>NC_053158.1:145845431-146211264 GCF_016835505.1 Polypterus senegalus
CATCAGCCACCTGGAGTACATCCGGGCGGGAATAAAAGGCGCCTCCCAACAACCTGGGAGCTAGAGTCAGGAGTGGGAGCTGGACAAAGCTCCCTGGAGGAGACAGGCAGCCAAGGACTGAGAGAAAGAAGGAATTGTGGTGATTATTGCTGTGAGCATTGTGTGTCGTGTTTGGGACTGTGTTTATTTAATGTTTAATAAATGTGTGACTTTTATAAAGATGTGGTCTCCGACTGGTGGTGTCCGGGCAAGTCTCACAATGATGCCCGAACAGGGACTTCCTGTCTGTTCCAAGACAGGGAACCCTTCAAATAAATTTTTTGTGAGCTGCCTGGTACCCCAGTCGGCCACACACACATCCTGCAGAGAGACAGTCCGCACACGCACCGCGGATGTTCCATGAATCGCCCTGTGGCCATTGGAGAATCTCCAGAGTGCTGTCTTCCACCCGAGGGGGCTGAGGAATGCCAGCCAAGGCAAAGGAGAAGGGGATTCCCCAGCATTTGTCGTCGCCGGAGGGACTGCATTAGGCACACCCACTGACGGGTCCGGAGGAGATTGCCTGGAATCGCGTCACTGGTTGGGGTGTGCATATTTGGTCCGCAAAGCCAGGACGGCATCGCTAGAGGAAAGGGAGGATCCGCCACGTCTCCAGCAGCCGAGGCAGAGGGATGGCAGTGAGAGTTGCAGTTCCCTCGGGAGAGGCAAGATGGCCGAAGACCAGAAGTTCCGCCCCATGACAGGCGAGGGATTGGACGGTGTGTGTCGTGTTCCTGTCAATGATTGGTTGAAGACGGGCAGGCGAACGTCCTTCCCGAGCAAGGGGAGGGTCCGGTGGAACCCGGAAGAAAGCTCCAGAGTGCACAGCTGGTGAGTAGGACCGATTTAAAGGTAAGTCCTCCACTAACTGATGCTGTATTTATGCCTGCAGACCAAGACCAGTCAGGGAGAATGCTTCGATTAATGCAGATGGTTAAGCAGGTAGAACACAACCTTCGAGTCTGTATAGACAAGCTGGAGGGGAAGGTGGTCGCGCCACGTCAGACCTTACGTCATGAGGAAGAGAGGAGCGACGCTGGAATCTTTGGCCGGAGGATCGTGGCGGTAGAGGTGAGTAAAACCGATACCGTAAAGGAAAAGGGAGGCGCGAGCGAACCCGTCCCAGGATCGTGTGGTTCCGGGGACTTAGTAGCTGCATCTCCGACAGCAGAAACGAAGCGAGGTGCTGATCGCTTGGAAGGGGTAGAGCCAAGACGCCGGCTGACAAGTGCCGTGGGTCCTAGTGCTCTACCGCCGGAGCCAGCATCAGTCTTGCGTCATTCTGCAGGGGCGCAGACGGCAAGGGGTCTTTACCTTTCCCGTAGAAAGACCCAAGCTGTCAGAAGGCCCCAGAGAAATAGGAAGAATCGATGGGGGAAAGCCGGTTCTTCCTACAAAGGGAGACGTGAGCCCGTAAGCTCACGGAGCGTGATACGTCATCCTCTGCGCGTGAAGAAGGAATCTCCAAAGTCAGCAAGGACGAACCCAGTATGTACCCCGATGAAGGGGAGTGGATCACAGTGGAGCGGGTGCCGAGGTTTTGGCGACCAGGGTGCTGGTCAAAGGGGAAGTGTTGGCCCTCTGTCTGAAATAAAAACGCCAGACAGTGGTGTAAGGGCAACAACTCTGCCCCTGTGTCTATTTTTATTTTTATAGGACCAGAACCTGGGAGACGACAAGTTATGCCCGCTTCGGCTAAAGTGTACACTCGCAGGAATGGCCGCTATGAAGGACTGTTCTTCGCTGGCGATGGGGCAGTGTCACAGATGTCTGGGGTCCTTACCCGGCCGGGACACCTAGAAGGTCCGGAAGGTGGCAATAAAAGCTTTCGGGTCAGGAGGACACAACCGCCCTGGAGCAGGAGAGGACAACGGGAGAGGAGGAGAGACTTTCCAACTCGTTGGGACCCGCGGCCACCGCCAGGGGGCGCCTTAAGCCTCCTAGAACCTGGGAGAACATCACTTCCGCCACACTTGACAAGATGGCGGGGCACCTGCCAGGGACGCCCGGAGTGCTTCCGGGGCAAAGGGCAGCACTTCCGCCACACCAGGAAGTGCTGCCGGAAGATCGTCATCAGCCACCTGGAGCACATCCGGGTGGTAATAAAAGTCGCCGCCTCCCAGCAATCTGGGAGCTAGAGTCGGGAGTGGAAGCAGGACAAAGCTCCCTGGATGAGACAGGCGGCCAAGGACTGAGAGAAAGAAGGAACTGTGGTGATTATTGCTGTGAGCATTGTGTGTCGTGTTTGGGACTGTGTTTATTTAATGTTTAATAAACGTGTGACTTTTATAAAGATGTGGTCTCCGACTGGTGGTGTCTGGGCAAGTCTCACAATATATACTGGAGAATGTAACTTGACAAATCCACTCGAATGGGACACGCAGACCTCAAAAGTGAGGCCCCCTTAGGCGCAGGGCCTGGGGCAGTCGCCCCACTTGCTACCCCCAAACACTGCTCTTGGAGTGCAGTGTCAAATGAAACTTTTATCCTGCAAGACTTTATTACTTCACAGACATCTTTTTCATCACCGAGTCCTGGATTGTTAATTTTTGTTTCACTGACTTGGTTCCACTAGGTTATTCATTTTTTAACTCTTCTTAGCTGTCTCATTGCTATGGGGGGTGTTTGCCATTGTTTATAAAAGTTTGTTTCTGTGTCGGAGCCTTACTAGGGGTCTATTTAGTAGCTTCAAACTGCAACTTTTCGAAGTATGTAGCTCTTTTTCTTTGTTGTGTGCTGTGATTTATAGGCCTCCTGTATTTAATGATGCATTTATTTCTGAATGTTCTAATCTCTTGGATGATTCTGTTCTCTCCTATGATAAAGTACTTATTGTTGGCAATTTTAACATACACATTTGCTGTCAATCTAAACCTTTGGTTGATGACTTTTTATCATTATTGGATTCATTTGAATTTGTCTAGAATATTAATGCCCAACTCATTCTCTTGGTCACACCCTTGATCTCATTTTTACATGTGGTATTTCAGTTAATAACACTGATATATGTGAAGTTCTTTTTACTGATCATTTTTCTCTAATGATGGATTTGAATCTAACTATTGATGTTGCTACTGCAAGCTATGCTCTGCACTATTCTCGCTTTATAAATTCTCCTATTCTATCTAATTTTAAAACCATGTTTTCCAATTTTGTTCTACAAGGCATATGCAATACTATTGATGATTCTGTCTTAGCTTTAAACTCATCATGTAAAATGGTTTTAGACTCAATTTCTCCCCTCAAAATACACTGCAAAAAGGAAAGACCAGCTCCATGGCTTAATGACACCACACGGCATCTGCGCCACACCTGCAACATTGCTGAAGGTCAGTGGAAGAAAGGCGGGATGACAGTATCTAAGCAGATTTTTGGACTTCTCTGTTTAGCTTCCAAGAGGCAGTTAAGAAATATAAACACGATTCCTTCTTAGATTTGGTATCCTCTCATTCAAAGAATCACAGGGTCTTATCTAATGAAATTAATGCAGCTAATTACCTCCATTCAGAGATGGGATTATATAGTACTGTTCAATCATTTGAGCAGTTTCTTTCATTCTTTGTCAGCAAAATCAATACTATCTGCTCTGTTATTGTTTCCAACAGGTTATGTACTTTCTGTTGTTAATCATGGCATCGTTTTGTAATCCTTTGATGATGTTTCACGTTCACAGCTAAAAAGTACTATTTACACACTTAGACCCACTTTATGTCCTCTTGATGTTGCTCCACCACTGACTGGAAGCTTTTGCTATCTTGGGCCCAGCATTGTTGGCTATTATAAATGGTTCTATTAGTGAGGGGGTTGTGCTCCCATTTTTTAAATTTAGTGTTGCAACCCCATATTAAAAAGGCAAAATTATTATTATTAAAATTATTTATAATCAACTGGATGATCATCATCGTTCCAAAAATTTATCTGAAATCTACCAGTCTGGCTTTAGGTGCTATCATGGTGTTGAGAGTGCCCTCCTGAAACTATTTAATGACATTTCTTTTATTACTGACTCAGATGGGCAGCAATCCTTATACTCCTAGACTTTTCTGCAGCTTTTGACACTATTGATAAAGATCTTGCTGTTCTGGCCTAAGCATCTGGTGGGGCTTAAAGGGGCTGCTTCTAACTGGTTCAGGTCATATCTTACTGTTAGACACTTCCAGCAACTTTCAATTTCTTTTTTTCAGCTACCGCTCCTGTTAAATATGGTGTTCCTCAGGGATCATTTTGGCTCCTATTTTATTTTCTATTTATCTTCACTCAATATAAGCTATTTTTAGGAAGTTTAATATTTTTTTTCACTGTTATGCTGATGACACAAGGGTCTATATCGCTGTGTGTAACTCTGCAATGAATCAGCTGCACAATTGTCTTGTAGAAGTAAAATCCTGGAGGATTGACAATTTTTTCAGTCTTGGTCAAAATAAAATGGAAGTGCTGATAGCTAGTCTTCCTGCCCAAGCGCAAAGTCGTTTTCAACTCCTTGGCTCTTTCTTGGACTTTTGCAAACCTAATGTTTTGAATCTTGGGGTTATTTTTGACAGTAACCTATCCTTTGAGAAACAGATAAATTCTAGGGTCAAGAGTTGCTTTTTCTAGCTTCATATTTTAGCCATGATTAAGCTTTTTATCTCCTAGCATTCTTGAAAAAGTTACTCATGCTTTTATCTTTTCTCAGCTTGATTGCTGCAACTCATTGTATTCTGGGATCAGCAAATCCCTGATATGCAGGCTGCAGTTGCTCCAGATTGCTGCAGCCCATTTTTTGGTAGGGGCAAGAAAGTTTGATTCTGTATCTCCAATTTTAGCCTCTTTAACTCTTTCAGGGCTGATGTTGACTTTTGTCAAAAGGTGGCGTTGACGATGGTAATCGACTGTAAACTGTGACAAAACCAACTGTTATGTTTTAGTTGGACTCTTGTTGTCTGAAGGAATATTAGATTCATTGGTTTGACCGAGATTTCTTGTGCTCACGTGAGTAGCAAGGCGCAAATAACGGCAAAAATGGGACTGACATCTGTTGAGAGATCAAAGCGAATGCATAAAGCAAAATTCTCCGCAGACGACATTTTACCTATTATCTCTGAACTGGACTATGATTTGTCAGACTCTGATTTTGATACAAGTGATTGAAAACGAATTTGAGGTTGCAGGTTCAGCTGGTTAGTCCCCAGGTAATCGTGGTACTGACAATGTTCACAAGGTAGGACTGCCACTTAACAATGAAAAGAGATAGAAACCACATTGCAATGCACTGCAACCGTGATTGCTGCTGCTGCTGCCCCAGCCACGTGAAGACAGTCTGGCAGCAAACCTTCTGCACATTCTTGGAAAACTGGCAGCCATAGCATGCAGCAATAGATGTTTTATGTTGATTTCTGTGTGAAACCATTGCTTTTCAGAAATTGTCTTTTGGAAAAAATATTCAGCCCTCAAAGAGTTAAACTGGCTTCCTGCTAGTTTCAAAATTGATTTTAAAATTTTGCTGTTGGTTTTTAAATCAATACATGAATATGCTCCCACCCATGGATATGAATTGTGTGTTATACACCAGCCATCCAGAGAGCTTAGATCTACTGGTCAGTTGTCTATTGTTGTCCCTTGTACTAAGTGCAAAACTAAGAGAGACAGGGCTTTTGCAGCTGCTGCACCTCGTCTGTGGAATTTGTTTCCTAATTACATTAAGGAGTCACTCTCAACTGAACTGTTTAAAACTAGTCTGAATAATCATTTCTATTCTCTAGCTATCTGTGACCTTCGTTGATACTGATGGTTACTTCCTCATAGTCATTTGTTTGTTTCAATTTACTGTTGATTTGTATTGTGTTTTATTGTATTTTTTTCTATTTATTTTATTTATGTTTATTGTATATTTTACATTACATACATTATCTGAAACAGGCAGTTTATTTAATTTCAGCCCTCTTAATGGAATGCTCTACCCAGGATGATATTTACAGTGGCATCAAAAGTTTGGACACCCTTGCTTAAAATTTACTGTTACTATGAATAGTTAAGTGAGCAGAAGATGAACTGATCACCAAAAGGCATACAGTTAAAGATGACACATTTATTTTCATCATTTTAGGCAAGATTAGTGTATTGTTTTAGTTTTGTACAATTGTGCAGTGAATAAAGGAAAGGAGCACCATGAAAAATTTTGGTCACCCCAATATATTTCAGGCTTTGGATAACTTTAACCAAGATCTCAGACCTTAATTACATAAGACATGATCATTTTTTTCTTTTTTCGATGGATATTTTTCATATTGTTTGCTGTTATCCAGAACTATCTCAGTCTTCCATATGTAATTTCTCAACAAAAACTTGAGATTATATGTTTTTCACAGCCACCACTACAATATACATGAGATATGTAACTTATAAAAAAAATTATTATTTTTGATTGAAGTATTCATTTAATTCAATTAGTGCAACTTACCATGTAGTCTCCAGATCATTAAGAATTTCATTAATAGTCCAATCTGGGAGTTTTCTGACATCTTTATAGGTAACAACATTGGAAAAAAAATTAATTGAATAAAACCTGCTGTTTCTTTTACTGTAGAGTTTACTTCCCATTTATAGTTCTTAATACGTTTATTTTATTTTTTGTCTGTTCTTTTACTCCTGTTAAAAACAACTCATACAAGCTGCCCAAGTGCCCTTATGTACAATGATGCAAAGTTCATCCAGCCTGGTAAGCCTGACTCTCTTCTAGCAGTTTACTAAATTACTAAATTATTACTAAAACTACTCAAGAAGGATATCAGGCAACACTTCAATACTTATATTTGTTCAGTTGTAAGTTTGGTGAAAAGTATTGTTTGTTAATTTTGCTGTACAAAAGAGATGTGGAATTAAAAGTCTGCATTAGCCTGAAATTAAAGCCCTTCTTTGAGGGGGAATATTGTAGTGATTAGCACTCTTTTTTATACTCTAGTATGACACAGTGGCAGGTAATTGTCAGATGACTGTCCTTATGGTAATTATCAGTTGACATGTCTGTAGTCATTCTGAAATTAATATCACACACGATCTCTTATGTTCCTCTGACAACATTCTGTCTTTTCAATGTTGCAATCTCCTTAAATTTATGAGAGATTGTAGTAGGATCTGGTAGCACAGTTTTGGCTGAAACTCAACCATGGCTACCTCACAAGTTCATAAGTTCCTTTTCCAGATCAATAAAACTTTTTCTTGCTACTACGGCAAAATGTCTAATATCCCAACATCCAAATTCTATGCATTTATCAGAAATATTTGATTTGACAGGATCCATTACTGATTTAACAGGTGCAAAGAAGTACTGTGAAATGGACGTTTGCCTCTGACCGCTAGTACATGCTTGTGAAGTTGAGCAGCTGCACCCACGGTCCACATGGCACAGAAGAGAAGATATGCTAGTTCTTTTGCTGTCGTTCCTCAAAACAGCAGAGCATACTCTACACTCTACTGTACATAAGCAGAGAGCATAGCTAACTATCACTGAAATTAAACCAAGCCACAACAGCTAACTAGGGGTGGGGTTGGTGTGGGGTAGCTGATGTTAAGCAAATTACAAAGGAAGGGAAAGGTATTAAAAAAAACAGAGCTGTCAGGTTGCAAACCTCTATGCGTAATTTTGCTGTTTTACAGTAGCATAAATGAATTTGTGTGAAGTTTGCACATTCATTCCATTTCTTTCACTCCGGCTACTTCAGTTTACCTTCTACATCCCAAGGACATTAAAGTTAGGTTAAACAGAACATCTAAAGTCTTTCTTTTCTATGAAGCTGCAGTACAATTTAATTGATACTTACTATGTCTTCTATTGTTAGATACATTGTGCTCAAAGATTTTTCAGTTAAGAAAGACAGAAGTTTTTGAGGCAAGGTTGTCATACTTACTAATTGTGGAATCAGAGTGGTGATGTGTTACATTTTGATTAACATGCAAATAAGAATTAAACTGTACCCTGTACACATAATAAAGTGACCCGATAAACTTACTGGTTTAAATGTCACAGCCATATTATTTTGCTTGTGATGGCTGGCTATGTGTTGCTACATCATTCCCGTTAGTGGTGTCCCATTTAACATTATCACATCACTACTACCAAAATTGTCTCTGGTTCATCCTAACCAGAAATCAAAGACAGTTAAATATTAATCTTTACAAAACTCTTATCTCAGACAGGAAAAAGAGTATGATTTCTGAACAACGATTTTGGTTATGGCACATGATTTTTTGTTTTTTCAGTTTCTGACCTTTGCCTGCTGTTCAACCACCTTTTTGTCTCTCCTCCATTTGTATTTATCATCATTTCCCAGTACAGTTACTCAAAAATTGCCTACTGGTTTATTACATTCCCAGAAATATTCATATAATTGTGCATATTGC
This sequence comes from Polypterus senegalus, assembly GCF_016835505.1. Classification (NCBI taxonomy): domain Eukaryota; kingdom Metazoa; phylum Chordata; class Cladistia; order Polypteriformes; family Polypteridae; genus Polypterus; species Polypterus senegalus. The sequence goes on from NC_053158.1 coordinate 145,853,850, forward strand.
AATATCCTGGTTGGCAATGTGTATTCATCGCATTTTATGCAATAGTCTCTTCTGACTACTTCACTTCAAGTTTAACTTTTTCTTCCATCCATCCATCCATTCTCTTCCGCTTATCCAAGGTCGGGTCGCGGGGGCAGCAGCTTAAGCAGAGAGGCCCAGATTTCCCTCTCCCCGGCCACTTCTTCCAGCTCTTCCGGGAGAATCCCAAGGCGTTCCCAGGCCAGCCGGGAGACATAGTCCCTCCAGCGTGTCCTGGGTCTTCCCCGGGGCCTCCTCCCGGTTGGACGTGCCCGGAACACCTCACCAGGGAGGCGTCCAGGAGGCATCCTGATCGGATGCCTGAGCCACCTCATCTGACTCCTCTCGATGCAGAGAAGTAGCGGCTCTACTCTGAGCCCCTCCCGGATGACTGAGCTTCTCACCCTATCTTTAAGGCAAAGCCCAGACACCCTGCAGAGGAAACTCATTTCAGCCTCTTGTATTCGCGATCTCGTTCTTTCGGTCACTACCCATAGCTCATGACCATAGGTGAGGGTAGGAGCGTAGATCGACTGGTAAATTGAGAGCTTTGCCTTACGGCTCAGCTCCTTTTTCACCATGACAGACCGATGCAGAGCCCGCATCACTGCGGATGCCGCACCGATCCGCCTGTCGATCTCACGCTCCATTCTTCCCTCACTCGTGAACAAGACCCCGAGATACTTGAACTCCTCCACTTGGGGCAGGATCTCTCCCCCAACCCTGAGAGGGCACTCCACCCTTTTTTGGCTGAGGACCATGGTCTCGGATTTGGAGGTGCTGATTCTCATCCCAGCCGCTTCACACTCAGCTGCGAACCGATCCAGAGAGAGCTGAAGATCACGGCCTGATGAAGCAAACAGGACAACATCATCTGCAAAAAGCAGTGACCCAATCCTGAGTCCACCAAACCGGACCCCTTCAACACCCTGGCTGCGCCTAGAAATTCTGTCCATAAAAGTTATGAACAGAATCAGTGACAAAGGGCAGCCCTGGCGAAGTCCAACTCTCACTGGAAGCGGGCTTGACTTACTGCCGGCAATGCGGACCAGGCTCTGACACGGTTGTACAGAGACCGAACAGCTCTTATCAGGGGTCCGTACCCCATACTCCCGGAGCACCCCCCACAGGATTCCCGAGGGACACGGTCGAACGCCTTTTCCAAGTCCACAAAACACATGTAGACTGGTTGGGCAAACTCCCATGCACCCTCCAGGATTCTGCTAAGGGTGTAGAGCTGGTCCACTGTTCCGCGACCAGGACGAAAACCACACTGTTCCTCCTGAATCCGAGGTTCGACTATCCGACGGACCCTCCTCTCCAGAACCCCCGAATAGACTTTTCCAGGGAGGCTGAGGAGTGTGATCCCTCTATAGTTGGAACACACCCTCCGGTCCCCTTTTAAAGAGGGGACCACCACCCCGGTCTGCCAATCCAGAGGCACTGTTCCCGATGTCCATGCGATGTTGCAGAGACGTGTCAACCAAGACGTGTCCTACCAACATCCAGAGCCTTAAGGAACTCGGGCGATCTCATCCACCCCCGGGGCCCTGCCACCAAGGAGTTTTTTGACCACCTCGGTGACTTCAGTCCCAGAGATGGGAGAGCCCACCTCAGAGTCCCCAGGCTCTGCTTCCTCATTGGAAGGCATGTTAGTGGGATTGAGGAGGTCTTCGAAGTACTCCTCCCACCGACTTACAACGTCCCGAGTCGAGGTCAGCAGCGCACCATCCCCACCATATACAGTGTTGACACTGCACTGCTTCCCCTTCCTGAGGCGCGGACGGTGGACCAGAATCTCCTCGGCCGTCAGAAAGTCGTTCTCCATGGCCTCTCAAACTCCTCCCATGCCCGAGTTTTGCCTCAGCAACAACCGAAGCCGTGTTCCGCTTGGCCTGCCGGTACCTATCAGCTGCCTCCAGAGACCCACAGGACGAAAAAGTCCTATAGGACTCCTTCTTCAGCTTGACGGCATCCCTCACCACCGGTGTTCACCAACGGGTTCGGGGATTGCCGCCACAACTTTTTCTTCCACATAGTTTTTTGCACTTACTTTGCATTTCTGCTTACAATGTATATAAATATGTTAATTTTGATTTTTCCTACTTTTCCCAATCCATCTTCATTCTATTTTAGGGGCAATAAGAGTTGTTAGTAATTTTGCAACACAGGAAACAATTCTGGTTATAGGCCACTGTCCGTCATAGCATACACTCACATTCATATCCAGTTAATACACACCCATCTTTTAGATGTAGGAAGAAAATCAAAGTTGGTGGAGAAAAGCCCATGCAGACATGGCAAGAATGAGCAAAGACAACAAAGACAATGACCAGACCAGGGGGTAAGCCCAATCTCCTAGTGGTGTGAGACAGCAAAATTAAACAAATGCACCTCAAAGTTCCTGTCAGTATACATCTACTCATCTGCATTAACCATTCTTTACTACTTAAACATGATGCTTCCCTCCTGATATTCACAAATGTCTGCCTTTCCCATCCCTGCTGCCATATGCATGGAGGTTACACGCTCTTGCTGTGTTCACATGGGTTCTCTCTTTTATCAAAAATGAGCACCTCTGACCTGGGCTAATGTGATTGTGTCCTGTGATAGAGAGATGTTCCATCTATACTTATTGTCTTCCTTATGCCCAGTATTGTTGGAATTGTATGTGGCTTTGATCGTCCCTGTAATGGACCAATCAGGATTAGGAAACAAGTGGCCAAATAATTTGATATTGTTTTTAGTGGCATTATTATTTTAAGCTCAACACTGCATAGAGACACAGTCAATGCAGTATAGGACATATTAGGCAGATTCTGTTCCTTCGTCAGTAACCCTGTGAGCGCTTTTGAAGTTTTTGGCTTTTAAATACACTTTGTGGTTTCCTCATATTTTCAAAGGGACATTGTGCAATTTTCTAATTTGCTCATCAGCTTTCACATGATGCTCTATGAATGTTTAAGTACTATAAAATGTCAGAAATTACTTTTGACACAAACAAGTGCCCCCCCAATCCTGCCACAGTTAACATAGGGTTAAAACCCTGAGGCATTTTGAGAACTCCTCAACTCAGCCTTTGCACATGCTGTGTAGTTTTAGTCCTCCTAGGGCTACAATAAAGAAAACATCAGAACTTCACCAAGTTTTCATCTCTAGCTTTCATTTTATGGAAGCACTTCAGGGAGTTAATGGAACACTAAAAAAAAAAGAAAACTAGTGATTATGGGTGTTTTATAATGAAAGTGTAAGAGATACAGTAAATATGAATTATAACTAATGAAATAAAATCCTACAGCTGGGCTATATCACAGCATACGTTCAGTAATATTTGCCTGAGCCCCAACTGCTAATTAGATTATTGTATATTTAGCCGTATACCTGGCACTTTGCACCTCTATAATAGAATACACTCAGAGGACTGTTATTGTGAATTTTGCAGAATTTGAATTTATATTGTATGCGATAGTTTATGAATGGATGAATGAATGAAGAGAGATAAATAGCTAGTGTGACACATGTATGAATAGGGGGCATCTTCAGGGCTTATTCGCTGCTGCAATATCACTCTAAGCCAGGAGTTAGCGCTGTCACTTACACCTTCACCTCCTTTTGCCCACTGAATGGAAGGTCAAAGGTAAGAGGGACTGTGATGAAATTACTTCCACTTCTGCCAAACAAAACCACCTCTTCCTGTCAGAAGCATATTTAAGAATGGCACCATTCGATGGAATCAGTCGATGTACGACTCCCGTCTCAAGAAGGCGTCATTCCACAGCACTGGCTGACAGTTCTTTTGTTGATTTTGTTTTTTTTTGGCCAATTCATCTGCCAGTTATATGGGGCTCACCATCAGGTACCTTAACTCTTTATATTTGTCTTTTTCTGATTCTTACACTGGATATTACAGGAAATGGTATCTGGTTTAAGTGTGATCTCTACAGTGATTCAAAGAAATCATTCATTCATTCATTCTTTTGCCACCAGAAAATCTTCTAATGACAAAGTTAGCAAAGCAAAGGCACTTTTATTAATAAATGCAGCATAAGACCATATATATCACTGGTTATTGTGGGGTGGGGCAGTGAACCTCAAGCAGAATCACAAAATAATACATAAAAATACTTAAAACCACTAAAAACCAAAACTACAGCAAGGGGTGTCAAACTTTTGTTTGTTTGTTTTCAAAACATATTACATATGGCCTGCAATGACTGTTAGTTTTCTCAAAGACCCCCTCTAAAGTCCTTCATGTTGTCACACACATGCGCTTAAGAGGCAGTCAACAACCCCAAAGGTGAGTGAAACATCGTGAGACAAGGGGTTGAATGTGCAGTGATAATGTCTCTCTCTCTCTTTCTCATCAGACAAAAAGAAGAAAAATTAAACAGACCTTACTTCCAGGTTCCAAGATGGCCGCTGAGATGTCACTTCCGGCACTTCCCGATGACGATATTTCCGGCTCCTTGCGATGACAATACTTCTGGTTCCATCTGATAACATTACTTCCTTCATTACCTCACTTCTGGTACCACTTTGATGACATCGTATCTGTCCAACAATTTCGAAGTCATCTCCTGCCAACTCATTTCCATCCTTTATTTTGTCCTTGTATATAAATGCCATTTTTGTCTGTTACAATTGTCAATTGCTATACATGCTATTTGATCAAATCCAGAGTCTTTTTGCATTTTCTTTTGTCCAACAGACATTATATGGGTATGGTCCCCAAACCTTTTCCTTTTGTGAAAGTGCTTTATTATGAAAGCTTATTACAATGTATAGACTGTGTCTTTATATAGTTTAGCTGAATTATATTTATAACTGGCATTACAATGAATCTCCAATGTTGGCATCACACCATAGGGATCAGGTAGACTTCTCGCAATTCTGGGTTTAGTCATCACTTGTGTTTATTGGCACAGCTACTCTTCTAATCTCTAGCTGATATGAGAATGGGTTACTCATTGTGATACAGCATGACTAAGTGAAAAGAAGGTGACATGCCTCACTGCCATAAATAAATTTAGCATTTTAACATCTTGGTAAAGGTATGACAGTCTCATGAAGGAATCAGTAGGTTGACCTCACACACTCTGCTGCTGCCATTCCACTCACTTTTGAAAGCTGTACAGGCGTCATGGCTGGCTACTCTTCTGGAGGCTTGCTTACCTGACTGCTGCCACTGCCTTGCAATATGTTTTTGTCTTTTCCATTGATCTGAATGCTGCATGTGCAGGGAAAACGCATTAGCTTTGCTACTCTTATTAAGTGTGGCAATTATCGATTGAAACGATCCAGTGCTGAATCCAGAGAATAACAAATTAGCCTCTACAGTTAAGTTACAAAAAATGTATACAACTCCTAATTCTGTAGTAATTTAACATTTACTTTTGATTTTTTTATGTTCAGAAATATGCTTTTGTTAATAAAAAGAAGTTCAAAATCAAGCAAAAGTACAAGAAGGTGGGTTCTTGGCTTGTGTAGGGGGGGGCGTTCATATTTTTGGGGAATGAAGAGATGGCACCAAGATGCACTGTGGGAAGAAGGGAAGCTGGTGGAGGCAGTTTGATGCTCTGGGGAATGTTCTGCTAGTAAACTTTGGGTACTGGTATTCATGTGGATGTTATTTTGGCACATACTACCTAACTAAAGTTTTTTACAGACCACATATAGCGTACCCTATGGCAATGGTATTCCTTGTTGGAAGTGGCCCAGCCACAATGCAATAATTATTCAGGAATGGTTTGATGAACATGACAGAGTTCAAGATGTTAATTTGGCCTCCAAATTCCCCAGATCTCAATCCAATTGAACATCAGTCAGATGTGCTGGAAAAACAAGTCTAAACAATGGAAGCCTCACCTTGCAGCTTACAGCTCTTAAAGATATGCTGCTAACAACTTAATGCAAGATACCACAGGGCACCCTTAGAGGTCTTGTGGAGTCCATGCCTTGACGAGTCAGAGATGTTTTGGCAGTACAAAGGGAACCTACACAATATTAGACAAGGAGTTTTAATGTTGTGACTGATAGGTGTGAGTGTATGTGTGTATTGTTACAATTCACTCCTTATCAGGCCAACTGAATTGGTAGCACTTGGGATAATTTCTTTCTTGGGATATCTGGTGTACTCTATAGACATTTCTCTTGTCAGACATCTTCCAGACCATTTGTGAGGAAATAAAAAATGTGCCTTGAGTTATCTGGATTTTCTCCTCCTTTCCTCTGGGTTTTTGAAGTTCAGTGACATCAGTTACTTTTTGTTCACTGCTTCTTTAATTGACACTGAAGCACCATAGCACCATCACCCTCTCATATCCATCTGTTAATTTGCTAAAACCCTTTTTAAAATGTTCTCACACTTGAGTGTTGACAATCCTTCTGCATCCACGCCTGCTGATGAAAAGCCATACTCCCTTTCAATATATCCAGCTCAGAACCTGTTTTATCCATGGGCGCGAAACAAGATGCTGGAACATCTCTTAAAACTAAAAGCAGGAACAAACTGGAATAGAATGTTTGCCTTGTGCATAGCACATACTCAAACAAAGAGCCAGTCAATTAAAGGCATGTGTTTGCACCATATGAGGAAAGCCCACATGGCTAAGAGAAGAATAGACTGAAAACCGCAGCAACAGAGTTGGGAATTGACTGCAAATTTGAAGTTGTTTGCTTTACCTTAAATGTACTCTGATGTTGGTGTTCTGATTTTGTAATTTGCCCTAGGTAAGGCATTAGCTAAACACTTTAAATAATAACATTAATTAGCGGGCAGCACTGTGGCACACTGGTTCTCAATGCTACCTCACTGCTTCAGAGCCATTGGATTATTTCCCAACTCCACAGCTTCCAGTGTGAAGTTTAAACATTCTGCTCATATTCACAGACAGGCAGCTGAATAATGCAACTTCATTAGACTCCTTGGTTACCCTGAGTGAGAAATGCTTTCCGATTTTCAAGAGAAGTTAGGTGATTTATTTTTTTAGGTTTGGCTGATGCCTTTACAATTGTTTGTAACAAGTTCTAAAGTGGCACAGTGAACAGATCCTTGTAGCTCATTGAGGGAAACTCTAAATGAATCTTTTTTTTATTCAAAATCTGAGACAACTAAATGAGAAAAAATGTTGGCGGTGAATATTTTTTCAAGGCACTGTAATATTTATGTCGCTAGTCCATCAATGAAGTAAAGCTCTAGAAGATCTCTTGTGGAAATAATGAGGCCTCAATGTGTTTGCATTTTCTTATTTATGCCAGTTAAGTCAGGGTCCTAGAAAGACAGCTGGTAACTTAAGCAACAGAAAATGTATAAAAAAAATAATTGTTTAAAAAACAGAAACAAGAAATGGTTCTACAAAAACCTTAAATTCTAGGAAATGTGCTTTCAGACTGATCAGGAATACAATTTCAATGTTAGGCAGAGTGGTGAATGTCAGGAATTAACACTTTTGTTTATTTTAAATTATCTTTTTCCTGAATCAAGCAATTATGATATCATTAAGCATCACCATTTGGAGGCTTAGTAACTGCTCACCAAACACACAAGCATAAGAGAGGGGGCCCTCAGCTACCAGCTCTACTCTAGGCAAGAGTGGCCTGGGGGGCACTGCAAAACATACTGCTGTTAGATTTTGTCTATTTGTTTTAATTGTATTTTGTTTTTTCTGTGTGCTTTATAATTTCATGTTCTAGTTTATTTTGGATAATTATTTTCATAAGGCATTTATAACGCAGTGTGTAGAATTCACTCTAAAACATGAAGTACGGTCAATAATAGAAATGTGCGTAAAGCACAAATAAATTCAGATACATAAAACTGTGTAAGCAAAGTTCCACCCACTCCCCCTTGCATACATATGCCTCACCCTGACTCCTCCCAGAACTTTGCATATTTGACTATGCAAATCAATATAAATAGCCCCTCCTATTCAGTGTTTTGTTAAAAGACAATGGTAAAAAAAGAAGAATTTCAAAAAAGAAGTGTTTAGATATCAAAGTTGACGTAAAAAGGCAAGCGTATTAGGGCCACAGAGAAGAAAAAAAAAATAAGGACACAGTGAAGAAACAAAAGGTCTATGTCAAGATTAAATTTGAAATGTTGGCTTTAATCTTGAAATTTACAGTTTAATCTTGTAGTTTATTTTGTCATTAAAATAGAATGTCGTAAACTGCATCTTAAAATCAGTACATTAAGTAGCACATTAAATGTTTCGTATTCTAAGTGTTCCCCGACTCAGTTGTTAACCACTACATGCTTCTTAAACAGGTTTTCTTACGCCAAAAGGAGCATGCAGGCAGTGATCACCACACATAATACATTATATTCATTTTATTACAGCTCTCTGAACATTTTAAAATACTAAGATGTATACTTGATATCATTTTCATGATGAAATGCATTAACACATATTTTGGATATGTGAGGGCATGATGGTGCAGCCATAGTGAAGAGCTGGCACCCATTCCAGGGATTGTTCCTGCCACCAGCAAGATACCTGCTGTGACACGTGCAACCCAGGATGGAATAATTTATTACAACAGTAACAACCCCCATACCTGTCCTTGCTTTTTCTATCTCCACATAAGCAATCACCACACAATAAGTGTCTGTAACAAATGTAAAATCAGCTGTAAGCCTAAAACTCAGATTTTTAAAAACCTTTAAGGAATTTTGAAAAATCTTCATTATGCATATTTAATTATTCCATCCATCCATCTAGCCTTGGCTTAGAGCGCAAGGCAGGAACACTCCCAAGATGGGGCGCCAGCTCATCACTACCACTGTGCCACCGTGCCCCCACATGTTTAATTATTAACAGTATATGTTTTTTAAATTAAGTTAACTATGTATTTGTAAAATGTAATATACATACTTTAATGCATTTCATCATAAAAATGATATCAAGTATACATTCTAGTATTTTAACATTACACAGCTCCAAGAGGATAGCTTTTGGAAATCTAAACCGACTTAGAAGCCAGTTATAATCATCTTCACTCTCTCTTCTATTGAACTGAATTGAATTCCTTTATTGTCATTGTATGGTACAATGAGATTCAATATGCAGCTCCTCTATAAACTTATTTTCCTTAAAAATGACAAAATAATAATAATAATATGATAAAAAAACAATGAAAATTGCATAATATGAAAGCACAATACAGTATAGTACAGACAGTGCAAATGGTTCATAAATTGGCTCAGATTTTGCAGTATTACAGTTGTAGTACAAGTTTACAGTGAGGTTATTGTAATTCTGAGTACAAAGAGTTCTACCGGAAGCACTTGATGGACTGATTGAGTGTGTTTATAGCATTTGGATGAAACTGTTTCTGAGCCTCGAGGTTCATGCAGGAAAGGCTCTGAAGCATGTGAGGAATTGGATGGGAGAAGTTCAAAAAGACTGTGGCATGGATGTATGGAATCCATGGAGATGCTGGTGGCTTTCCTGAGACAGCATGTACTATAAATGTCCTCCAGGGCTGGAAGCTGTATCCTCTGCTGTAAGCTATAATCCTCTGCACTCTTGACACAACCTGTGTAGCTGTGATACCACACAAGTACAATAAACAGGTTAAAATACTCTCTTTGGTGCACTGAGAGTAATAATGCTAAAGCAGCTATGGTATTTTGGCCATTCCATGCATCATTATATTGTTACAGAATGATTACAATCAAGTACTTTAAATTTGTAAACAATATGCAATTACTTTCGGTGTATTTGAAACAGCCCAATTCATGGATGTGAATCTAGAAAAGAAAGACCACAGAAACAGTAGCACTGCTTTGACACTGGGTGCCACCAGTTTGTAAAACCAAGCAGAAAAATACGTACACAAGGGGATAGGCTGCCATGGGAATGTGCGTGTTTTTAGTTTTTATACATCTCAAAGTGAGCGTGGAAACAGGCAAATGCAATATCTTTGTGCATACGCATGGTTTTGTACATAAGGCACTTAGTGTTTTGTATTAATTTAGTGTACTGTTCCATGTTTGTCCATAATCAAGTCAAGATAATTTTATTGTCATATGTACATAGCACAATAAAAGTCCTACTTGTATGCCTTAGTTGACAAAAATAAATAGGTAAATAAATAAATTAAAGGCATACAGTACATAATGTGCAACATGTATAAATTAGCAATATTTGAATTCTTATGATTGACTGTTTAGCGACCTCTTGATTTGTGGGTAGAAATTATTCTTGAAATTGCTGTAGTGAATGCCAGTGGTTCTGTACCATTTAAGAAAGGAATAAGAAAAGTGGCCATGCATGATGGCTAAGGTCTTTAGTTATCCTGTTTGCTTTAAAAGGCATTGAGTGCTGAACAGAAGGCTGCTGGATGCTAGTTATATTCTGGAGAACTTTCATCACCCTCTGCAGTGCTTTAGGTTCTTGAGCCGTGCCAAGATCTAATACAGCCAACGAGGATGGGTTCCACTGTGTTCCTGTACACACTATTGAGAACAAATTGAGAAATGCAAGCTGTCCTCAGACATCTGAGGAAGCAGAGCTGCTGAAAAGTTTTTTTGACAAAAGAAGAAATGCAACCGGCCAGTCCAGTTCCACAGTCATGGTCAGACAATTTGCACTCTTAAAATTAATACTCTTTCAACAACATCCTTTCTGATGGGCTACTGCAGCCACTTTCCCATTTTTCAAGAACCAGGGACTTTTTAGAACTTCAGGAACTTTTGTAGCATTCCCACCAAAGAAACTCTGGCCATCTGTAGTTTCCTTTCAGGTAGTTCTTGGTACTTTTTTTATCTCTAACTCCAGGGTATTCACATTTTGTTTAACCAGGAAGTATCATGGGACGGGGTTCGAGCAATGAATTGTGCTGACTGGTGGGCCACAAGCACTAGCGGCATCTTACAAATATGTTAGTAGTTTGGACCTTGGAGAGTTATCAGTAAAGATGGCGCACCACACTTCACACTGCATCACTCTTCAGAGCCGCCTCCTTGGTGCGCTATGCCATCAAAGCAGTAATCTTCCCCATGATGTTGTGGTCAGTTCAAAGCAATAACATAGCATAAACTCCTGATCATGCCTCACTTTGCACCACATTAGCCTTCTTTGCACATTACATATTTTACAGTTTTACAGTTACAGTTTCTGTTTACAATGCTACAGTTCCTATAGTGCGGTGGTAACACAACACACAAAAGTGGCCAGTTACCACAAATGTCCCAGGGCCTATATTAGTCGGAAACTCACTGGTTCCTGAAAGCAAAGTTCCTGCGGTGGGAAAACGCTTTACCACTGCCACTACTACTAAAGGGATCAAGGAAAACACAAAAATGAAGCAGAATGATCATATGTCTTTTATTATGTAAAGAGATCATTGCTTTCAAGAATATCATTCAAAATGTGCCCTGTTAAATTCATCAGTTATTCATATTTTAATTGGGTCTAAGGGGTATTATATACATGTGCCAAACAGAATGTTTAAGATTCTTATGCAGGTTTTTAGATGAGTGCCAATCTCACTCTTTTATCCACTAGATGGCAGAAGTTTAAACAAAAATGTTAATTCTGGCTTATCCCTTTCACCCTTCATATCAGTCTCCCTTATTGTAGTTTTCTTGCCATGCTCCCCAAAAGATATTTTCTAGAGCAATGAGCAGAATAAATTAAACCACTTTCAAAACACATGCAGTAATAGTTACATTCCATTAATAGCTACTGAACTTGAAAGCATAAAAGATGGATAATAAATGGATGAAAGCAATAGTGTTATATAATGCATGACGCTTGAGCAAACCAGCCATGGAGAAGTGACTCTGACACCCAATTTAATTTTAATTTTATAAAGCCATTTTCACAGGAAAGAAAGTCGAGGGAAAGCAAGTGTGCAATACAAAAATAAGCTTTAATTGAGGCTCACCAGCTAAAATTTATACTTAAGTATATACAGTACATTGTGGAGGACTGCCGGCTTCCCATGCCGGTCCGCACCCCCAGGCCGCCAGGAGGAGCTCTCCCAACAGCAGGATCGTGCCCCGAGGTCCAGCAGGGCCTTATGGACTTTGTAGTGTTTATACACAGCCCTGCTGGATACCTTGGGGACCACCAGAAGTCGCTGTGGGGGGGCTTATGGGCCCTGTGAAGACGTATGACCCGGGAGTATGTCACGGTCATGTGACGGGAAGAAATGTCGTGCTCCCGGGTTGAATAAAAGGACTGATTGCCCTGACCCAGAAGGAATTAGGAACTATGGACTGATGGGACAGAAACACCTCCGGGTCAGGGGCTATAAAAGGGCGGTACCTCAGTCCAGACACTGAGCTGTGCTGGGAGGGAGAGGAGCAGTGTCTGGGCGAGGAGGAGTGGTTAGTGTTTTTGAGAGAAAAGAGAGGAGAGAAAATTATAGTATTGTGTTTATTTAGTGATTTATGAGTAGTGTGGAAGGTGCTTGGTGCACTGTGGAAAAGAATAAAAAGTCTTGGACTTTTACCTGGTGTCTGGAGTTGTACCTGAGGGTTCAAGGGAGCACTAGCGCCCCCTACTGCCACAACATGTACAGATGCGTTATATCTAACTCATTTCTAGAGGGCATCAGACTGTCATGTCACAAGAATTCTATTAAATTATTAGAAATATTGCCTAGAGATCTAGTCAACATTATTCTAAATATCTTAAGAACATGAGGACTGAAAATTAATTGGAAGGATAGTTATTGCCAGGTGTTACTTTTTTATCAAACATTCTGGGTCCAGCTAAGTAACTTTTAATAGATTTTACAAAATGGTTAAATACCTCTCACAGTTAAATCATTTTAATTACTGTAATATGTAAAGAACCAGGCACATATTTAAAATATTACCTTAAAGAGTTTAGCTCAGTTTTTTTTTATTTCAGCATTTATAATTGTCATGATGGCACATTGATGCATTGGAAGCCCTGCTGCCTCACAGAAAGGAGACAAGGGTTCACATCCAAGGCCTTCTCTGCACGGAATTTGCATGTTCTCCCTTCAGGTGATCCAGCTTCTTCCCACTGCCCAAAGACATGCACGGATATCTGCTGCTGAAGACTGGCTCCCTGCCCAGGGTTTGTTCCTGTGTTGCTCTCTGTGGTAGAAGGGATAGGTTCCAGCACCCCTGTGACCCTGTTCAGGACTAAGTGGGTTAGATAAAGACATGATAATGGCACAATAAGTAGCATTACTACCTCACAGATCCAGTGTTCTGGGTTTGAACTACAGTACACTCTCAGTTGATGTCAATGTAAAGAACCCTCTGAAACAGGTTTTCATTAAGGATTCATTAAGGATAACTCTGTAGTTTACTCCATTTAGCTTTCAGTCAACCCCATCTAGTCTCCCAGTCCTTGCTGCTGAAAAACAGTCCCACAGTATGATGTTCCCACCACCATGCTTCACTATTGGAATGGTATTACATTGGTGATGAGTGGTGCCTGGTTCACATGAACATGATGCTAACTTTGGTTACATCAGCTCAGAGAATTCTGTTTCTCACAGTCTGGGAGACTTTTAGGTATCTTTTTGCCAACTTCAAGCAAGCTTCCATGTGTCTTTTACTGAGCAGAGACTTCGTCTGGCCACATTGGCTTGAAGCCCAGATTAGTGGAATGTTGTAGTGATGGTTGTCTTTCTGGAAATTTCTCCCATCTCCACACACTATGAAGCTCAGCTAAAGTGGCCATCTGGTTCTTTTTACCTTTCATACCATGGCCCATCTCTCATGATTGCTCACTTTGGTTCTTTGGCCATCTCTAGAAATGACCATGGTTGTTGCAAACTTCCTTCTTTTAAGAATTATGAAGGGAACTGTGCTCTCGGGAACCTTAACCTTCCAACACAACCGTATCTCTGAGCTCTATAGGCAATTCATTTGATCTCATGGCTTGGTTTTGTGTTCTAATACACATTTTCAACTGTGAGACCTTCTGTAGATCATATCCGAGAAGAGTGGAGGTGGAGAGAAGAGAGATGGAAAAGAGGACTGTTCTGTCCTTTATGTTCTGTGATGTGGGGAGCAGAGAAAAGCACTCCCCAGCTGTAAATAAAAGTGTGCTGTGTGACAAATCATGTCATGCCTGTCTGTGTTGGGGGTAGGGCGGCTGTACACGCCCTGGTGGTCCACAATAGATAGATAGATAGATAGATAGATAGATAGATAGATAGATAGATAGATAGATAGATAGATAGATAGATAGATAGATAGATAGATAGATAGATAGATAGATAGATATTTGTTCCCAGGGGAGAAACTTGGCGAAAGAGGACAGCGTCCTCTGGGACAGATGTGTTTCTTTTCTTATTATGTCCAATCAATTGATTTGAGCACAAGTGGACTCAAAACAAGGTGTAGAAACATCTCAATGATGATTGATAAAATTGTGATGATCAATCAAATTTCAAGTACATAACAAAGGGTCTGATTACCTGTGTCAATGTAATATTTGACTTTTTATGTTTAATAAATTGGCAAACATATCTAAAATTCCTTTTCTACTTTGTCATTCTGGGGTATTGAGTATTTCTGGATGTGGGAAAAATAATTTAAATGATTTTAGAAAAAGACTGCAGCATATAGAAATGTGAAAAATTGAAGGGATCTAAATACTTTCTGAATCTACTCTGTATAAATTTTGACCGTGGTTAGAATATAACAGGCTACCATATTAGTCAGGGTTTTAGCAATTCATGCATGTCCAAAGCATTAAATATTACAAATGTGAAGGTTTGCTATAGTTCCCTCTTCTATTTGATTCAACCATGTGATTACTATGAATATCCATCCATCCTTTTTCTAACCCGCTGAATCCGAATACAGGGTCACGGGGGTCTGCTGGAGCCAATCCCAGCCAACACAGGGCACAAGGCAAGAACCAATCCTGGGCAGGGTGCCAACCCACCGCAGGACACACACAAACACACCCAGCACACACTAGAGCCAATTTAGAATCTAACATGCATGTCTTTGGATTGTGGGAGGAAACCGGAGCGCCCGGAGGGAACCCACGCAGACACGGGGAGAACATGCAATCTCCACACAGTTACTATGAATAATATAATATAATATAATATAATATAATATAATATAATATAATATAATATAATATAATATAATATAATATATACCTGATTGAAATGAAAGAGTGTAAATGTGGTGCCCATCCAGGGTGGGCTCCTGCCTTGACTCCAAGCACCAGTTCCCCACATCCCTGAAGTGGTACATAGGCAAGAAAATATATGAATATTACTATTTAGCATGTATTTTGAATGACTAAATCTGGCCAATGCTAAAATACTCGTGTATTTTAAATGTTCCTTAAATACCAATACTTGCACATCATTGTCCCCATGTAAACTTCCACCTGTTCTAAAAGGTTCCCTAATGCACTATTAATCTATGTCTCTTAGTCCAACACTACAGTGCTACAGTTTTTGTTTTCCTCCCCTCATCTGTCATCTATCTGAAACTTGTTTTAGCATGATGCAGACTAGATATTGACCCGTGTATAAGGGTTTATTTAAATAGAAGTGTGTTTTGTATGAACTATAAATATATTTTGGTTATTTACTATACTGTTGCCAAATCAGATCTGTACAAATGCTCTACCATTATACTCAGCAAAAAGTCCTAAGAACTAAATTGGATTTGAACAATGCATTTAACAATCTGGGCAGAGTTTAGTAAAAACATTATAATGCGAAGGACATCATAAAGTCAGTTTTAAAATGAATTATTACATTTCCTGTTAAAATCCATTGTAACTAAATAGCATGTTAAATATTTCATAATATACACTACCTATAAAAAGTATTCACCTCTTTTCAACTTTTCACATTTTATTGATATATAGCGTAGTCCAGTGACAGCATGAAAAATCGTCCCCGCATAAATCAAAGTCATCCATGCGATCTGGATCTGCATAATTAGGTCTGGACCACCCTGTACAATGTTAATTCAAAGTTTTGTTTTTTTTTTTTTTGATTTGACACCTATCGACAGAAAATATCAGAGAAAACAGAACTCTGCAAAGTGTCCTAAATTAATTACAAATATAAAGTACAAAAATAATTGATTGCATAAGTATTTAAGTCAGTATTTAGTAGATGCACCTTTGGCAGCTATAACAGTCTTGAGTCTGTGTGCACAATAGTCCTGAATTTGACAAAATAATGCCAAGGTTTCAGAAACTTCGCCGAATTCTGCAAAATGTATTGAAGTCATTGGGGAAGGAGGACCTGAACTAATTTTGAGTAGATTAAAATGGTGAAAGTGTATTTTAAGTGTCCCTGAGGTCTAGGGAAAAGTCTGCCAACTGTGGTGGACCAAATCTGTGAGGCAGCAGTGCTCACCACTGCACCACCGTGCCTCAACCAACAAAAAACTCAGATGGAATGAATACCACAAACAAAATACAGCAAATGGCTACAGACTAGCAATAAGTAAATAAAATATAGATCATTGCACTCACAGAGTTCCACTCTTAGGGCACACATTGGCCGTGCCACAAAGCAGCAGTGTGGGGCTGGCATGCTTCATTATTTGACATGGTTGCTTTAAAGCTTGTTTTGAGATGTAGCTGGATACATGGCTAATCTGCGTGAAAATGCATGCATGCAAATTAGCCATGTGGTGCAGGCTGCCAGCACAGAGATCAGGGGTGGGCGCTGCCCTCTAACTCTTTCTCCTCTATCCCTGCAGAACAACTGAAGAATCCACACAATAACGACATCACTTCTGGTTCCAACCCTCAAGGCCCCACCTCTTCCTGACTTCACTTCCAGTTCCAGAATTCCTTTTACCCATGACATCACTTCATGCAGCCTCCATTTTCTTTTTGTCCGTTCTATTTTGAACTCTGTCTGTGAAGATGTCATTTCCTTTTTATGCTACAGTATACAGGGGTTCCTCCAAACCTTTGACGATATTTGTGTCCTTATTTTACAATATACATACTGTACAGTTGTGCTTGAAAGTTTGTGAACCCTTTAGAATTTTCTAGATTTCTGCATCACAAAAATATTATACCTGGTCATTTATTTATTAAGGAAAATGATTGATCATGTATTTGTGAGTGGCAAAAGTATGTGAACCTCTAGGATTAGCAGTTAGTTTGAAGGTGAAATTCGAGTCAGGTGTTTTCAATCAATGGGATGACAATCAGGTGTGAGTTGGCACCCTGTGTTATTTAAAGAACAGGGATCTATCAAAGTCTGCTTTTCACAACACATGTTTGTGGAAGTATATCATGGCACGAACAAAGGAAATTTCTGAGGACCTCAGAAAAAGAGTTGTTGATGCTCATCAGGCTGGAAAAGGTTACAAAACCATCTCTAAAGAGTTTGGACTGAACTAATCCACAGTCAGAGAGATTGTGTTCAAATAGAGGAAATTCAAGACCATTGTTACCCTCCCCAGGAGTGGTTGAAAAAACAAAGATCACTCCAAGAGCAAGGCGTGTAATAGTCGGCGAGGTCACAAAGGACCCCAGGGTAACTTCTAAGCAATTGAAGGCCTCTCTCACATTGGCTAATGTACATGTTCATGAGTCCACCATCAGGAGAACACTGAACAACAATGGTGTGCATAGCAGGGTTGCAAGGAGAAAGCCACTGCTCTCCAAAAAAAACATTGCTGCTCGTCTGCAGTTTGCTAAAGATCACGTGGACAAACCAGAAGGCTATTGGAAGAATGTTTTGTGGACGGATGAGACCAAAATAGAACTTTTTGGTTTAAATGAAAAGTGTTATGTTTGGAGAAAGGAAAACACTGCATTCCAGCATAAGAACCTTATGCCATATGTGAAACATGGTGGTGGTAGTATCATGGTTTGGGCCTGTTTTGCTGCATCTGGGCCAGGATGGCTTGCCCTTATTGATGGAACAATGAATTCTGAATTATATCAGAGAATTCTAAAGAAAATTTTCAGGACATCTGTCCATGAACTGAATCTCAAGAGAAGGTGGGTCATGCAGCAAGACAACGACCCTAAGCACACAAGTTGTTCTAGCAAAGAATGGTTAAAGAAGAATAAAGTTAATGTTTTGGATTGGCCAAGTCAAAGTCCTGACCTTAATCCAATCGAAATGTTGTGGGAGGACCTGAAGCGAGCAGTTAATGTGAGGAAACCCACCAACATTCCAGAGTTATAGCTGCTCTGTACAGAGGAATGGGCTAAAATTCCTCCAAGCCGGTGTGATCTTGTGACCCAGCAATGGGCAATTTGGCAACGATCTAACAGTAAGCATGCATGAAAATCCTGCACATGGCTACTACTACTCTGTGATGTCACTCAGGCCTTACAAAGCATCTTAAAGTGCTTACAAAAAATGTTCATCTTAGCTGGGTGAATTTACAGGAAAATATTCAGCAAATAAGGCAACTGGTGAACACAGTATATTCGCTGCAAAAAAAGCTTTGTATATATTTCACTGACTAACACAGGTTTCTTTATCAGTTTTGCACATCTGGACAATACAATTTATCCCCATTCCCTTTCAAAAAATTGTTCTGCTCTGTAAGGTTGCTCTATTAGGGGATTGTGACTGAACAGCCTTTTTCAAGTTCAGCCGCAAATTAGACTCTGGCTCAACCACTCCAGGACATTAATGTTGTTGCTTTTAAGTCATTCCTGTGTAATCTTGGCTTTATACTTAGGGTAGTGATTTTCTACAGATTGCATCAGGTTTTCCTCCATGATTTCCAGGTATTTTGCTACTTTTCTTTTATCTTCTACCCTCACAGGCTGTCCACATTCTGCTGCAGAGAAGCATCCCCACAGTATGATGCCTCCTTCACAGTGGGATGGTGTGTTTTTGATAATGTGCAGTGTTCAAACATGGCATTTAGTCTGGTGGCCTAATAGCTCATTTTAGTCTCATAAGACCACAAAACCTTCTGGCAGCTGACCTCAAAGTCTCCCATGTACCTTAGGATGAATTCTAGCTGAGTGTCACATGCATTTTTTTAACAGTGGCTTTCTCTTGCCACTTTCCCATTAAGCTGCAACTTGTGAAAAACCCAGGTTACAGTTGTGGCCTGCACAGCCTCACCTATCTTAACCCCTCTATCTTATAATTTCTTCAGATTTATCACAGATCTTTTGGTGGTCTCCCTTACAGCTGTAACAACAGACAGTAATCACCAGAGAGAGCAAATTAAATTCACATCCTGGCAATTTTTTTAACATTTAGAATACTAAGATTTATACTTGAGATAATACAATTGTCAAGATATGTAAATGATTAAGTAAATGTAAATTATTTGTACTGTTAATAATTACAGATAGTTAAGTTGATATCATGGCTAGGTTCTAAGGTTGCGGCAAGCTTTACTTTCACAGAAACATTTTCTGAATTACAATTGTTTATGGAGAAAAGAAAAGGAAGGACAAAAAAATGGGCTACAATATTTGGAGAGAGACTGTACAGCTGCGGGATAGAAAACGTACTGAGAAGAATGTCCATTGAATTCTGTTTTTGTCGCTCCGATCACAGTTCCAACAAATCCAACAATCACATATTATTTAACCTAAATCCCTGGGCTGTAGCTGATATCCACTGATACTCCCAGCCTTCTGGAGTCTTGCCATATCTGCCATAAAGGTTCTCTAAATTGAACATACAGGTGATATGAAATCACTTGGAATTGTTCTGAACTGGGGGTAACCACATTGTCTTCATCTGCATGCCTATTCAGCAGTGTGTCAGGAGGCAAGAAATTGCTAGCTTTAGGTGGACAACCACTGGGTGATAACAGGTGCCCCCTTTGTAGGTGAAGAACAATATAATACAAGAATAGTTTGTCAGAAGGAATAACAAGTGTGCTACTAATGATCTCGGGTACTCAATAGATGAAGCCATTAAGTCTTGGTCTTAAGCTAACAGTGAGAAAGGAAGAAGATTTTAGATGTTTTCCAATTCCTAATCCTCATACCTTAAGCTGGAGCACCATCACACCACGCTTCAGTGATTTTCACTCTTAGCCTTCATTTACATAATCTTAGCGAGTCATGGACAGTGTGCTGTGACTCCCAGTTGTGCAGTGTGACATCCACAGTGGCTCAGTCATAGATTGATTTTGTCACAAGTGATAGTGGCGGGCTTCAGTAACAAGTCTCTTCTCTCGCAGTCAGGACAAATGGTAAAGGTAATGAAAATAAATGAACAGACAAATGGATTTGTGCAGGTGTGTAGACTATAATTATGTGGAAATAAAAGCTCCATTCAGTAGTTCAGATATATTTAATTAACTGATATGCACAGCAGCATATAAATGTGCCTTCTATTGCATAGTTTATAGAATTAATTCCCAATATTTTCTGCTCACTTCTACTCACATTTTCACACTTTTTCCGGCATACTGTACCTTTAATTTAAGTTGTATCTTTCAAATTAAAAACTCATTAATAAAGATGATAAGAATGATTCTGAAAGGAAAAGTGACAGTCAAAATTCATACCTAACATGACTAGTTCCATTTTTCTTTAGATTCTAATAGCAATAAATAAAATATAATGTATGGAAGTGGTGAATATGCAATTTATGGACCAGTTTAAATTAATCCTGTTTGTATTAGGATTTTTTTGTTTTTGAAAATTCTCTCTATAACATATCTAATGGATAATTGTAATTGCCACTAGTTGTTTAACACTACGTAAATTACAAATAAGGTCATTTGGAAGACTACTGCACAGTTCTTTTTTAATAGATCTGCACCTTTCACTAAAGTGGGTAAAACAGCCTTCTAATATTTCACAATAGTGCTTGCCAACAGTGAACTACTTTGCCATCTTCAAAGTGGTATTAATTCAGTGCTGAAATCAAACTATAAGAAGTTGAATGCTATAAATAATATAAACTACCTTCTGTACAGCCATCCTTGGATTTTACAAAAAAATTTGAAGAGCTTATTGATTTTATTTATGTATAAGCCACAAGGCCATAATTCATACTGCACCAATAATTTTTTCTTATTGCTTCTGAAAAAAATCTTATTGAATTTTATTATGTAGATCAAATGTCGTCTACTATATTTTATTTAGAATAAAGGAAAAAATTAAACTCAATGATACAGTGCCTATAAAAAGAATTCACCTTCTTGGGTAATTTCAAATTTTATTGTTATACAACATTAAATCACCGTGAATTTCATTTAGCAAGAGACAAAGGTTTGGACCTGTGCCTAATTAGGCCATATAAAGAAAAGCCTGCACAGCTCATCTCAGTTATGAGTATCGGTGTTTGTGGGTTCCAAATGAAACAGGGAACATGGAGCCAACCTGCGTCATCACAAATGGTGGCAGCGGTGGGATGAGCTGTGTCAGTGAAGATCGAAGAACAGAAGAGGCAACAGCATGAAGATTAGGCACCAGACTCATTTTAAAGAATGCATGGACACAAGCCAGAAGAGGACATTTTAGGATTAGAACATTTAAAGGACTATTTATTGAAAGGTTTTATTGTCTTTTTAAAGTTCTTATTCTTTTAATGTCCAGTTTTTATAAAAGGTGGGGCTTCGCTTTTTATTTTATAGGATTTGGTTACAGTGCTTTTGTTTTAATGAAGTGTTAGGGACACACAACGGACCAGAGCCATCAGTTGCATTGGGTTGGTAGTAGGGTGGAGCTTTTCTTTGCAACTGGAGGTCTTGTAGAGGAAGGTTTGTGATAAGTGGACCACTGTGCAGATTTTAAATAAATAATCACAATTGAGAACAGGCAGGCTCGGAATCAGATGTAAGTGTGTGCCTGATGGCACCAGTCCATGGCTGATTGTAGTAGTTTGGCCGATCTTACACATACACGTGCGACAGCAAGCGGATCAGTCAGGTGCTGCATTCACACCTCAGAGTGAACCAAGGTTCACTCCTGCGTATAATCAGGCCATATAAAGAGGAGAATGCATGACAGGAGGGAGAAGATCAGGATAGAAAAAACATAAAAGAAAATGAGAGAGAATGGAGGTTAAAAAAAGATGAAAGAATGGAAGGGAGACAGCAGTGAGAGAGCCATGCTGAGATGAACGAAGGCTGGTGGTAGGGTGTGAGCCTCAGGGCCGCAGGAGCCGGGGGGCTGAAGAAGGGTGTTCCTACTGAGCGATCGCCTGGGAGTAGGAGCGATCCAATGTACGGTGCCTCCCACAGATTCCAAGGGACTGGTGACAGCAGATGTGTGTTGCCGTTGGCCAGGCAATGGGAACCCAAGCCAGAGTATGCAGAGGAGACATCAATTTTAGAGCAAAGCATTAGGGCTGTTGAATTTTTTTTAATGGGACTATCTCTGTGATTTTCAACCTCGATTTTATAAAATATATTTTTTTGATAGATTGTAACCTCCACTAGTTTTTATGGATTATTTATTTATTGACTATTTATTATGAAAGGACACTGCACTCTTTGAACACTTTGGTTTTGACTGATTTTAAATAAAAGCACTAAACACTTTTACACCTACCCTTTGATGCATATATGTGTCTTCATTTACCCAGCTCATCTTGGTTAATACTATCGATGCTTATGGGTTGAAGAAGCTCTCAAATGGAACAGGGAGCATGGAGCCAACTCACACCGTCACACAATGTAGAAAGAAATGACAGCTGGGAGAGCTCAAACAGGTTTCAGGTGACAGTAGTTGTCATTAAAAGACAACAGCAGACATACAGTAGGTCGTGTTAAGTCCATAAAGCAATTGGAAATTTGCTCAAGGATACAATTTGATTAGAAACACAATATGACCTGGCAGGTAGTGTTGTTTGCCACAATCCACTTGATTTATTGTAGTTGTGGTGTTTGTCAACAATAACTGAGCAGCAGTTACATGAGGGAAGAAGATTTGAAAAAAAAAGGGGTCATGGCAATAGTCATACAAGAAGTATGGAGCCACACTGGAGGCTCATACCTGATATCAGGTCTTTGTTATTGCAGGGAATATATCATTAACACTTATTTTTATAATGTTATTAATTTTGTTTTTCATATGTTTGTTACTGCTTTGCGCCCTCCCACACCATAACCTGTCGTCTCTGGGGGAGGAGTGAAAGCTTTAGATTTGTCAAAAAATTTCATCTCCGGTTTTCGATGGATCTCAACATTTTAGGGTCCCCGATACCAAAAACATTGATATCTCGATAATGGGTGTGTGTCTGTCTCTGTGTGTGCGTATCTATGTGTCACCGTTTCTTAAGGATGGTCTAGAGTTAAAACGGCTGGATGGAAAAATACCAAACACGAAACTTAAGCCTGTTATGAGATGATGATGTGATGATTAGTTTTTGAGACAAATTGTGCAAGAGAAAGATACACTCCAGAGGAATCCTCAAATATCCTAATTCTGCAATTAATTATGACTTCTTCTTGTTAATTGGTATCGTAATGACCTACTTTATGATCAGAAAGATTAGAATCAGAGCGGTAAATAATTACTGAAATGTTATGGAATAGTTTGGGTAAGTTGGTTCCTAGGCACAAAGCCTACTGACGCTCACGTACAAATTTTTTTTTGCATTACAATATTGACCTCATCCCACCATTGTTTTATAAGTGCTTTCTTGATTGGACACAGTCATTTTGTAGTGCAGGTTAGTAGGTTTAAAGAAATGACCCAAGATATTATTAAGACTTCTACTTGCTCTTTTTGGTGTTACTTTATTTTTGTGTATTGGGATTTGAAAATCAATATGTTTATTTAGACTCTTTGCTAGGAAACAGATCATGTCTTTCTCACGCCTCCTTTTTGGATCAGTCAATCTTTGTTGTCTTACCTTTACCTCCTGTCATTAGGCATGTTGTGCTGTATGGCTAATACTTTATATCTGTCAAGTATCTAATGAAATTAAAACCTGTTATCTGTAGAAATGTTCTATGTACATAAATTCCCTTTGTTTGACCAAACATTACAGGCAATCAATCATCTTTCTCTTTTTTAAGTGCCCCTTTCAAAGTTAGGCTTATCACATAAAGATTTTATGGCGCCAATAGGGTAGCCCCTGTTGGTCTTCTGAAATGTGTCTGTTCTGTTGAATGCTGGCTGGTTATTACACCAGAGTTAATAATTCTGGGTGCTTTTCAAAAGTGTGCCTGCAATGAACTGCTCTTGAGTCAAAGTTTCAGCCAGCTTTGGGTCTGGCTTGCTGTTATCCTCTCCTAGAAATTGATAATTTGAAGCAATTGATTATACTAACATATAAGATCAAGCTTCTTTTGCAAGTTACTTCTTAGAAGTTGGTTAATTTATGCATATACATTAACTCCTTGTGTCGATCACATTCTCACATACCAACTTCTATCTGCATTGTAAAGTAGTTATCGTTGTGAGGTATTCTTCACTAAGGCATACTGGCACAAATTCATATTGATTTAAAGCATTTCACTTCACAGAATTGTCTTCAGTCTTTGTATAGATTTTTGCTTTTTATTAATGAGAAATGTGTTAATGACACCTCATTATCAGAAATTGACTGATGACGTCTTTCCAAAAAGCCCTATATATGAAATTAACTTTATATTGAAGAAATTGAATAAAATTATGAAGTGCTGGAAAATTTCAAGCACTCCTGAAAAAGCTACTCCTTAATCTTTCTGGTAAATTCATTCAGACTTTAATTGTAAAACCACAGTAGTTAGTGCTACTGCCTCAGACCTGCAGAGTGCTTGGTTCAAATGCTAATGTGTATAGAGAATGTGTATACCCTTCTTATCTGAATGATTTTTTCAGTTAATACTGCAGCTTTCTTTCAGCTTATCAAATACATGACAGACTGACTGGCAAATCTAAACAGGCTTGGAGCACATTAGTGTTTTCTGTGCATGTGTCCTGGGATGTGTCCCAATTGGATTTGGTTTCTAAGTGATGTTCATTGTCATCATAAAAAACAGTGACATTATGTTACCTATATGAATTTAACTGTTCAACTGCCAACCACTTAATGGCAGAGTATGTCCATTACGGGACTGGTGGTTCTGCTTCTGATGGAAAAGGAAGGAAAAGGGACCAAAAGATGAATGTTACTAAACACTTATGGTCAAAATACTAGTAGGAATTAGTTTTCACCAAAGAGAAAAAAGCCCAATACACTAACCAAAAAGAGTTGAAAACAGTTGCTAAAGCACTACAATCTAATCACACAAGAAAGATCTGAATGTATCCAGAATCTTGAGCATCTAGGAAGTGTGCCACATTGGCCTTTAACAGGTCACAATGGTGATGCCACTGTCATGATTCAGTAACATTCAGTTCCTTCCCTGGCTGGGGTTCAAATTCCTGTTTAACATCATTTTTGTTAATTTTTTATTATTTTCATGATGATTGAGTGCATTTTTGTTAATTCTTGGATTTGTTTATATATAGAAGCAGCCTGTGTTATAGTGCATGTATTTTGTTGCCAGTTACTGCCAGGAACTCATCTCAGCCCTATAAATCTGGAGGTTCTCCCACTGTTCCTGGTAGTTCATTTTGAACTTGCTAGGAAATTGTTGAGATATTCTATTTTTTTGTGCTTATATGTTTACCAGATTTTTGAAGTTGGGCTCTATTTTTTTTATTTTGTTTTGGATAATTGTATTATATTGTTGCCTTCGATTGACTTACTGGAAACTCCTTTATGCATTTTGTGTTCTTAGCGATACAGAGCATTTTAAACATTTTGTGCTGCTCTTATAGTTAACCAGGGTTCGGCAGTATACCCCCCTCTATTGGGTATTTTTGAAGGTGTTTTTGGAACTGTTTAGGATTTTTGTGTTTTAGAACTCCTAGTCCACGACAGTTGTTCCAGGTTAGCAGCAGTACACAAACCTTGACCACAATGACAGCACCCTCATAAGTCAAGACATGAAAGAATTGTAACCCCCTCAGAAACTTTAAAAAATTACAAAAATAATAAAAGAAATGGATTTCAAACCAATCTTAACTACCACTGAAAATAAAAAATAAGAATAATATGCTTATCAACTTTTGAGAAAAACTTACAAGGGTACAAAATCATGACAGTGCCACAGCCAGCTCTGCTTCCTACCTTGTACATGATACTGGTGTTACAGGTTCTTCTCCTTAATCATGAAATGGAAACAGAAGGGTTGTAAAATTAATCAGTTTAACAGTTTCTGTGTATTTTGTTTCACATTTAACAGGACTGGTAAAGCAGATACGAGTACTCGAAGTGGTTTGGCTGGACTGACAAGTGCCATTTAATTTCCAGCTGCCCTCTTCTAATAGTCTTTTGATAAAAGTAGAGAGTGGAACTGCTAGATGTTATAAGAAACAGACCAGGGGCCTCATGCATAATGCCGTGCATACAATTCACACTATAACATGGCGTAAGGACAAAAGTGGAAATATTTGTATGCACAAAAAAATCCAAATGCATAAATCTGTGCGTTCGTCAACTTCCAAGTTCTTCTGCTCCATAAATCCCGGTCAGCGTGAAAAGTGACGCACGTGCACGCGCTTGCTGCCACTTCCCAAACTCCTCCCAGAATTACGCCTCTTTGAATATGCAAATCAATATAAATAGTCCTTTAGCTCAGCGTTATGTAAAAAGGCAATGTCAAAAGTATGGGAACAAGGAAAAGCATACAATTTGTTGTGATAAAAGCCTGGAGTGATAAAAACAACAAAAGGAAGTTGATCGAGTGACATAGAGTGTCGGAGAAACTCAAAAGCTCAAGTTCACAAAGTCGCACAGTGCCTGAAATAAAAAAGAAGTTGTCAGAGATCAAAGTCGCCGTGAAAAGGCAACCCACCATCAGAATGTCACATGAAAGCTTATTAGGGTACAGAGAAAAGAAAAAGAAAATAGGGACACAGTGGAAAAAAATCATCAATCAAATCAATCAAATCAAAATCTTTATTGTCATTGTAGCAATGAAACATTATACAATGAAATTTAGGTGCACATTTCCAATGCAAATATAAAAATAAAACACAATTGCACAAATTAAAACTAACATTGTTTGCATGTTCTCCCCGTGTTTGCGTGGGTTTCCTCCGGGTGCTCCGGTTTCCTCCCACAGTCCAAAGACATGCAGGTTAGGTGCATTGGCGATCCTAAATTGTCCCTAGTGTGTGCTTGGTGTGCGTGTGTGTGTGTGTGTGTGTGCGCCCTGCCCTGGATTTATTTCCTGCCTTGCGCCCTGTGTTGGCTGTGACCTTGTAGTTAGGATATAGCGGGTTGGATAATGGATGGATGGATTTTCTATTCATACATATGTCATATTGTACTTGTTCCATAGCCAATGTTGACTTAAAGCTGTATTGTAAGCATGAGAGTGTATTATATTGTAAACATGAAGGTGCGTCAGATTGACCACTTAGCAGCATTCAGCATGGTGATGGCTGAAGGATAGAAACTGTTTCTCAGTCTATTTGTCTTAGTCTTTATGGATCTGAAACATCTGCCTGAAGGAAGACATTCAAACAATGCATGTCCTGGGTGTGATGGGTCCTGAAGAATTTCCTTGACATTCCTGAGACAGCAGGAACTATGCAGTTCTTCCAGTGAGGGGAGAGGACAGCCGACTATCCACTGGGCGACCTTAATGACCCTGTGGAGCTCTTTCCTCTGTGCTACTGTGCAGCTGGAGAACCACGCACAGAGACAGTAGGCCAGGATGCTCTCTACTGTACTGTAAAAGGTCACCAGCAGTTTCTCAGGGATGTTGTTCTTCCTGAGAACCCTCAGGAACTATAGTCTCTTTTGGTCCTTCTTCGCTACCTCAGCAGTGTGTGTTCCCCAGATCAAGTCCTCCCTAATGGTGACTCCTAAGAAGTGGAAGTCTGAGACCCTCTCCACACAGTCCCCCTTGATGATGTGTGGCTGGATATTGTCTGCCTTCTTCCTGAAGTCCATGATGAGCTCCTTGGTCTTGGCTATATTTAGGAGCAAGTTGTTATTCCTGCACCACATTGTCAGCTGCTCCACCTCATCCCTGTAGGCTGACTCATCCCCCACAGAAATGAGCCCTACTACCGTGGTATCGTCAGCGAACTTAACAATGGTGTTACTGTGGTAGATAGGAATGCAATCACGGGTGTAGAGGGTATAGCGCTTGAAATGTCAACTTTAATCTCGAAATTTCCACTTTAATCAGTTTATTTTGTCATTAAAGTAGAACATCATAAACTTCATCTTAAAATCATTTAATTTACTAGTTGCTCAAATCCCATCGTAACTAAACTAGCACATTTAATGCTTTGTTTTATATGTGTTCTTCTATGTGCTCTATGTGTGTAAATCACTACGTGCTTCTTAAACGGGCTTTCTCTTCCTCCGACAGGACACAGAATCCATTACATTCGTGATATTACAGCTCTCTGATTAATTAAAATACTGAGATGTATACTTGATATCATTTTCATGATGATAGGAATGAAAACATGTATTAAACATGGGAACACAGTGGCACAGTGATTGTTTATGCCTCATGGAAGATGCTTGCTGTGCCGTGCGCGACCTTCGATTAAATAATTTATTGCAGCAGTACTGTCTCTTTCAAACGTACTAACTTCTAATTCTTGTCCTTCCTTTTCTTTCTCCAAATACCCAATTGCCACACAATCAGCTCAGTAATAGACATTAAGTCATCTGTAAGCTGTGAATGCCAATTCTTCAAAACGTTTAAGTAATATTGAAATATCTTCGTAGGAACAATCCGTGAACGGAGCGCCAGCTCCTTGCTAGTGCTGCGACACCGTGTCCTCACATGTTTAATTATTAACAATATAGATTATTTAAATGAAGTTAAAGTTTTATCTGTATAATATAATAAACATATTGTGCTGCAATTCATCTTAAAAATGATACTGTCATCATATGTAAATACGCGCTTTATAAATTGGCTCAGGTTGTGCAATATTATAACTGTATTGCAAGTTTACAGTGAGGTAATTGTACTTATAAATACAAACAGTTCTACTAGGAGCACTTGATGGACTGATTGAGTGCCCTGGTGATTCTCTGCCCGACTAGTCCTTCATGCTAAAAAGTTCTTGTAGGGAAGAAATGATTGCATTTATAGTTCGTGGGATGAAACTGTTTCTGGACCACGAGGTCAGTACAGGAAAGGCTCTGAAGTGTTTGTCGCATGACAGCAGTTCAAATAGGCAGCATGGCTGAGGCAGCGTGTGCTTGATGCTGTATACCAATAATTCTTTTTCCGATCAGCTGCTGTAGAGCTGTGATTCCCCAGTCAAATACAGTGATATAAATACTCCGAGTGGTGCAGTGAGAGTAATATGGAAAAAGATGATCCGCTGTGGCAACCCCTAAGGGGAGCAGCTGAAAGAAGAAGAAAAAGAAGGTGTAGTGAGAAAGACAACGCTAAAGCAGCTGTGGTATTTGGAATAGTTTGGCTATTCCGTGGACCATTATATTTTTATGGGTTAATTACAATCAGATGCCTGAAACTAACTAAACAATATAGTCAGGGATGTGGATCTAAAAAAGAAAGGGAAACCATACTGGAATAAAAGCGCTGCTTTGATGCTGGGTGCCACCAGTTTGTAAAACCGAGCACAAAACTTGCATACACCAGGGTTTGAGCAACTGTGAAAATGTGCGTGGCTTTACGCCAAGTTTAGGTTTTATACATCACAATTTGAGCATGGAAACGGAAGTATGCAACATTTTTGTGCGTACGCAACATTTATACATGAGGCCCCGGGAGATGCACATGGCTTTTGAGACAGAAACTAGAATCAATAGCTTTGTGAATAGATAGTGGGTTGCTATCAAAAATCAGAGAGCTTAACCATCATCACAGTAAAACAAGAATTGCCAGGAGATGTTAATAATAGTACAATAATTCAACCAGAGCCAGATCAGTAAGATTAAGAATTGCAACAAGATGTGAAAAGCTATAAGTCATTACCATAAAATCTGAACTTAAAGTATGAACAGTTGTTCACAATTCAAATCTATAGTCTCTGACAAAGGACTAATGGTGCTGAATCATGGTGTCTCATGTGAGGCTGTCCTTAGCAACCTTGAAATGCTTCATTTCGATCCATTAACTCCCCACCGAAATTCTAAAACATTGGAGTGATACACTTAAGATAACTTTTTAAAAAGTTAAATCTTTCTCAAACAATGTGAAATTAAACATACATACGCTTGTAGATTTAGCTTTTTTAGGATTAAAGACAAACAAGAAAAGAAAATTTTTAAGGCAAAAAAGTACTAACAAGGACACAATTCTTAACATGGATTTAGCATTAACCCAAAATAACATAACATTCTCAACAAACTAATCTAATTCAGGGTCATGTATTTCTAGAGTATACACTGACAGCCAAGGGTGTCTGAAACCTTCTCATACACACACTCACATTAGTGTTCAAACAGGTTCAGTAATGTGTATTTCAATCAATTGTCTGTCCCTGCTAAAGTCACCCCTTTCTACAGTAGATTCAGAAAGTCACAAGGGTGAAATAAAAAGGTTAATAATAAAACTGAAATATACAGTGAAATAGCTCTCACCTCTTTGCTGAGTTCAATGTTTCAACAGCAGCTTTGTTTTGTATTTAGCTGTACTGTTCACCTCTGGGCAAGTCCTATTATCTAGCTAATACAGAACTTATATAAATAGCACATAGCACACAAGGTCACTTGAAATCTGCTGCCATGAGAGTACACTTGGAGAATGAAGCAAGATACTCTTCCTTAACAGAATTGCCACAAATGCTGACTATTGTTAAAGCATTTTTAATATAATTGTATTCTTTGATCACAATCTACAGTACAAAGATGAGCTTTAGCCTCTGATAAAAATGTTAAGTGCTCCTCTTTGAAGTAGGAAAGCAAAACACCCCTGATGGGCATAACGTTAATTTAAAAATAATAGGATGGTAGGATTAAGCCATTCTGAGTACTGTTTACATATCAATAGACATTTTCATAACTAAATATTTTGTCCACTTCATCCAGTAGCTGTTACATTTATCCTACCTACCTTATTAACTGTAGTAAGGTACAGTCCAGAAGAAGGTAGAAAGGGGGACTCAAAATGCCATACATGGACTTCCTGATCCTTTAAATAATGGTTGGAATTTGGGAGTGCAGAAGAATCTGGGGAGCTATGCACATATGGCTTCAGGGCTTCCATATGACGTCCAGGATGCCATAAATAATTCCTAGGGGGCATCCAGAAGTAGATTGTGTCTGGAATCTAACACTTTCTTCTGGACATATGACTGCTGATGTTGGAGGTGGGGGCTGGGTGTTTAAAAAGGGGTCCACCTTAGAGAGGAAGAAAGGTAATGTGTGGAGAAGGTATTTGGCATATTCTTAAAAGAAGCTGAACAGGGAATCAGTATTGGTGGGCAAGTTAACCAGTCCCCCACACAATGGTCAGAGACTGACTTGTGTATAGCTGGGTCAGATAGGTCCATGGGTGTTCATTATTGTCCTTTCTTATTATTACAAGTCAAAAGAAATTATATTTAAGGTTTATAACACACTGGTGAGGCCTAACCTGTGCCATGTACAGTTTTGGTCTCCAAGCTACAGAATAGACATAACAACACTAGAGAAAGTCCAGAGGAGAGTGAGTAGGCTGATTATGGGACTGAGAGGTATGAGTTATTAGGAAAGACTAAAGGAGATGAACCTTTTCAGTTAATGCAAACAGTGATTAAGAGAGGATATGGCTGAGATTTTTTTAATTATAAAAAGCGGTTAGCACAATAAATCCAGGCTTTTCAAATAGTTCAACAAGAACACAGCTGAAAACTCAGCTAAAAAACTCAAGCTAAAAAACTAAAAAAACACCCAGCTGCAAACTTGCTAAAGGTCAGTTTCGCGCAAAAGTTTTTCTTCACTCTGAGAACCAGAGGGACATGGCTGTGACCAGGCAGTGTAGAAGACAGTAGTACTTTAGGGACGTTCAAAACTCAACTCAATATTTTTATGGAGAAATTAAGTGAATATGATTGAGAAACTTTGTTGAATCTGGTGTAAAGGTTTCACTCTACAGGCTTTCAAGGAAGATACAGAAACAAAAAACATGGCATGTGATAAATAAAGTACGTAAATGAATAAAAAGTAAAAAGTGCCGCAAAGTTACTTGTTCAGGGCAATTTGCTGACATGCAACCAAAACTTTATTGCTTGAGTGGATGGAATAAATTACGATATTTCATAGCTTTGTTTCTGTAATAGTAGTAACTAAGGTTTTCTGCATTTTGTGTTTCTCTTGAAATGGATAACACCATTACCTGATAGAACATGAGAGAACGTATAGAACAGCAATGATGTACTTAGAAACAGAAATGGTAATTTTAAACTTCCATTTACATAATCATGCAAGACATGTGAACTAATAAAGAACAATGCAGGTGAGATGGAGATGGCGAGAGTTCTTATTGGTACTGTAATCACAGAATATAAACCAAATAAGATGTTTTTATGCTTTCAATTAATCTACTGTATATATAGTATATTAAATCGTAATACCCCTGTACTGCGGTGGGTTGGCACCCTGCCCCGGATTGGTTCCTGCCTTGTGCCCTGTGTTGGCTGGGATTAGCTCCAGCAGACCCCCGTGACCCTGTATTCAGATTCAGCGGGTTAGACGATGGATGGATGGAATACCCCTGTATTACGTCCGTCTTTATACCCCTGTCTGTCTTTTGAAATTTTCAACTTTGTTTGATATTTATCTGTTCGGCACAATAAGAACTTAATTTCATCCCTCAGATTACATCTTGACTGCTTGTTTGTGTCAATCAAACAAACATGGCGAAACCGAATTTCAAGAAATTGTGCCTGTAGATTGCTTATTGTCAAACTTAAAATATAGAATAAAGAGCTTTTCAAAAATTTCATCAGGCTGGCAGACTGTAATGGGAGGGCAACCTAAAATCTGCGCATTAATCCAAAACAGTGACCTCAAAGAATTTTGCATATATAATAAAGCTGAGCTAACTTAAAACCCAGTCTTCACACCGTTTCAAAAATTTAATTAAGAAGGATGGTTGAGATATTAATGGTTGACTACAAAATCAATCACTCCAAAATTACTGTATGTTATGTTGATATACTGTAGCTTAAAATCCAGACTTTAAGGTCTTCAAAAGTTCTATTGAGAAACAGGGTTGTAATGGAAGGGAGCATAAACCAAAAACCATGTTATCACATCAAAATGGTTTAGTTGCTGGTAATGAATTTGGCTTATTGTTTAAGTTTGACCAAACTTACAGTGAAGATTACATATAACATCAGTGATTCACTAGAAATGATGTTTCAGGACGGTATGGTGTGATGGAGGCTCAACACAAAATTTGTACATCTCTCAAAACTTAATATACAGAGGTTATGAAATTTCAGACATTTTATCATTATAGGTTTACAGTAGAGGGAACAACGCAAAAAACAATAGTTTTGTCCAGCTTACAAGCGCTATGAATAATTTAATTATTCAATAAGTCATCCAGTTTCTTAATGTGGGATTAAACATTTGTGAAACCACAGTAAATAAGAAAATACAAAGAACATTTGAACATTTAAAAAATTGACAAGAACAGGTTAAGTCCAATAAAGCTCATCAATCCTATCTATTTAATTTCTCCAAAAACAAATTGTCTAATTTCAAATGTCCCTAAAGCCCTATTTCCTATCATACTCCTTAGTAATTTATTCCATGTGTCTATGCTTCTCTGTGTGAAGAAAAACATTTTAATATTTATTTGAAACTTACCCTTAACAAGTTTCTAACTGTGTCCCGTGTTTTTCTAGAACTAATTTTAAAATAACAGTCTCAATCCAATGTACAAATTCCTTCATAATTTTAAACACTTCAGTCATGTCACTTGTGTTTAAGCTGAAAAGGTTCAACTCCTTTAATCATTCCTCATAACTCATCCCCTGCAGTCCTGGAATCAGCCTTGCCAGAAATAGTACTCATCGTTCCAATCCAACAAGAACTTACTGTAATTATGGGAGCCAATCATACACGAAAGAAATACATTATCAACTGATCAGAGCAGAGAAATTGATGGTTATCAGAGGGATAGTGTAGATAGTGAACGAGAACACTTGCCTTTCAGCCAGTTGATCCGAAAAGGATCAACATTTTAAAAACACGTAAATATTTCCTTTCTTACCTTAACCCATTATACATATATTCCTGGGCAATGTTGGGTGCTTCATCCAATAAAACAACGTAAATAATTGCACATATTAATACAAGAGAAACAGGGAGAGGTAAAGATTGAATAGTGGGAATATTTCATATTCTTTAAAACAGGGGTGTCCAACTCCGGTCCTG
The DNA here is from genome assembly GCF_016835505.1 of Polypterus senegalus. Classification (NCBI taxonomy): domain Eukaryota; kingdom Metazoa; phylum Chordata; class Cladistia; order Polypteriformes; family Polypteridae; genus Polypterus; species Polypterus senegalus. The sequence goes on from NC_053158.1 coordinate 145,888,110, forward strand.
GTGGGCCACAGTGGCAGCAGGTTTTCATTCTAATCCTTTTCCTAATCAGCGAGCAGTTTTTGCTGCTAATTAACTCCTTTTCCCTTCATTTTAATTACCCTGGTTTAAAGGATTCAGTCCTCTGAATTGATTGGTTTCTTCATTAAATGGCAGCCAAACAGAAAAGAGACGTGAAACAAGCCAACAAATGACAGCTAAATTGGATCTTTAGCCAATTTCACTCCAACCAGTTTCTTAATGACAAGTAAATTCTTGCTTTTATTGAATATCATGACTTGTTGCTGCTCTCACTCTGCCACAACAGACTGTTGATTTTCTGTTTGTTCTAAGATCACCGTCAAAATGTTTTGGTGACCTGAGCAGAGCAACATGGCCGAGACCTTCACCTTCCTTTATTTTCAGGTGAGCTCGTCAAGTGGCAGCTTGTTTTGTGTCTCATTATTGTTTGTCTGCTCATTAAGGAAAAAGAAACAACTAAGGGGTCTGAGTCACGTCAATTAAAACTCCGGCAAAACAAGTGAATCAGCAACAAAAACGACTCACTAATAAAGATGGTTAGCATGAAAACCTGCAGCCACTGCGGCCCACCAGGACCGGAGTTGGACACCCCTGCTTTAAAACAATGTGGAGCAATATTTTTTTATGGTAACAGTTAATGTTACAGTAATAATCCATTATTGATTTTTGACACCATTTACTGTATTTACATTAATGCTGATAATTATTCAACACATATTTTTGCATTTGAAACATACATTAGATAAATAAAGTTAACAAAGGATACAGAGAGGACTTAAAATATGTTGCCACTGGCTGCAGTCCGACAATATGTGCTATCCAGCATTTGCTTTACACTGACACTAAGACAGCTGTTTCTGACTATTAAATGTGAAACATCAACATGGTTTTCTCAGGTTAAAGTTTCAAATAATTAAATTAGTTTTGCAGTGAATTAGATTTTTGAGAACCTTAGGACCATTACAGAACACAATTCATCATCAAATAACACTATGTAACAAATTTTTATTTTTATTTTATTCCTGGGTACAAAGTGTGTTTTCCTAACCCGTTATGCCTAAAAAAAATAGAAAAAAGCTGTTGTGCCACAAAACTTTGCTTTTGTGATCAGGACAATGATATTTTGAAATTTGTCTGTTTTCGAGAAAATTCTCGATTCGCATTCAATACTGAGTAGTCTTCTAGAATATTCTTGAATTGTTAGAATTGTCCAGAAGTTTCTAGAATTTGCCAGAATTATCTAGAACTTTCAAGAAACTTTTAGAACTTTCTAGAACGTTCTCAGACTGTCCAATAGTAGTCATACAAGTATAAAAGCACAGGTGACTCGAACCAACATTTCGGTTTATGTTATTTTTTTATTTTGATTTAGATGGCATCAAGAGGTTGCTTGCACCCAGCAGATGCATTTTGCTACGTCTGTGGACAATATATAAAGACAAGAGCGAGAAAGTATTCCGTGAAAGCATGTCGTAAGATGTGCGAGGCCTACAAGGCATACTTCGGCATGCCTGTCGGGGATCAAGACAAGCCCTGGGCACCTCATTTCACATGCGAATATTGCAAGAAAACTCTTGAAGGTTGGTACAGGGGAGAAAAGAGAGCCATGAAGTTTGCTATCCCGCGAATTTGGCAGCAACCGACTGACCACTCAAGCAACTGCTACTTCTGCATGGTGGATCCTACCAAACGTCGCACTGGCAAGAATGTGCCTCAAATCGTTTATCCAGACATTCCTTCTTCCATTGCCCCAGTACCACACTGCCCCAAGCTGCCCGTTCCTACTTCTGAAGAGGGATCAGCCATCTTCAGGAGACAGCAGCAAGTCAGACAGCGAGGAAGATATTGCAGAGAGAAGGCCATACTTCCCTAACCAGAAAGACGTCAACGATCTGATCAGAGACCTTGGTCTTACCAAGTCCAATGCTGAGCTTCTGACATCCAGGCTCAAGCAGTGGAACTTGTTGGATGAAAGCGTGTGTCACACATGTGCGATTAGGATGCAGTCAAAGAGCCTAAAGGTGAGTGAAACATTGCGAGATAGAGGGTTGTCACGTGGTACTTGCCTGAATCTCTTTTGGTCAACAGAAAACTTGAAGAAAAATAATTCCTCCACTTCCGGATTCCAAAATGGCTGTGACGACGTCACTTCCGGCTAACCATGAAGACGTCGTTTCCGGCTCCATCAATCCACCTCACTTCCGTCCCATCATGATGACGTTGTTTCCGGTTCCTGTTTCCAACGTTACTTCTTGCCAACCATTTCCTTTTCTGATAAAGTCGCCATTTTGACTGGAGAAAACTGTTCATTGTTTTTGTTTCTGAGAAATTGAATCATTCTTTCTTTATTTGTCTGGACGACAATATATGGGGACGGTCCCCAAAACTTTGTTTTGTGTTGTGCAACATTTTTTTGGAGAAGAATAATCATCACACGTGCAAGGACAGTATAACGAAAACATGATGGGGGACTACATTTGGGGGCTTCTTCAAGAAAGAGATTTGCAGTACAGTCGCAAATCTAGAAAACCTACTCATTTCTGAACCTTTTTGAGTGGTTTTGACTGTCTTTGTCTATTTACCATGCAAGTGTTGTTCTTTATCAGACCGCATGAACGAAAAGATAAAAATTCCCTTGTTTTGTCACTATAAATACGAAATTTTCTGGGCTGTGGTCATAAAATCAAAGTTTGTGCTGAATGTAGTCATTTTTCCATAGGCTTTAGACATAAGCAGTTGAAATATAACTCTTGGAAGCCAGAAACAAAAATTGTGTTACGTAGTGTAATCAAAACTTTCTTGCACTTTAGTCGGTAAGTCAATCAGGGGTGTGTAATTTATATATAGATGTCAAAATTAATTAATTTGTCTCTTTCAGCATCCCTAATTATGCTTTCTACAAGCCAGTGGTTTTTAGGGTTACATGTGCTTTATCTTAGTCCATATATAATACCTGAACAATGTCCGTATAGTAGAAGAGACACTCCATGATATAGCTTAGGTGCTATACAGAGTAATCTGTGGATAAAAATATTTCTTTCTTCATATCAGAGTCTTTCAACAGAATGAAAAAGATTTCACACAGCCCCAACTCTATGTGTCATGTCATGTTCTATTTACATGAGAAAAGCAGCATGACTCAATCAGAGAGAGCGAGATCTCTGCTCAAGTGGGATGTGTGCTGAATATTGTGTGTGTGGGCAGCATGGCCTTTGGGCTAAAACCTAGCAGCTTAACAAGGCTAAGCTCCCATTCTAAATTAAGGAACTTTGAAAAATCCCAAAATTTTGAGCATTTTTTATTAAACAAATGACACAAGGGTAATTTAAATCAAGAATGGAAAAGTATGCAATTAATAAAGAAATGTAAAAATAGCCACTGTACTAGACAGGTTTGGGTTTCTGTGTTGTTGGCCAGAGTAGTTTACCCATTTATACATCAACCAAAATCACAGTCGCTGGAAACGGATGTGTGGCACTCTTGATATCTTTGCAAGAGGATGAAGGTACAAGTCTTTAGAGTCCTGGTGCTTCCTGTTTTGCTACATGATTGCGAGACATGGACGCTATCCAGTGACCTGAGACAAAGACTGGACTCCTTCGGTAGCACTCCCTGCTTTACAATGCCATGTGTAGAAGCCCGCTGAAAAGGCTTTCTCCAACTTTATAGATATTTTAATATATATAATTAGCCAATTTAAAATTAAGAAACCATATACTGTATCTTGAATCAGTGCCACCCCTAGCCAAAGTGGGACCCCACCCTGCCCCTCCTTTCCTTGAATCCCCTACATTAGTATTTGTGATAGCAGCTTTATTTGATCAATATATATGTAAATAAATAATAAATACACAAAGCAGAGCACATCTCAAATTTAACTATAACTTTTAGTATCAAATACTTATTTTAAAATAAAACTAGAAAATGAATGTTTATGGGATTCTTCAGTCTCTTTCTTACATACCTCAACAGCTAACATCCACATTTTCTGAAGGCAAAGTCATCTATTATGTCATCACACAACAGCTTCTATGCAAGGTCTGAGTTGGGGTGAGGCTGATTACAGCCATGCTGCTTATACATTCTTGTGCCATGGATGACCTTACGGATGTCTTTATGAGCTTAAATTTTGAAAAACCTTTAACTGGAAAAGTTGCTGGAATCCTAAGGGGAACCCATAGATTTGGATTTCAATGGTATTTGATGGCAATGATATACCAATTGATTTGTTTCTTTATAAATACTACTTAGTAGTAATAATAACAATAATAATAATAATAATAGTCCAGGTTATCAGTGTGCTGTTACTCTTTGTTACTTCATCCAGCCAGGAGTATCACTTGTGACATGATACAACAACAAAAACAATTTTAAAACTACTACTACTACTACTACTACGACTACTACTACTACTACTACTAATAATAATAATAAAAATAAAGATGATAATATAAAACAAAACTACTACTACTACTAATATACAATATACTATTAATAATAAATAAATAGAAACTACTAATGCTACTATTGAACATGCTTAATAAATTCATTTAATGCAGTAAATATGGGGAAGCTGAATAGATAGATAGAATATCTGATATTTAAAAAATGAGCATGTGAATATATCAACTGTATTCACTTCCAATTAACAGCAGATGGCAATAAGACTTTAACTAAATCAGTAATTTTAGTTGCCAATAAAATTACCCAACAGATGAAGTTAATATGAGCTCTTTTTGAATGTCAAAGTTACTTGTGTGGTGCTTTCCCACAGTTCCTTCAATAACAAACTTGTAAGCAAAAGAGCCTGCATGTTGGTGAAATTTACAAACATGTGCCAAATGCAACAACACTCAGAGCACTTCATACTGTATGTTGTATAACATTAGCAGCCTTTAACAGCTTGTAGAGGTCCTGAGGCCTTTATGGCAATAATAAATAATCCTGAACCATGTGACAAGCTAGGTACAGATAATTTCTGTTAAACACTCAACATCAAAACTATTACACATAATGCTACTCCATTACTTCAGTGTACTTCAGAAGAATCTGCCAACATCAAAACAACAGACTACATCCTGGATATCAACATCAACTGGATGCAATCCATGTGGAAATGCTGAAGGCCGACATTTCAACATCAACTAAAGTCCTTACCGATCTCTTCCAAAATATCTGAAACAGCGATACCATCCCTGAAGACTGGTCTGAGGGCCTCATTGTCAAAATCCCAAAGAAGGGTGACACCAAAAACTGTGAGAACTGGAGAGGAATCAGCCTTCTGTCCATCCCAAGCAAAGTGTTCTGCAGAGTCCTCCTTAACAGAGTAGAGCCAGCCATTGCCTCCAAGCTCAGACAAGAACAAGCAGGCTTTAGGAAAAGAAGATGATGTATAGACCAGATCTTTGCACTGAGAAACATTCTAGAGCAGTGCTTAGAATGGAACACACCCTTGTACATCAACTTTGTTGATTTCAAGAAAGCATTTCATAGTGTCCATCATAACACTGTTTGGAAGATACTCCAGTACTATGGAATCGTAAATAAGATAATTACAATCATAAAAATCTTCTATGAAAAATTTGAGTGTAGTTTCCTTATGGGCAACACCCTCACTGAACGGTTCCCTGTACAGTCCGGAGTGAGACAAGGGTGCATCATCTCTCCCATCCTTTTCCTACTTGCAATAGACTGGATCACAATCAACACAACAGCAGATAAACCCAGAGGCATCCAATGAACCCTGTCCTCTCAATTGGAAAACCTTGACTTTGCAGACACCCTTGCTCTCCTTTCAACAAACCACTCCAACATGCAATCGAAAACTGACAGGCAAGCCAGGCTTAACATCAACACCTCCAAAACCCAAGTGATGTGCATAAACTCCATCTCCACACACCCATCCAGGTGAATGGAGCACCACTTGAGTTTGTGAAGGACTTCACCTACCTTGGCAGCCTTATCAGCAAGGACAGCGCTATCCATAAAGACATTAGGGCAAGGCTGGGAAAGGCTCAGGGTGCCTTTTCCCAATTCCGTTCCATCTGGAGGTCTAGACAATATAGCTTAAAAACAAAGATGCTCCTGTACAACAGCAACGTAAAGTCTGTCCTCCTGTATGGTTCAGAATGTTGAGGTCTTCCACAACAGATGTCTCAGACGAATCTGCCAGATCTTTTGACCGAATAAAATGTCAAACCAACAATTATACAAGAAAACAAGCAATCAATGCATCACCAAGGACATTACATTGAGACGCTTAAGATGGCTTGGACATGTGTTAAGGATGGAGCAAAACCGTATCCCAAGAGTTGCCTTAAGATGGACACCACCTGGAAAAAGAAAAACTGAAAGACCCAAAAACACCTGGTGTAGAAAGGTGGTACAGGAGCTTCAAAAGATGGAGGGAGCTCATTGAAGCCTTATGTCCCACAAGGGACGAAGAGGATTGATTGATTGATTGATTGATTACTTCAGTAAACCACGAGCTTTAATGTAGTAGCAATTGATGAAACTTTAGTTAGCTTACTGGAAGTTGGACAAATTTAGATTTCCAAACACACCTTCAAATGCAGCATCTTAATGCTTTAATTTTTTTTCTGTGCTACTGACTGACAATAATGTTAATTTCATGATTCATGAACCAGTTATAACCCCGACAGAGTCAAGCTGTGCACCTCCTGAGCTCCACTCCATTGAGAAGGTTGTCGCTTTGAATTACACATCAGTGATATAACGTGATGCACCCAGTAACATTATGGTTAAGATTAGGGCTGTGGGAGGAGTTGACTCAAGTCAAGTTAACCAGGTGACAAAAATGTGCAATCCGTTTGGCTGTCCAACAGAACTAATGAATCATGGATGTCTACGAGCCACCAGTGGGACCACACACCCACCATCCCAGTATTGGTCCTCCAATCACAGGCCTCATGCGCAGTGCATGATCTTCGCAAAGCACAGGTCGGCTCTGCCTTGAATAAATTGGGTGCCCTTTGAAATATTTCTGAGTAGGCAGATCTTTTTCCCATTAATGGTTTTGAATTTTTTATCAGCTTTTCCTTGGTCTTAAAATTATTAAAGCATTGGTTTTTTTTTTTAGAGAACAAGAATTCTAGTGGTTATGTTTATTTAATAATAATAATTCTTAACATTTATATAGTTCTTTTCTTACTACTACTGTATTATTCTTTGCTCACTTTGGCTACATTACCTCCCTAACAGTTGAATCTCTGTCCAAACTCACATTGCAAATTGAAGCTTTGTGAGCAAATGGTACACACACCCCACAATCCCCCCCCAAGGGGGATACGTGTATGACAATCCTTAGAGCCATTTTGACGATCGGGAACAGCTAATGAAAATATTCTAGAGGTCCCAGGTATTTAAATATTCCTGAGGCCAAGTAAAACTTTACAGAGCTAGGCATAATTGGTAGTATAATTACAAGCTTCCCTCCAAAACATGCAGCAGGAACCCAACTGTTTCCTGCAGGGAGCTTATTGAGGAATGTTGAGGAAATTCTTCTGACCTTTCATTTATTTTTGTGTCGGCAGAATAGGTACTTCTGAAGCAGTCCATAAACTCATGGGACACACAGCCTTATGAGACACATATGGAAGGATCTCTTCACTAAGGTATGCTTTCAAGGACTCCCAAGGTGCTTCCTCAGATATGCAATATCTGTAATTATATTGCTATGAAAAAGAGAGAATACATTTAATAAAGTGATCATTCGCTAATCTTAAAGGATTCAATCACCAGAAATGCATTGTGTCAGTAGAACCAAGTGATATGAGTTCCAAAAAAACAGCAGCATAGTCCAAGGTAACAATTGCACCATATTTACAAGACGTAAGAAATTACAAAGGATTGTAATCAATAAATAATCAATCTGCAAAATCTATGATGTACTGTAGAAAAGGAGGAATATTTTATTGTCTTGAGTAATGTAAAAGAAATCTCCATGAGTCCAAGATTTTATGATCTTTCATGCAGAGTAAGATTAGTGCAGTAGTTTTGGAAGTGGAAGTCATTGTTGACTGTTTTAAAACAGAATCGAATACACAATTAAAATCTCTTTCCATTATGAGTTTATGTTGATTTTCACACCTTGGTCATGCTAGATAGATTTGCGTAATGAACACCAACCTAGTAACTATAAATCACATTACAGAAATGGAATAACTAATCAAAAGATTATTGACAGAGTCACTGTGATTCAGATTCCCAATAGCAGCACTTGACCAATCTGTCATTTCAATGCTGCCCTTCCAGTAAGTAAATTATGAACTTTAATTTTAATGCTGTCAACTTTTCATACGAAAGTCTGTTAATTTATTCATTAGTATGTTACCCTTACTAGAAAAGCACTGGTCTGTTTGTTTCTAGTGGTCCCATATCAGTATTTCCCTATATGTGTGCAGACGTCCCTAAAATTTACGTAAACTTAAGTACCTAATAATGGCTATCCTTATTTAGCTCATTACTAGCAAAACATACAAGTTCTCGCACCTTTCAGTTCACAAAAAATCAATTAAACAATGGGATGCTGCTGTCTGGTCAGTTTTAGTTCACATCAGGCATTATGATACCCTCTGATATCATTATCATGAGATAAAATAAAGCCATCCACCTTAATAAAAGGATAAATGCCTGTGTGTCTGTCTGTCTGTCCGGTTTCTGTGTCTCTGTCATTCCAACAGATGGCACATCAAAAATATTTTTAGTAATAAAATACATTACATTACATATACAAGTGGTACATCACAAACATTAAGATTGTTTTTACGTTTTGTGCTGGAAATGTTAACTAAGTTAACACTTAGCCCAGGAAAATATTTTGTCTATGAACTGCTTAAACTGAAGCAGCAATACCTCAAGTTTTGAATCAAACAGTTTTCAGTTGAAAAATGGCAAGAATATGCTTTCCACAACATGCAACTCAAAATGCACCCTGCACATGTGGTACAGGCACAAAAAAACTATGTCATACAATTTTTGTTGGTTAGCATGAAGCCAGCATACACTTAAAAATTGATTTTCTACATATGTATCTGTTCTTTCCCCAACAGGGGCCTCATGTATGACGCCATGCGTAGAATTCACACTAAAACATGGCATATGGGCAAAAGTGGAAATGTGCGCACACACATAAATGAAAGTGGCTCAGGTTGTGCAATATCACAACTGTAGCGCAAGTTTACAGTGAGTTAATTGTACTTATAAGTACAAACAGTTCTATCGGTTGCACTTGATGGACTGATTGAGTGCCCTGGTGATTCTCTGCCCGACTAGTCCTTCATGCTAAAACGTTCTTGTAGGGAAGAAATCTAAAAAATAAGATCACATTTAAAATTACTTATTAGAAAATAAATTACATAGACCAACTGGTCAGGCTGCATAATGAGGATGGCTTGAATGGATGAGAGGATGGCCTGAATGAATGATATGCATGTACATCTTATTCAATAGAACTTGAGATAAGCAAGCAAGAAATATCACCCAGCCATTTTACAGAAAAATTCTCTCTAGTCTTAGTTTTCACTTACTTACACTAAACACCAACTGGAGGCAATGGGTATTATTTTAACTTTGAAAATGTTTGTTATGCATATTTTAGAATGCATGGTTTTATTTTTTAATGGCATTTTGGTGCAGTTGTTACTGTTCCTGTTTGTTGTCCTTTTGTATTTTCTTCTCATGTCTGCATGGACTCTCCTTTGGATACCCTGGTTTCCTTGCACATTCACAAAGATGAGGAGGTTAGGTTAATGTATTAATCCAAATGGCCCCTGTGCATGACTGCCTCCTGTATTGTACCCAGTGCTACTAGGGTAGTATTATGAATGAGACCCAAAAATGCCCACTTCTGTCAAACCCTGGCAAGTTACAAAGAGGGCATCAGAGAACCTTTATACAGTATATAAAAAGGTTTACTTTAACTTGATCTTCTGGTAAACAAAAATAATCTCAGAGGAGCACAAAGACACAGAATGCAATACATTTAAAATTAGCAAACATAAACCAACACACTATACAAAGAATGGTTGAACCAAGAGCAAACGCGGTCAAAAATCTAGTAATCACAAAAATAATTAAAAGAGCAATGAACACAGGAGAACTCAGCAACCATTTTGGGCATTCAGTGAGCCGCAAGGGACTGTGAGGTTTCTTCAAGACTTTATAGATCTGAGGACAGTCCCTCGCTGTGATGGGCAGGTGGTCTTGCCTCTTGGGGGACCACCCACAAGTCACATGGTGTATACTTTGACATAAAGAGACTGAATGACCAGCAATGAAAAAGTAAAAAATGAACACAACATACAAAAGACAGTTGAACCCCAACTGGGGATGATCCTGGCAGAAACACAAGAGGTAGACTTCAGCCACACACAACATTGAATTTGATAATGTACTTATAAGGGAGTATTTTTTCCTTAAGAAATGAACTCTAGATGTAACTCTTACTCAAGTAAGAGCAGCATTACGCATAAATTAACACACACAAATAATTATTATTTAAAAAAAGCATTTATATGCAATGATATAAATAGACACTACAAATTACCAAGGTTAGAGATAACAACTACTCATATTATACTGTACCCTAACTTAAAGACAGACCTCAGTATGTGCGTCTCAGAAACTGCAGGTCTGACATTGTGGTCAGCAACACAGGAGCGCCGCAGGGGACTGTACTTTCTCCGGTCCTGTTCAGCCAGATACATCGGACTTCCAATACAACTTGGAGTCCTTCCACATGCAAAAGTTTGCAGACGACACTGCTATCGTGGGCTGCATCAGGAGTGGGCAGGAGGAAGAGTATAGGAAATTAATCAAAGACTTTGTTAATTGGTGCGACTCAAACCACCTACACCTGAATACCTGCAAAACCAATAAGCTGGTGGTGGATTTTAGGAAGCCCAGGCCCCTCATGGACCCGATGATCATCAGAGGTGACTGTATGCAGAGTGCAGACCTATAAATACCTGGGAGTGCAGCTGGATGATAAATTGGACTGGACTGCCAATACTGATGATCTGTGTAAAAAAGGACAGAGCCTATTATACTTCCTTAGAAGACTGGCGTCCTTCAACATCTGCAATAAGATGCTGCAGATGTTCTATCAGACAGTTGTGGTGAGCGCCCTGGAGACTGAGGAGATCATTCCTCCCCCACACTATGAGACTCTTCAGTTCCACCCTTAGGGGGGTAAACGTTAATATTATACAAAATTATTCTGCCTGTTATACTTTCATTGTTATCACTCTTTAATTTAATATTGTTCTTTATCAGTATGCTGCTGCTGGAGTATGTGAATTTTCCCTTGGGATTAATAAAGTATCTATCTATCTATCTATCTATCTATCTATCTATCTATCTATCTATCTATCTATCTATCTATCTATCTATCTATCTATCTGTCTGTCTGTCTGTCTGTCTGTCTGTCTGTCTGTCTGTCTATCAGTATGTTAGAATGGCTGAGATTTATGCAGGTATTTCTTTTCATGTAAATTTATTTTTGGCTTTTAGCTCCATGCTGAATATTTCAAAAGAAATTCTGGTGAAGTATAATGCACAATTGCTCACATGATGCTCTTGTACATTTATACTGCTTAATTCTAATCCATCCATTGCTAAATTGTAATGGATTAAGTTTTAACTCTAATTAGAAAGTCATGTGAGATTGAAACTGCCTGAAAACTTTACACTGACTCTTTAATGTATAAAATGATTTTAAAGATTTCTTTGCAATGAATAAATTACAAAACAGTAAGACATGGTCCTTACTTAAGCAGTAACATGATACCTGTTGTCTGTTTAGCTTTACTTCATGTTCATTTACTGTTGAAATATTTTGATTTCTTTAAAAACCCAATCAACATTGAGTGACCATTTATTAGTCTCACATGATCCCTCTAAGCAATCAGCTACTTAGTCAGTGACAACAGTTGTGCAGATTGTGTAGCAGATTGGCAGATACAATGAATTGCGTGCAAGTGTGGACTAAAGATAGAAAATGGAAAGAATAAAGATTGAAATGCCTGGAAGCATGGTATGGTAGTCAGCACTAGCATGATTGTAATAGCACCAGCATACCTGCTGGTGTTTTCACTCTTGACATATAACATGTGTTCTGAGAACAGATCAAAACCCATAATGATTTCCAGGGGCCCCCATCTCCTACAGTGCCTGTGGTAGAGGAATGTCAGTTAAGCTTGTAAAGATGCCCTTGTATTCATTACAGGTATGATATACAGAGATAACGAACAAGAAGGGTTAGTGATATTAAATTTCAGCTCTGATAAAATTTAGACGAAGAAGCCCTTGGTGAACAACAACAGCCTTTTTGAATTCCAAATTGAATCTGCAAGGACTCAGAAAAATGGAGGGTCTTATCCCAGGCACAGCAGCTCTCTGGGTAAGTTGTAGAGTGTTAGCATGAGTTACACTCTTAAATCTGATACAGTTACCAGTAGCCAGTATAATTTTTTTTCCTAAACCTTTGATTGGTTACAAGCCTGTTTGGATCATTTCTGACTAGTTAAGTAGTTGTTTTCTTCACTGGCAATTGATTCAGTCATGTGACCTGTCAGGCATCCATACAGATCCAGATACAGGTCTGCTCACCTTAGGGTGGGGAATGTTCTTATAGTTTATCAAGTACTGGACATTGGAGGATTGACAAAAAATATATAGCCTATGAATGCCATGTCTTTCTGATTTTATGCATGAGAGGTTTAGAAAATGGTCAAAAATCAAAAGAGTGCATGAATCTGTCAGGGTTTTAAGAAAAAATGACTTGTAGAGTTCCGCTCTGGATTTTGATTATTTGTGCGTCCTTCGCCCCCATTTTGAGATTTTCTTTGCAGGAATTACTTCTAAATGACACTAACAAAAAATGTAAACTTACGAGTAGCACAGTTCAGGCTAGGCTACATTTTTGCTGAAAATTCTTGGGGGGGGGGTAGATGTATTTTTTAGAATAAAGCTCTTAATGGTTGTTTGTCTCCTGAAATGCTTGTTTCAAAATATTAGTACTTGAAAGAAGCAATAATAAAGCTTTCAACAGCATACTCTTTTGTTAGAATTGTTGATCTTGAGGTGGAAGACGAGTATTGGTTATTATCTCCAAATAACTCAGACACACCATCAGGTCCCCATGAATCAATATTAACCTAAAGTAAAATTGTATTCCCACAAAATCCACATTCAAACCCAAGTCAGCTGTTGCTGCACCCAGGTCTTCATGCATCACATCCAATTCTCCAGTTGTCAAACCCAAGTTAAAGCCAAAATGCGCTTTGGTGATTAACAAACTGCCAATGACAGTATCTTTTGCTTTTTCTGTCAAACTGTTTTCACCAGTACATTTCCTATACATGCATAGATCTCCTTGACTTGACCACCCATCCTGAGCCTTTTGCATTTCCAGGAGGGGAGGGCAATACAGAGTTGAGCTGAGATGCATTTGCTGTTAAACTACCTCAAGACCTAAAAGGTAAGCACTGATCAATAATAATAATAATAATAATAATAATAGCTTTTTTTTGCAGTGCGTTCTTTGCTCTATTTGGGTAGTAGCCTTCTTTTCCCTTTATCATCCTTAATGGAATATAATCGTTGCTTCTTTGTCGTCTCAGCCTGGAAATGGTTTCTTTACAGCTTCTTCGTCCAGGCCAGAACATGAACTTTTTCCACTTGGATATTATATTTTGTTTGTTAAACTATTGTGGAATACATTTTTAAATGTCAGGAATCTGCAAATTAAAAGGGGGCTATGTTATGATTTAGCCTAGATCACGTCCATGTCCTAAGCGTATTTTCATGTTTGATGATGTTTTTTTTTATTCCATATTAATTGTTATTCAGTCTTTTATGTTTCTTATAGTTTTATATTATAAATACATTTTGTCTTATGTGTTATGTATTGTATATATGACTGTAATTTGTTTCCCTTGACATTGGTGCTGAAGGACTGCCCTCAGTCTACATATTCTGGCTAAGGGACATTCTTCAGAGTGTCATTGTGTGTTGTGTGATGTTGGTTCAGTTTTGTGTGTATTGTCTGGATTTTTTTTTTCTGTTTTGATGAATTCCATTCTTGGATTAAGTGATTTGGGCTTCCTTCTCGGCAAACTCTTTCTGATTATTGTTTTCCTTCTTTGCAAATCTTTTTTCTCTGTCTTGCCTATGTTGTTCTTCATTTTGATTATTTATTAAGTTCTTAAAATATAAAGGAATTTACTTTTTACCCAAGAGACAACAACAACAACAGCTATTTCTATAGCACATTTCCATGATGTAGCTCAGAGTGCTTTACAGAATGTCAAATAAATAATTACAAGCAAAGAAAAAAACAAAAATTAGATAATTAGGTAATTTAAAATTGATAGCGGTATTTTCCTAGTCATGTTAAAATGTGGGCGGCATGGTGGAGCAGTGTGTAGAGGACCTGGGTTCGTTTCCCGGGTCCTACCTGTTTGGAGTTTGCATGTTCTCCCCGTGTCTGTGTGGGTTTTCTCCCACAGTCCAAAGACATGCAGGTTAGGTGGATTGGTGATCCTAAATTGTCCCTAGTGTGTGCTTAGTGTGTGGGTGTGTGTGTGCCCTGCGGTGGGTTGGTGCCATGCCCAGGGTTTGTTTCCTGCCTTGTGCCCTGTGTTGGATGGGATTGGCTCCAGCAGACACCTGAGACCCTGTAGTTGGGATATACCAGGTTGGATAATGAATGGATGGATGTTAAAATGTTTCCCTATACATTAGTGCAGGGGTTCTCAAACTCTGTGGCTGCCTGCAGACTTTTGTTTCAACCAGTTTGACAATCAGTTATAATAACTGATCACATTTAATTAGATGGACTTTTTTCTCTTTTCTTATTCTATATTCAGAGAAGTACAATAGTATGATTTATAAAATATTTAGAAGTGTTTCTAGTTTTTCAATATCTTTAAATGCTTAACTCATTTGTTTTCTGTTATTTTGAACTTTCTCTGTGTGGTTTGCTTTTGTTGTATCAAAATAATGACAATTAAAAAGAAGCAGAGCAGACAAATAAGAAAACACTGAATGATGAAAGGCTGCAACTACTTTAGCAGCAGACCCACTAATTAGTAAATAATGGATTAAATAACCAGAAAACCTGAAAAAGAACAATGAAAATCAGTTTGAAAATATCGTTAAAAAGTAAAATCTACATTATAACTGCTTAGTACATTTTAATAAAAAAATTACCAAACTTAGTTTCGTAATTTTTACATTGACTCCAAACACAGAAAATGGGTAAAAACAGATCATTTCATTCGGCTAGCAGTCCAATTTAAAAACAGAAGCTTGCTGGAGCAACAACCTGCAGCCACAGTGGGTCTCCAGAACCAACATTGAGAACCACTGCATTAGTTCATAGTCAAGGGAAAGTTCTAATATACAGTAACTCCTGCAAGCTAACTTGTAAATGGAACAGTCTAAATTATTTCTTGTCCTTCTGACTAGAGACAAGTTCAGTCTGTGATCTGCCTTGCAGTTGTTAAGGCATTGAGATCAAACAGTTTCAAAGGGTTCAAAGCGTACTGAACGTACTAAAGTGAAGCCTATGTAAGTTTTTCATAGAAAAGTGATACATTAATCTATTTATAGAAATTAACTGAAGTTTAACATGAAAAAACTAAGATTGTAATGAAACAGAAGAAGAAACCCTTTTTTATCTTTTTGCCTTTTATTCTGTGTGTGTGTAATAACTTTTTTCTGAATGTTTCTGATTTGTTGTTTTTTAAACTTTCACTAAACTTACTTTATTGGACTGTGAAATTTCTTTTGTTACATGTTTAATTGAAGCTGGATCCTACATTGCCAACTCAGTAGCTGCTTTAAGTCTGTTTAGGACACTCTGACCCTCCAGCAGTCCATTGCACATAAACTAGAGCAGTTTTGGATGGCAGGGTTGGGGTCTTGCTTCAGCTTCAGACCCTACACTACTGCCTAGGATAGCATATGCATTAATCCACCCCAGTTCGTACCCAAATGAAGTTGGGCATTTCTTAGAGGTGCCCAAGTTATTGTTAAATGGTTTACCATACTTATTGGCCACTTTTGTGTATAACAGAGCTATTCCAGTCAGTCTTTTGAAAGCTAAGATAATGGCAGGTTTTCATTACCACAGTTCTTCTTAATCAAGGCTGATTGCAACTGGCTAGCTTGATTAACTAAATTCTTATTTTCTTGTTTCTGACCTTTGCTTTTGAATTCTGAATTTTGAATTTTGAATTCACATGTATAACTGTATATTAATGCAGTAATACATTGTTTCTGAGGCGTCCATTCATCTGATATTATTTTTTAATTGACCAGTTCACTGTGACTGGATATCTGCAGTAGCACATGATCATCAGATTTCTAAGAAACTGATGTTTAGGAAAACAAACTGATGTTTAAGAAAACCCTTAGACAGGCGGTACTTTCAATACAATGTTTTGAGGGACAGCATACACTGTATTTCTGAGAAATTAAATTCCTGAGAAGCCTGTTAGTTTACAGAGTATCCCATCAATAATGAATCATTGATGTGAAGTCCTGTTGCCTCTCAGCTCTTGGAATCAAAATTTTATTCCCATGTTTGTCAGTGTGTGCAGTTTTTCTTTGCTTTTACAGGTACGGGTACCAAAGATGTGTGTCAGGTTAGTTGCTTATGAACTTTAGGCACTACAGGTAACTGACCCAGCATCACTCCATGATGTTTTACTACAGGTATGGACTTCACCATGTGGTACTGTTGTTGAAGGATGCCTGGAAGGGAGTGACTGGCCCACTGGCCTACTTCAAGACTTGCTTATTTTAAAGGACAGTAGACTTCAAAGGGTTTACTTTCTCCAGGAACACTCTTAACTGGAATATTTGTTTTCCTTTCCTCTATCTATTCCGAAATCTTTTGTTAGCTAGAGTTACTAACATTGTAACATCAAATTCCCATTCTCTCTCTCAATCCTGGTCTATTCTGAATTCTTTTCTCAGCTAGAGTTAGCTCATGTTTATGGAGGTCTGTATCACAGTTTATTTAAACAACAATGTGCACTTATGCAACTGTTGTTTGGTTATGTGTTTTTCTTATATCTGTAAATCTGTTTACTAAGTCACTGTAGTTAAGAGTTATGAGAAAATGTGCTGAATACAAATTCTTTTATTGACATTGAATTAACATATAAAGGATGTGCACAGTGATAGACTGACATTGTATCCACTGTTGGTTACTTCCTTTTGCTATATGCTGTTCGGATGGGCTCTGTCTTCCAGGTAAGGTTGACAGAATTTTCGAGGTAAGGCTGTTGTGTCCACTCATCACAGTTCCAGAGAGTAGCAACATGTTACATGTTGATTAGCATGTGCACATAAGAATGTGACTGTCCCTTGAAATTTAGATGGCAAACGTGGAAGGACAAATTTTATGGAAGGATATTACATGATCAGTTGTGATTCTGAATGAGTCCCTGACTGCAGTTATTAACAATATCTATGGATCATCTATGTAATATTGTCAAGGAAGATGCTCTATAGGGAAAAAAAAAAACTTTCTCGTTATAAAATGTATTTCGAAAATGTGACCTTGAAAAATACTGCAGAAAAATCTCAACTTTCTTTTATTTCACAGGACCTTAGCTTGGATTCACTAGTAAACCAAGAGAGACACTTTCCAGGTAAGTTGGGCCTGAAATTGATACAAAACGAATGCCCGACACCAGCCAGGTTACAATACCATTGTAACATTCCCATTCTCTCTCTCAATCCTGCTCTATTCCAAAATCTTCTGATAGCTAGAGTTAGCTCACATTTATGGGGGTCTTTATCACAGTTTATTTAAACAATAATGTGCACTTATTTATACAAGTGCTGTTTGGTTGTGTTTTTCTTATATTTGTAAATCTGTTTAACTACACTAAATCACTGCTGTTAAGAGTTATGAGAAAATATGCTGAACACAAATTCTTTTATTGGCACTGAATTAACATATAAAGGATGTGCACAGTGATGGACTGATATCGTATCCACTGCTGGGTACTTCCTTTTGCTGAAAGTTTTCCGGATGGGGTCTGTCTTCCAGGTAAGAAGGGCATAGTTTTTGAGGTAAGGTTGTTATATCCACTCACAGTGCCAGGGAGTAGCAATATGTTACATGTTGATTAGCATGTGACTGTACTCTGTATATGTGACAATAATCACCCTATAAACCTTTAAACCAATAGACTAAACAGATTCATAGAAGAGATTAACTCCTTGAGGGTTTTCTGTAAAGCACACAAAGCAATGGTTTCACACATAAATCAACATAAAACGTCTCTTGCTACGTGCTGTGGTTGTTGTTGGCACATGTTCG
The DNA here is from genome assembly GCF_016835505.1 of Polypterus senegalus. NCBI lineage: Eukaryota > Metazoa > Chordata > Cladistia > Polypteriformes > Polypteridae > Polypterus > Polypterus senegalus. The sequence goes on from NC_053158.1 coordinate 145,906,492, forward strand.
GCATCACAGCAGGAAGGCAGCAGTAGTGGTCGCAGTGTGACACAATATGGTTTGTACCTCTTGTCATCACAAGTAGTGGTCCTCCCCAGCGAATGCTGCTGTAGGCGCATCAGCTGCACGAAAGTGTACACCACCACGATCAGCTTGGGACTGATCAGATGATGCCAGTACCTCACTTTCATTTTTGATATCCATCTCCAGATCACTTGCATCAAACTCAGAATCTGACAAGTAAGAGTTCTATTCAACAATATTATGTAAAATGTCCATGGAGTATTTTGCGTTGCACATTCGCTTTGGACTCTCGCCAGATGTCGTTGCCATTTTAGCAGTTGTTTGGTCTTCGCTACTCATGCAAGCATAGGGAATCGAGGTTAAATCAGCAAAGCTGTCTAACTTTCCTTCTAGCAAAGAGAGTCAAACTAAAACGTAAGGGTGAGTTTTGTTATAGTTTACAGCTGATTACTGTCCTCTACCACTGAAGTTGACATCAGCCCTGAAAGAGTTAACTAATATGAAAATCAACAGAATTTACCTGTTCAAATGTACTTGTTATGCTAACCAAAATCTCTGCTAATCATTTTTATTTCGAACAGTTTTGTGTTTTTAATGGTAAAGCTAAAACTCCATTAGCCACATTAGAACAAAGTCTGAGTTAACATTTATAACTTGTTCAAGAAATGCCATATGGTGGATATATTTTTTTATAATGTGTATTTTATTCATAGAATCTTATGATTTTTGGTGGGAAAGAGATGTCAAACAAAAATATGTCAATGGTTTCTGATCTAGAGTAGCATGTTTGGATGGGTGGTAACACAATAGCACATCAGAAAATGACACCTCTTAAATTATAAAAGCCAACAGGTTGTGATAACAGATTCATACCCTGAAGAGCCACAATCAAAACTGCAACAAATTAACAGAATGGAGACAGAAGTGCTGTCATAGAGAGCAGAGGAAACAGGCCTTAAGCAAGATTTAGAAGTGTATTAGTTTACTTTCAGTTCAGTTCATTTCAGTTCAATCTTATTTATTCTTATTAAGTGCATGAAACAGAACAATATGCAATATTTAAAAATTTAGTGTGGAAAAAAACACAAAGCTTAAGTTTGAAAAATAAACAGAGGATCTTCTAATATATACACAAAGAATATGCAAAGGTTAGGTCAATAAATACCCACACTTTTGCAATTTTAATTTTTGTGTTTGGTTGTACAATTTTCCTCACACATTTGTGGAAACATGGTGTGTCTGTGGTCACAGTGGTAACGTTTCGGCCTTGATCAATCAGTTTCTCTTGTTGTTTTTCAAGGAGTACGCATGGCCGCTCCGCTCCCTGTTTCTACCAAAGAACAGCAGCGAGCAGTGATCTGCTTTTTATGGGCTGCAGGTGTGACAGAGATTGAAATCCTCATTGGTTGGTCAAAATCACGGTATGGACTTGCTCGATGTTGTCATCAGTAGTGGACGTGGACAGGTGTCCCACAGTTTCTTCATGCTTAACACTTGTTCAAACAATTTTTGAACTTCTTAATCCATTTGTAAGAACTCCTAGTTCTTGTGCCATTAATGTTAAACAAAATCAAAAATTGAATTAAAGACCTAAATAGGATAGTCTTTGAAAATGAGAGCACAGTAGTGCAGCAAAAAGAAAAATTTACAAGTTGGAAAATGTACACACTGTATTACATCTAGGTGCATTCAGCTACTCAGTTAAATGATAATAAATGTGTTTTTTCATTCTTTGTAATACACTAATGAACAAAAAAGGAAGGTGAAATTGACCTGATATAAAGTTTTGGTTTATTTTTCTGCTTAATACCCTGTATGTGATTTATTATTGTTACACATGATGTTCATGATGTCTGAGTATGTACATGTCCCTAGAGGAGGAGGGGATAGGGGTCTTAATTTGGCCTTGGCGAAATAACATTATCTCTGAAAGCCACAAAGACACCTCTTTCTTCAAATATGTATCGAATTACCACAATGCCAAATAATGTAAAAACGTGTCATGATCAGATGTGTCAAAAGTTGCCTAATAAAAACAAACATGGAGAGCTTATTAGCATCAGGACTTGTGGTGTGACCTACCAACACTTCTGCCCTTTGCCTTTCTTGTTGCTAGGCAACAGTTTGTGCAGCATCCCTGCTAATTAGCCATGGTATTTAACTTAGTAATTTCCACTTATCTAATGCTTGATTTTTGATCTTTGCTTCCTCATCCTTTCACGAGTTCTCATACATTATTCCTCATGTTTGCAGTATTTTAAACACGTCCCTCTGTTTTTCTAAGCTGTTCTGTCAGCTTTTGATTTTTGCTTGATTTACATACAAAGGTTTGCCTATAAGAATATGTTTCCAGGTCTTTTCAGTTGTTTCTTTACTATGGTAGGTGCAACCTTAAAAAGAAGCCTGTTAACACTCATCTGGTTCATTTTACAGTGTGTTAAAAAAAAGAAGTATTTATCGTTATGCTGTTGCAGATTTCATATTGAAACAGATTGACTTGTTAGTTTGTTTTTTTTTTTAATTTTTGTTCACCATGTCAAAAAATATTAACAAAAAAGAAAAGTGAAGCTATCAGAACAATAGTATCATAACCTGAATTTGCTCAGATAAAATATACCTCAACCAGCTATGTACATTTTGATTGTTTGATTACATCTGTATGGGAAATTAACGGATCACCCACTTATTATGGACCCTTTATGATAATCATTCTCTGTCTTTGAGAGCTCTTAAGTATAAGCAGACACTTTCAAATGAAATCTTCTGAATGAATACAAAAGTCAAAGATCTGATTAAAGAGAAGCACAATGTAATGGTAAAGATTACAAAATCATTGTAAAGGTAGCAAGCACTTGAAAGTTTAGGGAGTCCCTGTTATGACAGGCTTGTATTCTCTGTCTGCTTTGCCCCTCACTTCTTGAAGCACAAATATAGTATATCCCTTAAGGGTTTTTTTCTGTATTGGAATTGACTAATAATTTTGGATTCACGCTCTTGTTGTTAAGTATTTCCTGCTGTATTGCAAGGCAATGCCTCTGTTTTACCCATTGTTTGTTTACTGTCACTAGGAAGTCACTTACAGAAGACCAGGCACAAGTATACTACATCAATAATGCTGATTGTAACAGGTCGATGCCATGCACTTCCTGAGATTGCAGATTCAAATTAAAAATACTTTATGTGTAACTTTCAAGATTTAGTGTTCCTGGCTTTAGACTCCTTATGTCTGATTCTTGACTATGACTTCGGTTCTTGTTTTGGAGCAGATATTTAATTAATCTGTCTTTCATTTCCTGAACTCTTTTCCAAATCAAACTTGAGTCTTTCTTCTTAAGGCAGAATAAATTCCATTTCAGAAAAGGGAGAAACATTATACCACTGGTGCATTGACTAGAATTAGCCATCTCTTGAAATTTAGATGACAAACATGGAGGGACAATTCTTAGGAAGGGTATTACATGATCAGTTGTGATTCTGAATGAGTCCCTGACTGCAGTTATTGACAATATTCATGGATCATCTATGTAATATTGTCAATGAAGAAGCTCTCCAGGAAAAAAAAAAAAAACTTTCCCATAATAAAATGCTTTAGAAAATGTGAACTTGAAAAATATTACAGAAAAATCTCAACTTTCTTGTGTTCTGAAGACAATGAAGTACTGTACAATTGATACAACATCAACAATTTATTTTTGTATAGCCCAAAGTCACACAAACAATGCGTCAATGGGCTTTAACAAGCCCTGTTTAATTTACAGGACCTCGTCTTGGATTCACTAATAAGCCAAGAGAGACACCTCCTAGGTAGGTTGGGCCTGAAATTGATACAAAACGAATGCCTGACACCAACCAGGTAGTAACATTGTAACATCAAATTCTCATTCTTTCTCTCAATCCTGCTCTCTCTTCCTTTTATGTCATTTTTGTGGTAAAGTAGGTTTAAACCCCATTGTGAGGTCAGTTCTGGTTCACTTGACTTATTATTGCTGCAGGGATGCTGGTCTAGAACTTCCTTTGACCAGATTTGGCATCCCTGCATCCCAGAGTATTCAGTTGCCTGTGTAAGAAACATAACTACATGGAGGCTCTAATCTTCTTGTTCTCTAACAGATGTGACATCCAATTCTTTCCTGATGGTCCTGATGTTGTGACCTAAGCACAATAGACCTAGAAGTACTCAAAATGTCCACTAGAGAGGGGAAAATGTCCAACCCAAGCTAGAAACATAAAGGGCAAATGTGGAATCTATATAAATAAAAATATGTGCTCTGTGGCACAAACTAAGTTCCAAGGAGCACAAGAAGCCAAGGGATTGTCTGAAACAACAAAGGCAATCCAAGGCAAACAATGCCCCAAAACATAATCCAAAGCAGAGCTCAAAAACCAGAGCAAGGGTTCAAAAAATCCAGTAAATATCACAAGTCACAGAATAAACATAAGAAAACATACCACACACCATAGTGCAAGGACAATGAACCGCAAGGGACTGTAAGGTTTTCATGAGCATTTATGAGACTGAAAGCAGACCCCTGCGGTGATGAAAAGGTGGTCCCACCTATTTGGGATCATACACAAGGATATACTTAGACACATAGATACAAAATTATCCACTGTTGACATAAAAAAGGAACACAATAAACATACAAAACAGCATTTGAAACACAACACGACTTCCTACCATTCTTTCCCAGGCTTGCTATTGAAGAGGTATTTTTACCCCTGATTCCCAAGAGATTCTTTGTTGAACTTAAATCTTTGCTGTATAATCCTCATAATGCCCCCAGCCTACAAGTGTAATCATTAATAAAAACCTACAAGGATTTTTTTAAGTGTAGCACCAAAGGTGTATCTAACAAGAACTCTAACGTATCTATTCATTTCTCAGAGAAAAGAGAGCAATATGTCACTACCAGGCTCAGCTGTTGTCCACTTTGCCCATCTGTTGTAAATAGAAATGAAACATAACTAATAATTGTGATTTGTGAGCCTAATTGTTTAGTATACGTGCAGCTGATGTAGGGACAGCTCTTTCAGGCAGGGATTTTGATTGATTAAAGCAGGTCTGACCCATCACTTACAGGCCAAGGCCATGAGTGATTAGAGCAGGTGCACTGTGCAAAGATAGGGTAAAAAAAGTGCTATTTGGGCCCTAGAAGAGCACGGTCCATAAATAATATAATTCAGATGGTAATTATCCATACCTGGCAAGTTTGACAAAAAGCTAACTGAATATGCAAAATGTGTGGGTATTTACAATGGCAAGGTACCATCTAGAAGCCAGAAGCCATCTGCCTCCTGCACTGTCCGAACTGGACTTACAATCATCAGCATTCTCCACTTAAGAACTGGATGATGATTGACCTGCTCCAATGGCTCCTCTTCGGTCTGGATATGAATGTAGACATGATTACACTACAGTATGACAACACCCTAGTACTATATATTTTTTTTAATTTTGTACCATATTTCCTTTGTATATATACAGGTTCAAGTAATTCTATAAAGAACACACTCCCAGGGAGCAAGCATTCCCTACTGGAAGGCATCTTTCCTCCATTAAAAGTCATCCTCTAGCTTCATCCAGGTGCCTGATAACCTAAGTAGAAAAGACAGAGGACTTGAAAAAGAGTTAAACAAAGAGAGGCTGAAGATAAACAACACATTATGCACGAAAGAAGATCCTGTTTCTAGCACCATCTTTAAAACACAAACAAGTTCCGTGATGAAAAAGATTTTTTATGTTATTTTACATTTACACAACTATTTCCTGCTTTGTGCCCAGTGGTGCTAATAAATAGGCTTTGGGCCCCTGTGGTCTTAAAATGGATTAAGTAGGTCTGAACAAGTTATATTAGGCTGTCTTACCTTTGCAACATGCCCTGCATGGTCGAAAAGTTAATTTTATTGTCTGATTCAGTCCTCTTTTAATCACAATATACTGTTCATCTCTGATCCTAATGTCCAGGGTTCACAACTCACCTCTGCCCATAGGACGACTAAAAGGAGATTGGGAGCTTCATCCTGATGGATTCCTCACCGGTGATGTCTGATGTTATTCCAGGATTTGGGATGAATGGGGATTACATGTTATGAATGGCAGCTAAGGAACTGGCTAATGGAGATCTTCATTAGCTCTGCACTAGAACGGGTGACTTTTAATCCCAATAACCTGGGATCCTGTCCCAACTCTGCTTTCCCTGGGAGACTAACTATAGAGAATGTGGAAGCATCACTCTGAGTAATTCATTATCATTCAAAGGGTCCATCACCAAATCATCAGGTACACTTCCAGTCAGATGATGCTTCTTTTTGCATCCAATCTGACAGCAATAGTATTGATCAAAAACAATACATGAGAGTAAAATTTGACATTTGGAAGAAGGTTAACCAGGCGGCCAGTTGCTCAATAAGATATTTTACTAAGATTATTTTTGTTAGAAAGCCAATGAGAAAATTGTGACATGTCCAGTAATCATCATTGAAATGAGTAAGCAAGAATATCCTAAGAAATTACACAGAGATTGTTAATTAATGTTACAGAGCGATGCAGCATGTCATTATAGGGAAAACAATGAAGAAAAATTAAAATCGAATTAGCGAAACACATAGATATGCTTTTCAAAAATCAAGAAAGGTTTCTAATGAAAGAGATAAGAAGAAATGCACTCAAAACCTAAGCCAAACTCCAATAGCAAGAAATTACTTCTATCTTTTACATAACCGAAAACAGAAATCAAAACTCATTCTAAAAGTATTGAAGCATAAAATTTTTCAACTGAGGTAAGATTTTGAAGATTTAAGAGCACACCAACAAGCAGATCTGTAAATTTCTGCAAACTCAGATGTTAATGTATCTGAAGTGCTGCTGTATCAAGTGTCACAACATGTGGACTCCAAAGATATGCCTTGGAAAATTTTCTGTCGCATTTCAGCAGCGGTTTCAGACAAATTGTGCCAACCTTAACAAAATCAAACATTAAAGAAAATGAACTACTTCAAAAGTAAAACAAATAACCAAGCCAAAATGTTTGTTAATGAACCAAACCAACAATAAGCCACAAATAATGAAATGCAATCGCTACACAGTGACTAGGATGGCTGCTTCACACAAATGAGAAAGTATATTTGATTTCCAGTCTGGTAACTTTTTAATGTGGAATTGGACCATTTATCTTGTTTTTTTTTTTTTTGTTATTTTTGTTATTCTGGTTTACCTTCAAATCTCAAAGATGTATAGTTATAGTCTAAAATGGTGTAAGTTATTGTGTCCTACAGTGAATTGAGGACAATGAGTTGGCTTTCCCTTATACTGTGATCCTGTACTGGAAATACTGAGTTGAGAAATGATACAGAATGCTTTACAGTGAAGTAATACTTTAAACAGTGTCATTTTATTTTTCACAGTGTGAATTTCAGCATTGAGACGGACGGATTCATAGATTTAGTAATATCAGATGCTATGCAAAAATTTGACTTAAGCTGTACTGCACTGATCTCTGACAAGTGATACTTTGAAGTGTATTAAGCAAAATCAAATTCAACATAAGAAGAGAAAAAATCCTACCAGTGTAAAATATTTATGAAACATTGACAATAAATAAATATTTTTCAAGTGATCTGTCTTTGGAAAATACGTGTTAATTTACTCTGTGTACAGCGCCATAAATTAATGATGTTTGCTATTCTTTTCTCTCCTTTAACTTGTTAAAAATATCTAAACAAAAACTGAAATAAAAGGAAGGATAAAAGTTCAAAGTAAAAGCTTATTATGGAGAGCTTGCAGAAAACAAGCAGCTCTGGCAGCATGAAGTCTGATCCTGTTAGGTGTAAGCTAAGTCTGGTTAGGGTCATTGACTGCCCAGGAAGCCTTTGATGGCTATCACGTGCTGTGGAAAGAGTTCTCATTGTGTCTACAGGTGTGGATTTGGAATGTTCAAAGGGGCACTGAGAACAAAAGATTGGAACAATGAAGCCAGGTTCATGCATGCTGCTGAGTTTTCTGTGCTTCAGAGCTGTTGATGAGCTACAAAGGCTAACAGTTTCACAATTTGATTTTGTGTTGTCATTCAGTTTGTCAGAAAGTTAGAATGGGACAGCCAGTGAGGATTTTATTTTGGTTCAGAAAAATGCCTTTCTGTTGTAATAAGTATAGTAAGTAAGCAAGTAACCTCCCTAAATTAATTAGATTTGCTGACTCAATTCATTCTTTCAAAAAACAACTTAAAACTCATTTATTCAGGAAGGCATTTAACTTGCCCTGACAATCTGACCCTTCTTTCAGTTTATCCTATTTGCCCAGATGGACAGGATAATTTATGTTTGTATTACAATTTATGTTATTTGTTCATGTTTTTACTCATAAGTAGTTGCATTTTTGTATTTTATTTTAGTTTATTGTCTCTTAGTTCATTTCAGTGATTTATATACCCTGTATTTATCTTTAAGTAGTGTATTATGAGGATATTATTTGTATACAATGTGGCATATGCGCTGATGTTCTTTATGAATTTCTTTGAAGCGCTTTAAGCATGTGAAAGGTGCTATATAATTGTATTATTATTATTATTATTAAGTTGAAACATTTATACAGTCAGTGCATTCTGTTTTTAAACCTCCTTACTCCAGTGAGTGCAGCTAGAATTACTCAGTCGACGATTGGGTTGTTTCACCAAATAATCATCGAGCCCTTTCTTCTCCTTAACTTCATAAGGGCCTTGAAATTGGGACAAGGACCAATTACACGATCTCCCAGGTCGAATTCCTGAAGAGGCGTGCCTCGATCATAATACTGGAACTGTGCTGCTTGCTCCTCTTCCACGTGATTTTTTAGAATTGGACAAATCTTTCCGAATCTATCACATAATTGTGAAATAAACTTTAATATGTTTGTATTTATGGAAGGGAGTGCCTTCTCCTCCCAACCTTCTTTTAAAATATCCACTATGCCCCGAGGTTGTCATCCGTATACCAATTCAAAGGGTGAGGAACCTGTAGAGACCTGTGGGATTTCCCAATAGGCATAAAGGACAGGGTGGGGGGCGCTGATCCCAGTTCCTCCCATCCTCTCTGACCACCTTGTGAAGTATTTGTTTCAGAGTTTGAGGATGATATACTGTGATCTTTAGATGCTTTATCTTAAGTAACTTAGCTGTTTCCTTGAACATCTCCAAGGTAAAGTGCATCCTTTTGTCTATCAGGACTTCTTTAGAGATGCCGTTTCGTGCAAAGACCCCCTAATAGATCCCGTGCGATGGCTTTAGAAGTGGCTGTTCGCAGGGGAACACCTTCGGGATTTTGGCAGCATAATTGACTAGGACTAAAATATACAGTATTTGAATCCTCTGGCTGAGGGTTCCAGGGATCCCGGTAAGTCGACCCTGATTCGTTCAAACGAGACATCAATGAGGGGGATGGGAACTAGAGGATCACAATCCCTTCCTATGAATTTGATGCAACTGACACTCCTGACAGGAAGTGCAAAAGAGACGAACCTCCTCATTAATTCCTGCCCGATTAAATTAGAGCTTAATCTGCTCCAGAGTCTTTTCGGTGCCCAAATGGCCTCCTAGGACGTGGGTGTGTGCTAATTCACAGACCTGCTGCCAGAAGGTCTGCGGGACTAGCAGCAATTTTCACACCTCCCCCTCATGCTCCGCTACCCAATACAAATGGTCATTTTTTAAGACAAAGTGAGGGCCCTGAGGCATGGGATGACGTGTGCATTGGTCATTGACAGAGCTACTGCATTTTTTACAAATTGAATGCAGGTTAGACTGGTCTTACCCTTTAATCACTGTTGCGGCAACACAAATTGACAGGCAACAATGTAAATGTTGCAGCCGAATCAAACAAGACAGTGCTTTTGTGGCCATTGACAATTACTACTCCCTTATATGGAGAGACCAGGGGGTTCATGAATGCATAACGCCTTTCTTCCCCTATCTCCATGCATTCCCCTTTGTTACCGAAAAGAAAACAAAGCTGTAAATCTGGAGATTTAGGTGCTTGCTCTGAGCGGTGATGACCTGGCCAATAAGTCGGGAAGGGTTTCTTACGAGTTTGACTAAAGAACGGTTCTGACCTCTCAGATTGTGAAGCCACTCTAAGTCGACGAGCTCCTTTAACGTAAGCATATTTTTATATTGTTGTCCCCAAACCTGCTGGGCAATGTGTTCCAAAAGACCATTTAAAAAAAGTAATAGGGAACCTGCTCTACTGTATGACTCCCGTTGTTTTCATCTGGCCTTACCCTACACGAAGAATGCCTGCAAGTGTGTTGGTTGCTCCAGGTCAAATCTCCACTGCCTTATTACTCTCGCCTTCTGCTCTGGGACATCCCCACGTTTAGCCAAGGGCTCTGCCTTGATGGGGAGGGTGGCGCTGTCTTCTGAGAGTCCATAATAAGTCCCCTGGGTCTCCCCCATTTGGGCTAGCCTGAGTCCTTTCCACACACTCCCTTGGAATTTACTTTGCAAAAGTATAGCTATTGGGATCGGAGCTTGCACCCAGTCTTTCCGAATCACAGCATGCATCTTACCCTCAGCAACTCGGGTATGGTACTCTTGTACCTGGTTATTTATAGATGTTGGTCCTTCCATGCAGTGTTTCAGGTCCTGCTCCTGGGACATCTGAGAGCCAAACATCCAGCTGACTATGCCACTTTCAGAACAAAAGAATGAGAAAGCAACAAAAAGGTTTGAGGTAGCCACTCCGTATATTGTAGTTGGTCGTTGGAAAGGCAAAGAAAACAAGATTAACTGAGTTCAAAACGGAAGTGATGCTTATGTGACAAAATGGCAGTTTTAAATTCTGGCAGAGGAAATGAGGCTGGAACCAGAAGTGATGTCATCGGGGCCAGGCAGAATTTCCCATAACTGTTCTGCAGGAGAAAAAGAGAAAGGGGTAATGCACTCCTCCCCTGGTCCGGCATGGAATTATCATCATTTGAGCCCTTTAGCTGTCTCCGATGTGTACGTGCGTGATAGTAGTTATTTATATACCTTTTTCATCTGTTTAAATAGTTAAGCAGCGTGCTTCCCTTTGGATTTTAAAAATGGTGCAGATGGATGCTCCGGTAAAGGAAAGGGCTGAACAGCTGCACAGGTATGTGCATCCAAGACAATGCCAGCATGTTGTTTAGCGCTATATGACTCTTTCGTGACCTATGGATGGGAGGAGGCAACCTGGTCCGAGGTATGAAGCTGTGGAGCGAAAGTGAAAAGTTATGGTAAGTTGTTTAAGTGAGTGTTTTTGAGGACCAGATAGTAAAAGGAATCTATACTTATAAGACAGGAGAAGTTTGGGTGTCCATGGACATACACACACGTGCACAAGTGTGGGTTGTTGATATATAAAGTTCCTTTGTGACTGAAATGCATATCATAACCAGTGTGAAATCACATGAGTTATTTGGAAGGGGCAGGAGAGGTGTTCCTAGGGACTGGAGGATAAAATTGACATTTGACATTGTCTTTTCTTTGTTTATCTTTACACCATCAGAGGATGGGGCCTTCAAGACCTTCTGAACAACTCAAATAGAGAGAAGGAGAGTGCTAGGCAGGCATGATCAGGTGAACTGGACATTATTTCCTTTTTAGCTCATTTACATGGAAATACTATTTGATGGACTTTATGAATGTTTTCCACTGAACTTTAATTTTGACAACTTTTGATATCAGCTTTTTAATTAGAACTGACAATTTTTTACCATATTTATTTTTGTCTGTGTCTCCTGGCTTATCCTTGGTGACACGAACTACAAGATGCTCCATGATATGATATGCAAGAGACAGCATCACAATAACATGAAAACCCAGAAAGACAAAGCCAATCCATATAAACACCACCAAGACAGTTATCCAGTATCTGTTTTTTTAGCACTTAACCAGTATACAAATTCTACAAAGACCACTGAGAGCCACTGTCCCAATACCCAGACATGTAAGAAATGTTTGAACATGTCTGAGTCACCAATATAAAAGGATTACTGAAGCAGCAACATTCTGGTCTCTGTGAGTGTCAGACACAAGTATTAGGCACGGGTCAGCTCTCATGGCCTGCCAGATAAACCTTCAAGCATGGAGGCAGCTTTAACATCTATTGAAAGATTCTGTTATCTTGAAACACCAGATCTAAATTTTGTCATGTAAGACAGATGCCCCCTAGTGTTATTTCAATAAGATTACAGTTTTTTTATTATGCTTTTATTTTGAGCCTTGTTTGAAGCATTTCAGAGATATTTTCAAGCAAACAAGTTTAATTTATATGACATGTTTCTATAGGCCCTTTAGAAATGTGTGGATATAGTCTGCATATTTTTTTTACACAGAGGCAGGTTAAATTACTTGCTCTGAGTCACACAAAGTGCCAGAAGCAGCAACCGACCTGGCAGTCTTGTGGTGTAATGTGCAGGGTGTTAAACTGTAGGCCACACTAACAGAAGGGGTGAAGGACACACTCCGGCTGATTTATTCTGAAGAGTATTTTGCTGTGAATTAATTAGGTTGTCATGACTGAATTTCAGTATACTTCCAAAATGCAGAGCCATGGAATTTGGAGAGAATTATAAAGCTATCCATAGTTTGTGCAGATTTGCACATGATGGTGTTCTATTCAGGCTTTGAACCTACCTTGTGCCAGTTGAGACCAAAGTGGATGAATTGATTTGTTTTATTTCTTTTTACTATTTTAATATAATTTATTTGCAAAGCTTTGCTGTGCTTTAAACCTGCATGCCATAATCAAATACTTTTGTTGTCTTTTAGTTTAACTGTAACACAATCTGGTTACAGTACAGAAGCCTCATTTTCTTAACACTAGAATTACTAGAGCCAATGAAAAAACTCATAAATCCGGCCCACCTTAAATCCCTTCGCACCTTTCCATCAGCCTCTTTTGTCTTTTAAATGTGTTGATAAGCCCAAGCAGCAAGTAGCTTGCTATACCATCTCCCCCACCGCCTCAGAATGGGTAAGAAGTTCTCCCAGTTCCTGCCTTGATTGATTATCTGGGAGTGAGCTACCCAGAATTGTAAGAGGAAATAATTTGATGTGTGTTCCGTGTCTACAACAATCTATGTAAACATATCATTAAAACAGAAACATTTTTCATGTTTTAGTAATAAATGACAAAATGTAGACATGAACTGTATAATGTGTGAAGGCTGATGGCCAAATATCATATAAAGGGCTTGTGACAAGGACAGTGTGTACAGTATAGGGGGTTCATTTAGGATTTGATATCTCATTGAGATTGTTGCAGCCAATTACACATAGTGGTATTCAGTAATGTTATTAAGATGACTCAAAGGTAATTCATTACAACTTCATTTAAAATGACTACAAATCACAATGCCGTATTGGCAACAAATTTGATCCACCTCATAGAAAAGAAGATTTAAATTAATATCTACCAACAAGAAACACTAAAAGTTATAAACATGGCACTATCAGTCATTCTTTTTCTGTCATGTACTGAACAAAAATAAAGTAGCATAGCTCAGAAAGTTGATTGGTATTGCAATCTTGCAGTGTTTAATGTACAGGTGTAGAATGCCACTGGCTTTTTAAAAAATGTAAAACATTGCTTTGATAAAAAAAAAAAGGGTCATCAGCTAATTTCAGATTTATTACCTTCTATAGACAATACAATGAGATTCCTATTTGCTTGTAAGACCAACAAGCACCACCATGCGCTCACTTTCCTTGTCTGGCACCCGAATCTTGCTCCCTGGGTTATATAAAATATAACATCACAAAATATTGTGACAGCTCCGACAAGCAGCATCAGCCTGAGGACACGTCACTAAGAGAATGAGGTGGCACACCTTCATGAGAAGGAGCAGCTTTAGGGTTAACTGCAGGGAAGTCTAGGAAAAATGGAATGCCTGTCAAAGTAGCATATGAATTAAAACTAGTGCATCAAAAAGAGGAATGTAAAGCACACAAAACCATGGACTCTCAGTAACAACAAGCACCACAGCATAATATAATAGGGCAGATTTTCCCAACCTTTGTGATGTCATGGCCCAGTTTTTCAAATGCCAGTGTAATTGCAACCTCGGTGTATTGAGTGTGCTTGTCAGAGCTGGGGCAGGAGTCCTGCACGATCATTAGAGCATTAGACGAATCAAGCACAATCATCAGAGTTGGGGTTGGGGAGATCATCAAGCGCAATCATTGGGGTAAGTTGGTGGAGCGGGGTTTCATTCGGGGTTAGCCATGGCTCACCTGCAATGCCACCAAGGCCCACCAGTGGGCTATGGCCCACAGGTTGGAAAACACTGTAATAGGGAGTAATAAGCAAACAAACCAAGTTTCTGATTTGGGAAATTGACACTACAATTAATTTCACATGTACTTTTGCAATTGCAAAACTCACTAAAAAATAAGTTTTTTGGTTTATTTTCCTTGGAGTTTATACAGTCTTTTTGAGGAAAGGAAAGAAAGAAACATTGCTACTTACGAGTTTAGCGATGCCATGCAACCCTTCTGAACTCGTCCATTTTCCAGAAAAGGTCCAAAGTGAAAATAAACAGGGAACAGCACTGTTTGAAAAGGCAATAAGGCTAGAGACAGCACATGATCATACTAAAGGATATTCTGTTAGATAGATAGATAGATAGATAGATAGATAGATAGATAGATAGATAGATAGATAGATAGATAGATAGATAGATAGATAGATAGATAGATAGATAGATAGATAGATAGATAGATAGATAGATAGATAGATAGATAGATAGATAGATAGATAGATACTTTATTAATCCCAAGGGGAAATTACATACTCCAGCAGCAGCATACTGATAAAAAACAATATTAAATTAAAGGGTGATATGCAGGTAAAACAGACAATAACTTTGTATAATGTTAATGTTTACCCCCCTGAGTCGCATAGTGTGGGGGAAGAATGATCTCCTCAGTCTGTCAGTGGAGCAGGATAGTGACAGCAGTCTGGCGCTGAAGCTGCTCCTCTGTCTGGAGATGATACTGTTCAGTGGATACAATGGATTTTCCATGATTGACAGGAACCTGCTCAGCACCCATCGCTCTGCTACGGATGTCAAACTGTCCAGCTCCTGGGCTTCCTAAAATCCACCACCAGCTTCTTGGTTTTGCTGGTGTTCAGGTGTAGGTGGTTTGAGTCGCACCATTTAACAAAGTCCTTGATTAGGTTCCTATACTCCTCCTCCTGCCCACTCCTGATGCAGCCCACGATAGCAGTGTTGTCAGCGAACTTTGGCACGTGGCATGACTCCGAGTTGTATTGGAAGTTTTATTATTAGATAAAAGCTGTATTCCAGTGAGGCAATGGAATTTGTTGTACAAAACAGTTGAGTAAAAAAATTATCTGCAGTCTTCTCATTCAAACTTTGTGCGCAATTCTCTGATTGGGCTGCCTCCCATCAGCCACAGCACATCCCAGCTGCCTGATGGGAAGTGTTGTCTCTTCATTATCACAGCAACAAGACTGCAGATGGGAGGAAAATATAGGATGGGGTAAAAGGTTTTCTAGGTATTAATCACCATTCTTCTTGGCTCAATGGCATGAATTTAATTGGTCAATTAATGGCATATTTTTGCTAAGTGAAAGAAATTCAATTTCACTCAAATTTCTGGTTCATCACTAATATTAGGCTAATATTGCCCATGAAATTAGGTTGAAAGCTAAGCAATAAACCCTGCTCACTTGTTTTACATGATCAAATATTGATTGCATTTTAATTTGTAGATGATGACTCAGTTCCGGTAATTTAAAAAAAATTAGACTTAAAAACACAAATGGTCAATTATGAATGGATATATTTTTAATGATAATTCATCCTTGTGGTAACATTATTTGTCTGGTCCATTTGCACCTATTGAAATGATGCAGAACAGACAGTGGTTAATGCTGCTGCCTCGTGATTACAGTGTCCTGGGTTCAAATCACACACTTGGTTGTTGTCTGTGTGCATGCAGTCTGTACATTCTCTATGTGCCTGTGTGGCTTGTCCTTCCAAACCCCCAATGTGTGTAAATTGGTCATTTTAAATTAAGGGTGCTGTGTTGGGCTGACACCCATTCCAAGGCGGTTTTCGGCCTTGTTCCTGATTCTGCTAAGATAGGTTCTAGCTCATCAAGACCCTACATTGGATTGAGCAGCTTTGAAAATGTATGTAATGTAAGTGGATTACCGGTGCTGGCAGTATGAACTTTCCAAATATGAAACTCCTCAAAAATATAATTTGGCTTATTCCATGAAGTTAGAAAATTAAAATGGAAAAGTACACAAAAGACATCAAAAACCTCATTACAGGTGCCTTTATGAGCTCCAGACAAACTTTTAGGCCCTCAAAAACAAACAAAACCATCCCAACCTGAACTTTTCATTCAAAATTACAGAGGGGTCAGTTAATGTTTTAAACAGTGAATGAGAAATAAAATATTTTAAAGAAGAATGGGTGGATTCAGTTAGCCAAAATAGCTGATGGCACACATTACCAAAACTATTCCTATTGTCATTTTATTCTCTTAAAGAGGTATTGACTTTGCAGCTTAATTAGTGATTATGTTTGTGAAATTCAACAAAGGACAAATTATACTCTGTGTAAAGCAGTGTGCCAAAAATTCAAAGAAATCAATTAAATACTGACTTAAGACATTTTGGCTTTGTTTTTAGCTTGTTATACAGGCAAGTAAAAGCTTATCAGTGTTGTGAGTCAAAGGCACAAAACTGGCAAAAAGGCCTCAGAATAAATGAAATCCTCACTAGGGCAAAATGACACAATTACCCAAATGTAATTCAAAAGGAGCGACTGACCATAATCCTCTGACTTGAGAGGATAAAGGTAAGTGAAGAATCTGGCAAGACAAGAGAAAAGTCAAAAATAAGGCAAAAGGGTATTCTTAAAGAAGTAACCTAAAACAATTAAGCCGAATCCGCAAATTGGCAATCCCAGAAACAGAAATAAAAATATCCACAAAACCAGAAAATCAGGACAATACGGACAAAGAACTTCAGTTATCAATACTCCAACAATAACACTTTGAGAGACCTACTCTCCTTAACCTTAATATAAAGGTTGTGGATGCCCCCTTGCCTTCTGGGAGTTCTACCCACAAAGTACTGTATAAGAAACATAGCTTGGAAGCACAAACATTACACCCATAACAAGAAAACAATATTTACATAATACAATGTTTTAAATAATGAGATAAAACTAAAAACACATGAAAAATTATATTTCAAAATTAATAGGAATATCCATACAAGGCCAGCATGCATAAGCAAAGGATAACAATCAGTTGCCTACAAATACACCTGCACCAGCTAAACTGTAAATCACAGGAAACCTGATCCTAAGCCATGATGGTGAACAAAATACCAATTTATCACAAACCAAATCAGTGCTCACATCCACTCATAACTAGTGTGATTAATGGTTTGGCCCTCAGACAACCAGAACTCAATCTCCTGCCATATAATTATCATTCTGAAATACAGAATCAAAATGTTTAATCACTAAAAACATTCAGAGCTAGAAGCTTCAAGAAACAATAATTCTACTGAGGCTTACAGTCATGTTCTTTAAAGGTCTAGTTAGGTTCTCTTTAAGCACATTATTTTGAATTTATTGAGTCCAAAATATCTCCAGTACATTTCTTAAGCTATCATCCTTCTGTTATTATGATCTATGCCCTGCTATCAGGTCTGAATCCCTCTTAAAGTTGTAGTGAGTTGCCCAGTGGTGTGGAATCAAACTAATGGACTGAAGCCTAATTGAGTGAAAGAAGGGCTTTTAATTACGCTCATTGTAATCAGGATTTTAGATATAAAGCAGCATTTGGTAGAAATGAGGGGGAATGAACAGTGTAAGAGGGGTGTGAAGGATCCAGATCAGGAACCAAATCTGGCAGAGGAATTGACAGCTCTGAGGTGTCTGCCTATTTGCTACTCTTTCAGACACACAATTGGTGAAGAAAGTGCAGCTTGGATCTAATAAGCAATGTCACTTTTCCAGATCTGAGGAATCACAGTGTAGTACAATGTTTCTAAGAGGATGGGAGATAAGTGTCATTATGTTATGGAGTTCAGTGTCCTTGTGTTAGATATGCCCATAGTATAGAACCAATGTCATCATATGTTTCATTATGGTAGTGCAAAATATTGGCAAAGATAATGTAGGAACTGAGCAGGAAATGTGTTTGTCTTATAGTAAGTGTTTTATTGTTTAAAAAAGGAAATAATAGTATATGCTTAATTGACATTTAAAATGCTATTAACTGTTGGGATTGGTTTTGTTCATACTAAAGAAGGTGATGGTAACCTTGAAATAAGAAATCCTCAGTTAATGCAATGGCTATGTTGTTGGACCAGTTCCAAATGAATTGCATCTGGCGTGAGGTGGCATTCTTCCATAATTTGTATCTGGAAATGAACTGACTACACATTTTAAACTGGGACATGGCAGCACATAACCAGAGGATCAGAGCTTTGATGTTTAATTTTGACCTCCTAAGGTGGTCTCCACCCTTTAATGGGCATGTCCTTTTTTGGACAACTTCTGGACTTCACCAAGAAAAGAAAACAAAGCATGTTTTGCAGTATCTGGATGCCTTTGTTTCCATCTGCTCCCCCTCTTGGATGTCAAAGGGGGAAGATATAGATAATTTTGGCACCAGCTAATTTATACTCATCAATCAATCTCATATGTACCTTTTTGGGAAAGTGAAGGAAAGAGTATCTTCAGAAAACCCACACAGGCAGAAGTTATCTCTGCCATGATTTATTATCAGGGAGCATTTGCTGTCAGATTACAATGCCCCAGGGATTTGTCCCAGCTCTCTGTGGGCCTGCTAATGAAAAAAACAGATTCTGATTCTAAAATGCATGGATGGATGCTGTGGGAAAACAGAAACCTGTGGGTTTTGTTTTTTTGATTTTGACATGTAATTACATAATAGGTCTTTCCAGATGATCAACTATTCTTTCTTTATTGCTGGACTTACAGTATTAATTGGTTTCTTTCATTTTATTATTTTGTAAAGCACCAATTTATAATCAGTGGCCACTTATTAGGTACACCTTCTCATCAACACAAATAGCTTATCCCTCCAATCAAGTTGTTGAAATTCATTATATATAGCATGCAGATGTAGTTAAGATGTTTAGTTCTTATTTTTCCCCAACTCATTATCTTAAAGACTTTCCCTGCTGTGTGATTACTGGTTCCAGTCATGTTGACTCCAGCATCTCATAAACAGCTCATGTGATTTTCATGTACTAAAGTCTTGAGTTTACAGGAAGTGCTTTGATTGACAAAAACGTTCACTGAAATATAAGGCTACTGTGGTCATGTGATAATCAATGCTGGACTACTGAAGACTAGAAGAAGGGTCACCATCTCTGATGTATCTCAACTTCAGTGAAATGCAAATGAGAGGGTCATAAACTAATGCAAACAACATGAATCAGATGAACACTATGATATCCAACCATTTTTGCTAGTGAAGTAGTGTAATGATGTACGTGATTTTTTTCTTGATACATACTATGTCTGTTATTACCAACCACAGCCATAGTTGCTGACCACTTTTAAGATTACAGTCTACCCCTTTTCAAATGGATACTTCCATTTGTAAAGCATATATCCACACAAGATGATTCTACACACATTACAGTGACTTCAATTTCATACAATGGCATATACCCTCCCCAGATCACAGTCCAATCATGCATCTTTAGAATGAGTATAACAGCATCCATTTTCGGTCCAAAAAGTCTGCAGAAGTCTGCTATAGGCTTTGCAGATGCAACACTTTACATAGATGTCTTTAATGGAGGGCAGACAGGTCCTAATGATCTTTCCTCTTGTGTGCACTATCTGTTGTAAGACTTCACAGTCAGAGACAGTGCAGTTCCCAAACCAGACAGTGATGCAGCTGGTCAGAATGCCCTTACATACAGGTACTCCTGTACAATGTGGTGAGAATGAGGTGGAGGAAGGATTGCCTTTTTCAGTCACTGAAGAAAGTGGATACACTGCTGAACCTTCTTGACTTCTTGCACACCTAGGAATTTTTTAAGTGAAGCTAATATAATGGCCACTGCGTGTATTTTATGTGCATTCAACAAAGCACCATCTGAATGCATCTACTGAATTTGCTGGTTTGCATGTTTGCAAGTTCCCATGTGCTTTATAAAGCACCTTCTTAATTTGTGCTTTGTAAAATAAACTATATAATAATAATAATTGTGTAAAAGGACAGCTGGATTCAGTAGTGCTCCATCTGAATCAACCCGCCCCTCAAAAACTAATTTATGGTTATAAAAACCATCTTAATATGCAGAAATACAGTATAAAGAGCCGTTGCATCGCAGATAGATAACTCCTGTAGCCACAATAAATGCCTTTATTGAATAGACAAAGCAGGGGTGAACAAGTTCCTTTCTACTTCAGCTACAGCCGCGACACACATAAAAAACATCAATAATAACTCATAAACTTGCAATATTATTTAGGAAAATCTCAACATTTTACTCACCAAAAATTCGGATTATTTGTAAACAAAATCCTTCCTCCTCTCTTTCCTCAAAAACAGTTCAATTACTCTGTCGTACAGATTATCCGTGAGCGTCAGTTCCGTCAAAAAGTCCCTTTCTATCACCATCGAAGCCAATGCTGAAAGTCGAACCTGCCCTGTGTATTTGTGGTATAAATTTAATTAACTTTAGGGCTGAAAATGTCCACTCAACAGAAGCAGTGGACATGGGAATGGTCACCGCCAAATATACCAATGTGAACAGCCGCCCCATGCTCTCATTCAGATTTTTCTGATGAAGGAAGTCAAGGAGATCAGTGAGAGATTTTCCTGCAAAATCATCCATGGCATACATTACAGTCAGTTCTGTTTTTATTTGAGACAGATCATAAAGTGCTCCGTGGCTCTTGTGTTAAACTGGAGAAGGCTGTATGCGGGAAGTTTTTCTTGTATTCCCGAAACTTCTGGAGGTCGAGGAACATGACAAACATCAGTTTTTCATGCTCTTGAAATCTGGTCTGTGTCTGGCAAATAATATTGTCCAGAATCCTGCAATGGAGTTGGCGGTAGTGCGCGCGAGGATCTTGCGCTTGACCTCTTCGTGCTCTTGGAGAGCCTGCAGTGTGTTCAGTGGCCTCGTAGAGTTCCTCATATCGGCTTCTATCTCGCTCAACGGTGTCACAGAACTCCTTTACCCTAGCCAGACAAAACTGCACATCCAGTTTTTTGTCCTGTAGTATTGAAAAGAGCACGTCTGAATACTCAAAAATGCCATTGAATGTGTGAAGCAAAAAACAAAAGTCAAAATCATCCAGACATGCTTTAAATCCATTAGCACAGCGCAGTGTGTCCTCATCATACTCGTCATGATGCTCCAGAATGTGATGAAACAGTTCCTTTAGAGCATCTCTCTTCTCAAAGACCGTATTGACCACTTTGGATGTGTACTGCCACCGTGTTGGTGCCACACGAGGGAGATGCCGCTGGCCGATTTCGTCCAGTAGTTGCGTGCACCGAGGCGATCTAGAAAAAAATGCAGCAAGGCCATTGAGGTGGCCGAAAAAAGATCTTGCATTCTTTAAGCTTTGAGGCCCCTTGAGTCAGTACTAAATTGAGCCGATGTGCATAGCAGTGTATAATTAAAGCCAAAGGTGCTCTTTCTTTAACTTTAGCCTGCACCCCATTTAATCCAGAAGACATGACCGCTGCGCCATCAAAACACTGTGCCACAACTTTACCCAGACATTCATTTTCCAACAAAAATCTGATGATAAGACCTGCAATGTCATCGGTTGGCTTCCCACTGGTAACATCTTCAAATCTGACAAATCGCTCCTTGACACCTGTGCCCATTACGTCACGCAGGACCAGTGCTAGCTGCGCTGCGTTACTCGCGTCTGTCATCTCTTCCACCATAATAGAGACGAACATGTTGCTCTCAGCGATGAGAGAAAGAAGCTCCACATAATTACCTCTGTTATTGGATCCCGCGCTTTCATAGTGTCCCCGAAATGAAAGTTCCTGTTTGCCCAAAAAAATGACACAGTCTATCAGTCTTTTTAAGATTTCTCTGTTTTTCTTCACCTTTTCGTTGTGGAGCTCCGTTTTCCTGCGCACTTGGCCGTTCAGCTGTAGATCCATTCTGGTTTCCCTAAAAGTTTTGGAAAGCACCGTTGCTTGTAAGTGTCCGGCAGTGCGTTGATGCCTCGTTGCTTCCTTGGTTAGGCAAGTTAAATTTACAAACCCAGTGTGGCTCCAAACACAATGTTGATCAGTGGCAAATAACAAGCACTTCCAGCAATACAATTTGCAGTGTTCTTCGGACCCTGTGAGGCAGGGGTACCACTCATAGTTGGTAACCTGAAAGTGGCGGACAAATCCTCTTCCTGGTTGTGACAGTTTAGCTGGCTTCGGAGTTGTCCAACCTTTCTTAACAATGTCCAGCTTTTCTTGTAAAGTCCGTCTTGAAAATGGCCTTGAAAGGAAATCTGCCACCAAATCTATTTCTTCTCCTCCTTCAACCATTGTGGGGTGACAAAATAGCTATTACACCATCCTATCCAATCTAAGGGTCTGAATACCGTGACATTGCCATACACCTGCTAGAGGGCCCTACTAACACCAACTCAAAATCTGATTGGTTGAAGCAACAGTTTAATCGACATTTATTTAAGAGGGCCTGCAGAACGAATTGTGAAGGCCTCTTTGACTTTGACTCTGCCTGGCAACAAATGATGGCTGAAATGTGATTGGTTAAATGCTTTAATACGAAAATACATGTCTGGAAGCAGCACAACCATCGGAAAAGCTATGAAAGGAAGTGGACAGACTATTTGGCATTATTTAATAAGTATTCATAGACAAAATATAATTAACATCAGTTTGTGATTCAGATATTTTTTAGGCCAGCAGAGAAGGCCTTGCAGGCCCTGAAGGCCCACCACTCACAACTGTGGCAACATGGCCACCTTATTGGTGTTATATACAGTAGTGTAGTCCAGGGTATATGCAGGTATACGGCGTATACCCACTTCTTATTAGGCTGTCACAGCGTATACTCACTTCTAAATCCCCCTGTTACATGTATATGGTGCAGTGTAATACAGGATATACGCGGGTATGCAGCGCTTTTCAGTCCACATACTGTGACAGTCTACATCCACACTGACACGCTGATACGCACTTATGTGTTGCGGGCATGTCAATTTTTTTCTGCCGTTGTTGTCTATTTTGGTTACGTTTTGGGAAAACTAACGATTGGTTAGAGCAAACGGATTGCGCCAATCTGAGGCAGAGTAGGGCGGGACATGCCATTCCTTTGCTTAACCAGGAAAAATATCCTTTGCCGCAACCTTCCTGTCGGTCCATTGTTACACACCAAAATATGTCCTCACGTGAAAAGTTAATATAACCAAGTTTATAGAGAAAATGAAGCGAACTATACAAACAAAAATTAGCTTTCAGAACAAACGGCCTCGTGAAGCTACATTATTGCTACTATCCAGCCGGACAGGTAGCCACAGCCCAACGCCCACAGACTCTCAGTCCCCAACCCCAGTCGGAGGGGGTGCTGATGGTGAAGGCGCTAAATCTCCGATCGACATTGCAAATTCAATGGAAGAACAAGAATGGTAAGTACTTTATAATAGCAAAATTTGTAAATTATGTTAATGCAGTGTTTCTACAGCATTAACTAGCAGCTTTTTAAATTTTGTTTCATTTATTTTTTGTTGTTCAAATTTGCTCATGCTGTGGCTAGTGTTAAGTTAGCTTCCCTGTCTTTCATTAGCATCAAAGCTGCTAGCTGTCAACAAATTCCGGTTGGTTGCATTTTAAAACACAGATATTTCAACCTGACTCTCACATCAGTGCTTATTTTTGAGTATAGACAGATTAACAGGTGTTGGGGAGAGTTTATAATGTTACACTTGCACCATTTTCCCCAAGCACTAGCCGGTGTCCAAATGGCCCGGACATTAAACCATTTCTAGCTAGGTGTGCTATTCTTCCTGAGAAATGCTGATTTTAAGCTTGAAATTGTGTTAGTGTGTTGGTACCATTTTCACGCCAATAAGTTAATGAATATTCAGAATGGCCAAATCCAAGTATTTTATTTTGAAAATCAGCTGTTTAAATTTTGCAAAAATAAATGTATCTCTGATTGAAAAGGTGTTGGCTTCATGTTAAATGTATCTACTATTAATGAAATGGGCCTCTGTACCACCAGTACCACCAGTAACTTTCGCATACTGCCACATCTTTTTAATTTTATAATTGTGTCACTCTCTGGCCTTCACTATCTGTTGCAGATTAGATATTCTAAGACACTGTTTACAAAAGAGTCTACTTTCCCCATGGACTAAGAAAATGTATGCATTATGCAGTTGAATCGCTCTGTAATCTGTGAACCAGACAGATCTGCAAAATCTGCATCTCTGGTTTGTTGATCTCATAATGATCCTTGAAGTGAATGAAGTCAGGCAGCAGATGTAAATAGTACTGTCCCTTTCTAGTGGGAAATAAATATGTAAGACTGTCACTATTAATAACGGGGTACTATTTTCTTTTGCTGCGTAGGCCGCTAAAAAATTTGGGGACTAAATTTACAGTATACACACTTCTCCAGACACCACTACACCACTAGTTACTGTATATAAGATACTGAAACAATTGGAAATGATGTACAAATGTAGCAATATGTTGGCTACAAACAAAAGTGTAAAGACAGAATGTTACTGAATGAAGTACCAATGATTTGTCATCATCTAAACTAGTTGTCAGTACACATTTTTTAACTTTGACAAATTCTTGTTACGTCAAAGCTGCCTTTTAAGGTTGTGTTTTATGTTTTTTTTTTCTTTTTTTTGCCTTTCATGATTAATCATTTGTGCTAACAGAGCAGTATACAGGTGCTACCGTATCTTACCACATATGGCACCTTAAGGACTTGAATTTATGTTAATTGCACAAAATTGTGCATGCCTGTGGTCAAGTGGGATTTGCTACCCCAAGAGAAAGTACATAATTAGATTCCACCATAAACACTTTCTTGTTAAATTCAACACCTTATTTGTATTTGACTTTCTCTTGTAATCACCTTATGGTTTGCTCTATAACAAATTATAAATTAGGACTTGTTCATTTGTATCTTTTCACTTCACTTACAGGTAATCTAACCTAGACACCGTTAAAATATCCAACTACACCAGTTTTATTAAGAGACTGGGAAATCTTGAAATTTACCGATAATAGCACACAGGTTTCTTTAAATTGGGCAGTGAGTAAACACACAATGAAAGGCACAGCAGTAATTTCAGGAAAAGTAACACTAACTTCTATTACACAAGACAATAATATAAAGTACATTTAAAAGATAAACAAACATAACAACATCTAAATATACCAGGAACGAATTTCCTTTTTTTGAAAAGGAAAACACACAGTCCACACTCTAAAAGTCTGTCAAAAACAGAATTGGAGGATACAACTTTTAATGGTGCAGAGACCAGTTTGCGCACTGTGTTACCCCAATAAATAATCGTCCAACTGTCCACCGATACACTCTGCTCACCGGGCACTCGTTTCCCAATAGAAGTTTTGTCAAATCGTGGAATCTCTGTCAGCGTCTCCTCGTCATTCTTTTTCTCCCCTCTGGGCTCCTTGTGTTGCTGTGACCTAAGCATGCCTCGCTTCTTGTCTGCCAGCTTTGCTCGGTCCTTTCATGTAGCTTCTGTCTATCGCTGGACCCACAACCGGCGTCTTCTTGTGGAGCTGTCTCTTCCTCTCTGGAAGTAAGTGTTGCCGTCCTTGTGCCTCACGTCGTACCAGACACATACCCTTGTCTGCCTGCAAGCCCCTGTGCTCTGTGCGAGTGCCTTGGCAGCACTCTCAGTGGACTATCCCACTCCTTGCCTTCTCCTTCTCCTTCAGTCCCTGCAATTATCAGTTCTGAACAATTGGTTTAAACAATGGCACATCTAAATTTCCAGGGTTTAACAATTAATGAAAACACAAGTTAACAAAATGTATCGTTACCAACCATGAATGAGTACAGATATGCTGATTAGAAACCAATATTTACAGACATGTAATCTCAAAGTCAGGCAAATACAAACATCCTCCAAGGATGGAACAGTTCTATTATCACAACTTTGTATTGTTTGTATACTCAACCAGCCAAAACTTCAAAGCGGTGACTCCTTTGCTAGACAGCAAATACCTACCTCCTGCAGACAGCCATAACAAAATCAGTTTTGGGATTACCCAGGAAATCAAAAAAATGTCCCCTTCTGACACATAATTGTGGAGGAATGTGTTGTGCTATTGCCTCAGGGATCCAGTCCTGGGTTTGAATCCCACACTTGTTTCCCTTGATGTTTCTCTGGATACTCTGCTTTTCCTGCAATTTTGAATACTTTGCAACTTTAGACTTGCCCATGTGAATGAGTTTGTGTCTGTGCCATGGTAATGGGGCTGACATTTCTGACTTTGCCTCCAGTGATGCACAAATACGCTCTGAGACATGTACCTCTGAGAACTGTATAAATTTAAGAATTTACAGTATGTGTGCATTGCCATGAAGTGGCAGATTAATTCAAGATTCTACGCACTATGGTAACAGTAGGCAGAACCTTCCCAAAAATAATAGAAAGAGCTGCCAGAACATAGGCTAACAGTCAGTGTTTTGTGGATTAATTCTGATGGTGAAAGATTAACTTGTAACCAGCTACAAGTAAACATTTGGTGGTGTGAACACAGGTGAGGAGAAGCATCTATTTCAAGACCCACATCGCCTTGATTTTAGAGCAGATTTAAGACATTATATCAAAGCAGTTTCAGGGTGGAAATTTGTATAGACAAGATAGAAGTTTTCAACATCTCGATAGAAAAGCAGAACCCATAGAACAATTGTAGAGGGCAATGTTTGCACTTTGTAAAAAATGTACAAAATTTAAACAGTTAGTAAGGTATGTGTTGAATGTTGGAGATTAACATTGTAACAAACTTATAATATTATCAGAAAACGGCAGCAAATATACTTATCAAAATCAACAGTTCCATTTAATACTTCTTAGGCATATACTGTATGCACATTAACAAAACATCAGAATTGACAAACATTTTATTTTTAATACCTGACAATTGCCCATAATCCAAATCAAGATCTTGCAAAAACATTGTCAAGGATGTACGGTTAGAGGACACATTTTGGGCTCTGAAAAGGTAAGCAATTGCACCCCAAGTCAAGAGGGGGCACTGTCTCCTTTTGCATCTGTAGTTCAGAGGGATACCAGGCAACTGGGGACTGACCTTATTTCCTCTCCATCCCAAGAAGCCTTACTCCTTCTGGGAATCAGTATTTAAACTGATCACTAATCACCCACTAGAAGTGGTTAAATAAATAATAAAAAATTCTAATTAAGTTGCAAAATGAGCAACAACTTAAAAAGAAAAAAAAAACTGAAAGCATGAAAACAGATAATTCCACCAAAATAAGAATCTTCACCAAGCCCAATGCATAGAAAAAATTTCTAAAAGAATTACATTTCAGGTAGGAAGAGACTAGTTGCCTCTCTTTTTTTTACTTCTGTTTTCAAACAAATTTACTTACCTTTAAGCCATCCTCGGCAGTTCATTAGTAGGTTCACGCATCAAGAAAAACAATTGGCTTGCTGGGATGAGGAGAAATGAGAAGAACACTAAATAACTTTTCTTAATTTTTTTATTTACTTAAAAACCTCTTACATAGTGACCAGAATTTAGATGTATTTAATATCTATGATAGAACATTAGGAGTAAAGTTTATGGCATGAACAATGAGAATACCATTCAAACTTCTTAGTCTTAACCAAACTAATCCCTAACCTTAACATAATTGCTACCCTAAAACTGCATTGATGTAATGGTGCAAATATAGGATTTTGTGTCGGTGAGGGAAACTTCAGAATGAGATGAGCAAACAGAGCACCATCTGGGAGTTGGCTCGGCTCCTAGCTGGAATTCTCTGGGGCTAAACCTCTGGAAGCAGGGTGAATGTATCAATATAAACTGAAGGCAGACCACAAAACAGCTGGTGTGTAAATTAATAAAATGTAAATAGTTGACTACATGATGCTCACTGGAGTGGATGTGTTCTAACAGTGCTCCGCGACCCAACCCCATAGTTTTTCTGTTACAAATTAACCTCACACATTTTCTGGCAGACCCTCAATATACCTTTGCTGCTTGCTTCTGGTCAATATGGATCATTCAGGTTGAACGAATCATCCAGTTTCTCCACATTCAAGCCTATTGAAGAAATCCCAGAGAAATTCAGTGGTGGGTGATAGCACTGTAGCAGTCTCGATTGTTGACCAATTGGAGGCCTTTTTGTTAGAGCAAAATAAAGTTGTAAGTTTAACCTCAAATGGGACGATACAGAGAAGTTTTTTGGACCTGCATGCTGACATTGCTGGAATTAGAGATGAACAACCGAAGCTATCCGCAATTTTTATACATGTCCATACTCAAGTGGAGCAACATGATGCTAAGATATGTGCCTTATGTGCTGAAACCCAATCTCCCAGTGAGGGAACTAACAAACAAGAAGACTAAGCTAGGAGAAACAATATCAAAATTACCGGAGTCTAGGAAAATGCCATGACACTTAATATCTTCAGTTTTTTGGACAAACAATGCGATGTGTGGTTTCCATCTATTCCCAGTTTCAGGCCTGAAATATTGTGGGCCCATAGAATACATACAAAGGACAGGGATTGTATACGACTGCATCCAATTATAGTCAAGCTCCTGCATTATTCCAACATTACCATCCTGAAAGAGGCACACAAACTTCAAAATATAACTTATGAAGGTCGGCAGGTTTCTTTTTTTCACCGATTAATTAACAAGTTTACAAGACCATGTCTCTGGTGATCAAGAAGGCTCAACAAGCTCAACAACTTGGTCTCTCCCCTTTCTGGTTTATCCAGCGAGGCTACGGATTAACTTCCCCAGATGGCAGCAACTGTTTACCGACCCTCAAAAGGTGCTTAATGCCCTGACACTTTCTTGCTTTCAAGTACTCTGTCACTTTAACTGTTTAATGAATGCTACTGCAGCATTGTTTAATCGTTATCCAAGACATTGTTCTATAAAGGCTATATACAGTGTCTGTACTCATTTTGTTCTTTCTTGAACGTATTGATAATAGTACCTGCACACATGCCTCTCTACGTATTATGTACAGTAAGTATGATAGATAGATAGATAGATAGATAGATAGATAGATAGATAGATAGATAGATAGATAGATAGATAGATAGATAGATAGTGTCAGTGCCACATTGGTTGGACTGGCATCCCAACCAGAGGAGGGGATGGTTCCTTACCTGGATGGGAGGCTCTGAGAAGGCAGATAGGCATCCCAACCAGGAGAAAGGTTGGTATCGACACCCATTTATGAACCAGCAGAGAATGTTGGGAGATGTAGCCCAGCAACACGGCCATGCTGGGGACCATGGGTGCCACAAAGGTGGCACTGTCAGAAGATGTACTCCCCAGTTTATTGGACTTCCATATGAACTGGAAGTACTTCCATTGGGCAGTGGCCATGGCACCAGAAGTACTCCCGGATTCTTAATAAAAGGAACAAGTGGGAGGATGTGGAGCAACACTTGACTGAAGGAGGGTAGTGCAGTGGTGAGAGGAATTGCGGAGAGAGAGAAAGAAAGCTTATTTGTACTCATGTTTTGTTCTTGCATTAACCTTTTTGAGCAATTGTGTGTAATAAACATACCATTATTTTACTTTTTTGTGATTGTGTTTGGGGTTTGGGGCTTGCTGATATATAGCAATGTACATTTCCTTGGTTTCGTGGAGGGTTTCAAATTCATGTGTCACAGTCAGGAAATTGTGGTCGGATGGGAGGGATCAGGACACAAGCCTACTATGCTCTGGCAACAATCAGCCGTGTGCTGGGAGTTTCCCTCACCCCACAGTTGTTTAACTTCTGCTTATGTATTAAATTTATCTTCAGTTGTGTTTTCTCGAATATTTGCCACAATGACTATTGTGATAAGCGGAATGGTTTGCCAAGTTCTCTCTGTATATACCCTCTAATAGGCTCCGCCTGTTGGTTTCTTTTCGTTCTTTTGCTTTCTTATATATATCTTAAATCTTAGATCTTAGATTCAACTTTATTGTCATTACACATGTACAAGTGTAAGGCAACGAAATGCAGTTTCGGTCTAACCAGAAGTGCAATTAGCAGAAAGTGCAGGATAAAGGTATAAGTTCTAAGTACACCTAAAAGGGATATGTGCAGGGAGAGGCTATGGGTAACTATTACAGAATGATATTATGTGAGCATAATATACAGATTGCTAGTAACTATAATTATAAATTTACAATGGATAAACAAGTTATACAAGTTGCTATTAACTGTAGTCAGGAATTTGCAAATAGATATGAACATAATATACAGGTTGCTTTTTTCTATAGACAGGAATTTACAAGTAGACATGTATGAATATATACTCAATCAGAAGTGTACAAATGTATTGTGCATGGATATTTGTATTTTCAAACAGGTATGTACATTATAGCGCAGTCCATATTAAATAGTGTAGTGGTAATAGGAAGAGTATAAGGGTGTGTGAGGTGTGGGCAGGTGTCAGTGGGGGGCAGAGTTCAATAAGGAAACAGCTCTGGGAAAGAAGCTGTTCCTCAGTCTGCTGGTTCTTGACCTGAGACACCTGAAGCGCCTACCAGACGGCAGAAGAGAAAACAGTTTGTGGGGGGATTGAGAGTAATCCTTAAGAATGCTGCGTGCTCGACACACACAGTGTTTCTTTTGAATGTCCTCAATGGCTGGAAGTGGAGTCCCTATAATACGCTGGGCAGTTTTCACCACCCACTGCAGTGCCTTACGCTCAGCAACAGAGCAGCTTCCGTACCAAACTGTGACACAGTTGGTTAGGATGCTTTCTATTGTGCAGCGATAGAAGTTCACCAGAGTAGTTGAGGACAGCTGGTTCTTCTTAAGTGTTCTCAAGAAGAATAGGCGCTGGCGAGCCTTCTTGACCAGGCTAGAGGTGTTGGTGGACCAGGATAGGTTCTCCGAAATGTGGGTTCCCAGGAACTTAAAGGATGAGACAGGCTCAACAACCATTCCGTTGATGTGAATGGGTTCATGTGAACCTCTTCTTCCTTTCCTGAAGTCCACAATGAGCTCCTTTGTCTTATTGGTGTTAAGGAGCAGATTATTGTCTGTGCACCAAGTGGCCAGGTGCTTGATCTCCTCCCTGTAGGCAAACTCATCGTTGTTGCTGATGAGGCCGATCACCGCAGTATCGTCTGAAAACTTGATTATGTTGTTAGAACCATACACAGGCCTGCAGTCGTGGGTGAAGAGGGAGTAAAGGAAGTGGCTCAGCACACAGCCCTGTGGTATGCCAGTGTTGAGCGTGACGGTAGTGGAGCAGATGTGGCCTGACCTAACATGCTGGGGTCTGTTGGTCAAAAAGTCAATAATCCAATTACAAAGTGAGGTGTTAATATCCAGATCTCTAAGTTTGGTGATTAACTTAGAGGGTAAAACAGTATTAAATGCTGAGCTAAAGTCAACAAACAATAGTCGTGCATAGGTGTTTGTATTGTCCAAGTGTGTGAGTACAGAGTGCAGCGCTATGGAGACTGCATCATCTGTGCTCCTGTTAGCATGGTAAGCAAACTGGTGTGGATCTAGTGAGGATTGGAAAGAGTCCTTTAGGTGTGTCAGGACCAACCAATCAAAGCACTTCATAATGATGGGTGTGAGTGCTACGGGGCGGTAGTCATTCAGGCACGTTGGGCTAGAATGTTTCGGCACTGGCACAATTGAGGTAGATTTAAAGCATGCTGGTACAGCTGCTTGGGCAAGGGACATGTTAAAAATGTCTGTGAATACCCCAGCGAGCTGCTCTGCACATGCCCTCAGTATGCGCCCAGGGATACTGTCTGGTCCAGCAGCCTTTTGCACGTTGATCCGGCTCAGTACGTTGCAGACGTCAGATGAGGAAAGTGTGATGGGTGAGTGGTCGGGTGAGGAGGTGATCTTGGTGACATTTTCTTTATTGTCTTTCTCAAAGCGAGCATAAAAGTCATTAAGCTCATTCAGAAAGAAGACATTAGTGGCTGTGGGGGTGGGGTGACTGGATTTCTAGTTGCTGATGGCCTGGATATATATATATATATATATATATATATATATATATATATATATATATATATATATATATATATATATATATATATATATATATATACTGGCGGGTCCATGGGACAAACACGTCTGATTATTCTTAATGTGTATTTTTTATTTTCCACTCTTAGCGCTAATTTGGCTGTCTTTTCCTGGAATGTAATGTTGCTCACTTCCACTTGCAAGTGTTCAAGTGCTGCAGATTTCTTATCTTGCAATAAGATGGATCTTCAGTTCATACAATGTTTTTGTTAAACCCCATGAATTAAAACTGTAAGTCTACACTTCAATCACATCTTGATTGCTTCATTTCAAATCCATTGTGGTGACATATGTTGCCAAAATTGTGAAAATTGTGTCACTTTTCAAATACTTATGGACCTAACCGTAGCTGTTTACAAGAATCCAATCTTTTGGCCAAAGACATTCATAGGGCAGCCTTCAAGTACTACTGTTTGACTGTTTCCTCATCTGCCACAAGTAGAAAATTTAGAATTTTGGCTCTAGTTCGCCGTGCTTTGCTTCTGAGGTTTCTCAGTTCCAAAGGTTGATCCAGAGGGCAGGTTTTGTTATGTCTTGATGGAGAAATCAAAGCTGCCTTAAACTCATTTGCAAAAAATAAAGCTCCTGGTCCAGACGGTATACAACCAGAAGTATATTCCACATTTTGCCGCAAGTATCAAGATCATTGTTTTAAATGATTAACACAGTTCTCTCCTCCTCTAATCTACACCCCAATATAAATTCTACTATTATATCGCTCCTCCTCAAGCAGGTTAAAGATCCCAAACTGTGTTCCAGTTATCTTTCCGTTGTCAATAATGAATTCAGGTGCCAAGTTATAAGCTAAAGTTTCGACTCTCCGTCTCAAACCCGTAATTTCAAAACTGATTCACTCTTACCAGACTGGCTTTGTGGTGTCTCACTACACAGAAGACAACATGCACAGGATTTTTTAAGTGCGGCTCCTTTGCTCTCAGCCCCAACAACGCTCTTCTCTCTTGGCACAAAAAAGGCCTTTGATAGTATGGAATGGAAGATTTTGTGGAGAGTTATGAGTGAAATGGGGTTTAATACTATATTAAGATGATTAAATTGGTATATGCTTCTCCTATGGCTTCAGTTTTAACAAACCTGCCATGTCATTTTCGGGTGTGTAGGGGCACAAGGCAGAGTTGTCCATTATCTCCGCTCTGCTATTTCCCTGAACTCTCTGGGTGTCAGTCTCTGTGCATTAGACACCTTTTCTCCCATCTTGGTACATAATATAGTATGTAAGGTATCCTTATATGCTGATAATATTCTTCTGTTTCTTGGATATGCTCCTTCTGACATCCCCACATATTAACATTATTTCACACATATGAATCCTTATTGGGCTATAAACTTAACTGGAGTAAATTTGCACTCCTTACTATAAACTGTGTTTTTCAATAACTCCTTTTCTTATTCTTGTTTTTAACTCTTTCATATATCTAGGAATCACCATTATACCCTCCATTACTGACAATGTGCAGTCAAATTTCCACACCTTGTTCAGTGAGGTCATACAGTCTATGCTCTTCTGGAATAACTTCTCTCTCCTTTCAGACCCACTTGGCAATCGTTAAAATAAATATTGCTCCTCATCTACATTTTGTTAGTTCAATGTTCCATTTTTCCCTATCTTCCTCTCTTTGGTCCCATGTTAGATTAGCCATCAGCTCTTTTTTATGGAGTGGTAAAAGACCTGCTATTAAGCATTCCATCTTAATCCAAGCCAGATCGGGCTAAGCATTAATCTTCCCGATTTTTAATTGTACCATTGAGGATTTATCCTGCATCCGATCTCTTTTGGGTTAAATCCTACACTTTCCCCTCCATCCCGGCTAATGACAGAAACAAATCTTGCAGCATGTGTCATTTATTTAAAACAAAAAAAGAGTAGATAATTATGATCGTCTTATAAGTTGTGTTCTGAGTGTTTGGCTCAAGGTATAAAACTACCCTGGCTATATTCCATGCTGCAACTTCCTCACACCACTCTTCTGCACTCTCATGAGCAACCTACAGTATCTCCTATCCGATTTGGGCTTTGCGAGGTATCAGTACACTCTGTGATTTGCTTGAAGGAACCCGGCTTGCCTCTTTCCAATATCTGAAAGACAAATTTACTATACCTTCCTCCTCTTTCTTTTTATTTACAGATTAAGTCTGTTCTCATTACTTGACTAATATTTCTTCTCCACTAAAAACATTCCCCTTTTGCATGCTCTCCTTCATAATGCTATAACAACATCTATCCTAGCCATTCAAAAATGGATCACCGATCTGTCCCTGTCAACGCCATTATGCTGGAACACAATTTTCAAAAACATAAAACATTCTTCTAGAAAATCTAATGAGCAACACATCCAATATATAATTTTTCATAGAGTTTACCATTACCCTAGAAAGCATTTCCTAATGGATTTAGTTTCTGATCCTCTCTGCCACCAATGCTCCTTAATGCACAAGGCAATTTTCTCCACATGTTCTGGGAATGTCCTACTGTTGCTATTCTTTGGGCCTCAGTTCTTTCTGCACTCTGTCTATCTCTTTATGTTGCTCTCCTAATATTCTACTTCTGTTAGATTTCTCTGCTCTCTCTCTTTCTGTTCATCACCAGCACATTATTTCACTAGCCGCAATAGCAGCCAAAGGTATAAGAGCCTTCTAAGGGAAGAATACTGAGCCTGTCTGTTTCTCTATCTGGAAATCTTCTTTTTCCATTCTTGTTCGATTAGAACTGTCTGCCACACAGATCAATGGGGTACCTGTGCATACTAATGAAACCGAGATATATAAGACCAGAGCTGTAAGCCAGCGGCAACAAGGGAGATGGGAAAATTGGGGAGCAGTCTGCAACAGGTCTATAACACAGGCCGACATGTAGAAAATCCCTAAGGCAAGTCAAAGCTTAATCATGAAGTCCACATACAGCACTCTCCCAAGTCCTGGAAATTAACATCTCTGAAATGACTCAGAGGAGAACTGCCACCTCTGTGATTCAAGGCAACTTTGACCAAAGGATGGTATTACTGGCACCATGACAAGTCCAATGAAAAATGGCAGAGGCCTTGCAGGAACGCAGATGAGAAGTGAATAAGACCAGTCCATGAAAATCACAGAGGCAGATACACTTCATTAGGCAAAGAGGTGGTGCACGAAACATCAAGGAATGGTTTGTCCTGACACCTGGGTGCAAGTGGAATATGAGCGCGGACCTTGACAAACATCTAAAAATTTCATGTAAGAGTGTTGCAACATTTTTATGACCAGACATTGTCCTGTGATCCACCTTTGCCAGGGCAATGGTCATGGTCGAGCTCACCATCCCATGGGAGGAAGTTATGGAGGAAGACTTTGAGAAGAAGAAGGAGAAGTACAGTGATCTGTCTATGGTATGCACAGGAGCAGGATGGAAGGCATCTACCTATCCAGTAAATGTCGACTGCTGAGGGTTCATAAAAAATTCCACTCAACAATTCCTGAAGGCTCTCAAAATGACTGGGTCCAGACAGAAGAACACACTCAAGAAACTGGCTGAACAAGCAGAGAAAAAAAAGAGAGTTTCTGAGTCTGGTTCTAAAGGAAAGCTGCAAAATAAGATTAAAAGGATTTTACGGTCAGATGTAGGAAGGGGTAGGGATAGAACCCTACTACTGTCCCACCACCTGGAGATGTTACGGGATTAAGGGGCAAAACATCTTGAAGGGTGGCTCCTAGCCATCAACCCTGCAGCCACCCTGATGGCACCAGCAGAGGTGCAACAGACAGCAATGCCCAGCAGGTAAAAAATACCTGTGCTTCCATCGATTAGCACTGCACTCTGATCTTCAATTAATACAATGTACCAAACAATTAAAATGCTTATACAATATATTGAATATGTACATCTCTGAAAATAGTATGATAACTGTCTATTAAGAAATATTACTGTTTCTGTATATTTCAAGAATTATGTTTAACATCAGTATCTCCTTCAATTGACATATCACTAATTTCATTTTGTTTCACCTAAAATCAGATTTTAATTATATCTATGGACTACATCAGAGCAAACAGAGAGCAATATATACAATAATAAGAAAAGCATTGACAGCCTTCAGGTCACCTCATTTGCATCAACATCCTGTTCAGGTAGACGCTGGTTTTGTGAATCTGGAATTATTTCTCCTTTGCCGTAAATGTCTTTCTTGAGTATTTTTTGACTGCTAATTTGAAAAGTAAAGGATCATCAGCAATGCTTCACATATTGCAGTGAGCTTTGTCAGCCTCACAAGCCATTATTGTGCTATTTGTTTTTTGGGCTAGTGCCAATTTCTCTCTCTTCATGGTGCTACCCTGTCATTTTTATAGCACCAAGTGACTCATACGTTCAGGCTCACTTGAAGCTGATGCTCAGCAGCTTGGCTCAGGTACTATTCACTGAGTCAGTGGGCATTCCCTTTGATGCTTGCCTCCCTCACAATGTGTCAATGGTAATGAACC
The DNA here is from genome assembly GCF_016835505.1 of Polypterus senegalus. NCBI lineage: Eukaryota > Metazoa > Chordata > Cladistia > Polypteriformes > Polypteridae > Polypterus > Polypterus senegalus. The sequence continues at coordinate 145,943,266 of NC_053158.1, forward strand.
ATCTTTCTACCAGCCTATGGCAAATAAGGAAGGCACTGCCACTGTCACTTAAGGAAAAGAATATCAAGAGTATGAATGATGTCCTCAGGTGGTCTCATTGTAAAGGGTATAATGAGACCCTCCAAAGGACTCTGTCACTGTCTATGACCACCTGCATCTAAGCATATAATAATAAGTTGACTTGTTAATGTACCAATGTTAAGAAGACATCAATCCTGTCAGCTCCCCAGATCAACAACTTCTCCTTGTTTTCAAAATCATGCAGATTTCCATCTCCTCAGAGATGACTAGTAGTTAAGTAAGTAAAAATCATACTCTAAATCATTCTTTTTTCCACTCATCCGTTTTCTAACCTGCTTATCGATTTGAAGGACATGTTGAGCAAGCTGGGTACAAGGCAGTAATCACCCCCTCGACAGGGGCACATTCCACTCACACAGAATCAATCAGAATCTGAAATTAACTAATACTGTACATGTATCAGGAGGATGTGGGACAAAAATTGAAATAAGTGGAGAAAACCCTTGCAGACACAAGGTGACTGTGTAGACCACAGGTGTCAAACTCCAGGCCTGGAGGGCCGCAGTGGGTGCAGGTTTTCTTTCTAACCCTTTTCCTAATCAGTGTCCAGTATTCACTGCTAATTTCTTCTTTTCCCTCTATTTTAATAGCCCTGTTTTTAAGAATTAAGTCTTCTGAATTGATTCTTTTCTTCTTTAAATGACAGCCAAACAGAAATGAGACTTGAAACGAGCAAACAGATGACCAGCTAAATGGGGGCTTCAAACTCCAATCAGTTCCTTAATGAGACACTGATTCTTGCTGTTAATTAAACCCATTATTCAATTCCATGGTTTGTTGCTGCTCTCTTTTTGCCATAGCAAACATTTCTAAAACTGGTGATATTCTGTTTTTTTCTAAGAACTCCTAAAATGTTTTGGTAACCTGAGGGATCAACCTTACTGAGACCTTCATTTTTATTTTCATATTTTGTTTGATGGGTACAGGTGAGCTGTTTATGTCCTGCTTGTTTTATGTCTCATTACTGTCTGCTAACTAAGGAAAAAACAACTAAGGAGTCTGAGTCAAGCTAATTAAAGCTAAGGCTAAAGAAGTTAATTACCATCAAAAACTGGTCACTAATTAAGAAGATGGTTAGAATGAAAACCTGCAGCCACTGCGGCCCTCCAGGACTGGAGTTCGACACCCCTGGTGTAGACTGAGCAGTGAGTTAGGAGTGCTCATTACTGCTGTGAATTTTAATTTTAATAACTTTTTCGGAAGGAAGTTCAATAACCACTGTATATAAACAGTCCATCTACCAAACTTGCTGTTCTGGTCCCATAATCGTCCCATGACTCAAACTGGCTAACTATCTCCCTCACTCCTTTAGTGCCTAATAGTTAACATGTGGTAAGCATACTGGTGTAAAAATGGCTGCCATCTCCTAATCTAGGTGAATACTACTCATTAGTGGTGGTTGAAGTGGTTCCACACTGTCTATGCATACACTATATAAATGTCATTAATTATTATTATTATTATTATGGTGAACAAAATGGCAGCAAAATGATAGTTCAGTACTTTATTGAATTTCAAAGATAAACTCTGTGTCATTTTGAAACTTTGCCCATCATCCCTGCCCTAAGAGACTTAGATTAAGGCACAATTTCTTTTGCCCAGGTCGTATATTTGGATCTGTCCTAAATGGCATTGCACTGACCATTACTGTTCAGCATGTGGGTAGTCTCGCAAGGATTTTCAAATGAGAAAACACGTCTGGATATAACCTGTTAAAAAATGTATAATGAACAGAGGCAAAATGCAGCACTGCAAAGGCTACACCCACAGGACTTCTTCCTAAAACACACAACCCCAATTTCTCCAGTCTGTTCATTTTATACCACCACCGAGGCTTCAGGGAGAGAGCAATAAATGCTGAGGAAACACATCTGTTTACTGTTATCCATTCACGAGCTCAGTAGCACAAGGTAACTCAAAGCTTAATAATTAATTTGCATGTTGTAATGACCCCTGCTACTTTAGAGACGGAGAGACACACATATACAAAGACCACCACGGTTGCTGGGTTCCACAAATTTGACACATGCTTTTGTCCTGCTATGATATCTTTCTGCCATTTTAATTATTGCATCACTATTTTATATAATAAGAGCAAACAGAGTTTAAATGAGCATTTTGCTCTTCAACATGTTTAAATGCTGTGGCAATATTATAATGTAATATTTGCATTTCCAGTTACACAGTAATGTTAAATTTGTTTAGTTATTTGTTTAGACATGCAGTCAGAAGGTGGATATTGTGCTGCCTTATCTGTGCGTATACTGTGTTGTTAGGCAGGTTTGTTGATTCGGGTGTTTTGAGTACAGAAATCTACATCTCCTGTGGCTCTTTGTTATCAGCGCTTTTAACATCAGTCCTTTTGAGGGGTTATGACACACCATTTACTTCAAATGCACATTTTGCACTTCATATTTTCATGAATATAGTTGCTTAGTCTTTCAAGCACAGATAGACTCCTACACTATTGTCATAATTCTGAACAACAGAGAGCACACACAACACTTGTGACAACATATTGTTCATATTTGTCACTCGTCCATTGATGTCTTCAAATGCCAATGTATTATTTGTATTATTATTTTTTTTTTTTTTTGTAATAGGGTTGCCATCAATTTGAAATCGTTGTTTGTTTGATCATTCACCTCAAAACATTTTTCCAAGGATAATGTAACAGAAGTTCAAGTGCACCAAAACATAGATCTAAGCTTCAGTGTATATTCCTGTATCACATTAAAGTCAACATCCTGTGAGAGGCCTGCAGTGCCTCAAAGGAAAAATACTTTGTCTGAGCTGCATAATATCACAAATGTTTTTGCTTCATTGAAAAGTATGTCGTGCCATTGAAGGAAACTAAAACTTACCACAAATGGAAAATTGGCCGTAATTAACTCTATTTCCTCTTTTTTTTCAGCCCCATTTTAGGCAAACTTTAATACTACTGTCTTCTAGATGAGAAATGGAAAATGACTAAAAATTGCTGTCGGAAATCACTGTGATTTTCTGTATGATATGAAGAGATGATTGAAGGAGATTCTTTGCAGATTGACTTCTTAAGCTTGTTTTGTGCATTAACTTACTTTCTAAAGGCAAGCTGGCACTATACAAACTTTGGGTGCCATCATTACATATAGTGTTGACACATTTTCAAAATGCAAGATTTTTTATATTTTAATGTGGAAAATCAGAGCAACACTGTTGTCTAACATACAAAGGAACTGAGAGTGCTATTTATAATCCATTGGAACAGAATAACAACATCATATAGCTAATTTTATGATGTTGAATGGTAAATTAAATTGTCTCAAATGTGATTAAGCTCATACAATATGCACTATACTCTCACTGCAGAAATTATTATGAACACCCTCTTATCTATACAATTACCTAATCAGCCAATCATATGCCAGAAGCACAGTGCATAAAATCATGCAGATACAGGTCAGGAGCTTCAGTAAATGTTCACATCAAAAACCATAAAGAAGAAAAAATGTGATCTCAGTGATTTTCACCATGTCATGTTATAGCCAGACAAGCTGGTTTGAGTATTTCTGTAACTGCTGATCTCCTGGGATTTTCATGCACAATTGTCTCGGAATGGTACAAGAAGCAAAAAATATCTAGCGAGCAGCACTTCTGAAGACCAAAATGCCATGTTGATGAGAGAGGTTGGGAGAGAATGGCAAGACTGGTTTGAGCTGACAGAAAAGCAACAGTAGCTCAGGTAACTACTCTGTACAAATGTGATGAGCAGAAAATCATCTCACAACGCACAACACATTAAATCTTGTGGTGAATGAGATACAATAGCGGAAGACCATGTCGGGTTCCACTCCTGTCAGCCAAGAACAGAAAACTGTGCCTGCAGCTGGCACATGCTCTCAAAACTGGACAGTTGAAGACTGGAAAAACATAGTCTGGTTGGATGAATCTTGATTTCCACAGAGGCATACAGATGGTGGGGTTATAATTTGACACCAGCGGCATGAATCTATGTACCCAACATGCCTTGTGTCAACAGTCCAGTCTTGAGGTGGTGGTGTAATGGAGTGCAGAAGTGCAGAATGTTTTCTTAGCATTCTTTCAGCCCATTTAATACCAATCAATCATCACTTGAATGCCATGGCCTATTTGAATATTGTGGCTGATAATGTGCATGCTTTCATTGCTACAATTTACCCATCTTCTAATGGCTATGTCCAGCATGATAATACACCAGGGGTCTTCAGTTGTCTTCCCAGTCACCAGATCAGAATCCAATAGATTGCCTTTGGGATGTGGTGAGCAGCTGACAAAACTGCAGAAATCGAGTGATGCAATCATGTCAACATGAACCAGAATCTCAAAGAAATCTTTCCAATATCTTGTGGAATCAATGCCCAGAAGAACTGAGGCTGTTCTGAGAGCAAAAGGAGGCCCTCCATAGTACTTCTGTAGTGTTACTAAAAATTTGTTCAGTTAGTGTACATACAACATTAAATAAAAAAAAAAAAACTATACAAATTACAGCAGGCCATTTTTTATATGAAGTTTCTATAACTGTAATGTTAAAATACTTATAGAAGAATTTATTATGAAGAAACAGAGTAACTAATGAATGGAATGGGTCTGGAAAGACAAAACCTTTTGGGTTACACCCGTATGAAAAAGTTACACTTTTGTAATATCTAAAATTTAGATTTTTTCATTTTTAAATAATATCATGAATGTAATATTTATGTGTTAGTGGAAGCAAAGGTGTCCATAATGAATTGTGTTTCATACTTTGCATTATTTAGTGAACATACCCTGCATATGTTATAACATAAGACGCCACCCTGGTGTCATTGATAACTGGGAAAATTTAAACGTAAGTACAGTGATATGAAAAACGTTTTTTTTATTTTTTATTTCTTTGACTGAGGTGGATACACAAATACTAATTTATTAAGGCTCTGTCCTGCACTGGGAGTGATTAGCTTCACGAATGGGCCAGGGTCTCTATTGGGAAATGCACTCTGGGAAAGTAAGTTGCACTTACAGTACCACCTCAAAGCTACAATGATAACAAAATAACAAGGAAAAAAAACAATTATGACACAAATCACTTTTATAGTTAATGTACTGTATATTAAATAATGATTCAGAGTATAATACACATCAGACTCTGCCAGGAAAACCTCACTGAAATTTGCCAAGTAAAATGCAGTTTCATTAGTTATGGTACCTTTTCTTTCTTTCTATCTCTCTTTCCGTCTCCTAGTTGAGCCCCTCTCAATGCTCTCTGGCAGCTATCTTGTCCAAGTGTTGTCAGAGCATGTAGAAGTTTGGACAGTAGAAGGTTACAAAGGACTACATTTCAAATGTTCTAGGGTTGAGCAGGTCAGCACCTGTGACACTCTGATGTTTCCAAGGTCTAGCTGTTGTGGGCATTTTCGAATACTAAGGTATGGCAAGCATTTCATAACTTTAAGTTTAAGGTAATATTATTTTTGTAGAGGACACCGATCAGTGATTGACTAGGAGCGTTACCCTGTTTTGCTGGAAGCCTCCATAAAATGAAAATTTTCTTGGTATTTCTTATGGCATAGCGCAAAAAATACTTTTCTCACAGACTGATCCAGCATAATAGTGAAAACATTATGTCTTTTAAAATACACATTATTTCTGTTACCTATGAGTCATTTCCAGATCAGATGTTTAGTAGGACTTTACTCTTAATATGATCTCAAAGAATAGTGTGACATTTGCCTGTAAATTTTAATCTTAGCTACAGCATATTCCATATGTCCATGTGTGTGACAAAGTGAGCTCTACTTAAGCATTCCTGCATTCTGTCACCACCACAGGCTTATCAGTGGCAACACCACCGAGCATTTTAACCATTAAAGCACATAAAAAACTCACATCTACCATAGTGAAAAGTTGTCTGTTCTGAATCAGTTAATTGTTACATAATGCAGCAAGAACTGTATACCTCAAGATGTGGGTGTGTGAAAGATGGATCGATGTATTTTTTAGCAGCTAAACATTTCACAAACTTATCTATTACTTTTACACATAGAAAATGTGTCATTACTCAGCTATCCTGAGTGTTGACAATCTTTATTTCATGCTTAAATTGAAATGCCAGGTCTATTGTTTTGCTCACAAATTGGCTAAAGTCAACACAAATTAAGGTTTACTTTTTCTGTTTGTAGTTTGGATGTAGTGATTTTTGTCTGTTATATTTCTTGAGCTTCTATAAAAAGCATCGGGACAAATAAAGTGCGGTCTATCTACACTATATCACCAAAATCTTGTGGACACCTGGGGCCTCATGTATAAACGGTGTGTACGCAAAGAAATGCTGCATAAGAACGTTTCCACCTTCAAATCGCAATGTAAAGCCACGCACATTTCCACGGTACCTCATGCCTTGTCGTACGCAAGTTCTCCGCTCGGTTTTGCAGACTGGCGGCACCCAGCATCAAAGCAGTGCTACTGTTCCTGTGTGTTTTTTTTTTTCAGATCCACGTCCCTGATGCAGCTTTATAAATACACAAAAATTAACCGCATATTGTTTATTAGTTTAATGCATCTGATTGTAATTAACCAGTAACAATATAATGGTCCACGGAATGGTCAAACTATTCCAAATACCATAACTGCTTTAACGTTGTTACTCTCACTGCACCTTCTTCTTCTTCTCCTTTCAGCTGCTCCCATTAGGGCATGCCACAGCAGATCATCTTTTTTCATATTACTCTCACTGCACCACGCAGAGCAGCTGATTGGCAAGAGAATTATCGGTATACAGCATCAAGCACACACTGCCTCAGCCATGCTTTCTATTTGAACTGCTTCTCACATTGCAAATGCTTCAAACCTTTCTTGTACGGACCTCACGGTTCAGAAAGAGTTTCATCCCAAGAGCTCTAAATGCACTCAATAAAGTGCTCCTTGTAGAACTGTTTGTACTTATTAGTACAATTACCTCACTGTAAACTTACACTACGGTTATAATATTGCACAACCTGAGCCACTTTATAAAGCGTGTATTTACATATGATGACAATATCATTTTTAAGATGAAATGCAGCAAAATATGTTTATCATATTATACAGATAAAACTTTAACTTCATTTAAATAATCTATATTGTTAATAATTAAAGGACACGGTGTTGCTACGCTAGCAAGGATCTGCCGCTCCCCTCACATAATGTTCCTGCCTCGCACTGTATGCTTCACTGGGACTGGCGTGAATGATGCAATAGAATAATTAAACATGTACACAAAGATATTTCAATGTTTAAAAGTTTTGAATCGGCGTTATAAGCTTACAGATGGATTAACGTCTATTACAGAGCTGGTTGTGTGGTGATCAGTTACTTGGAGAAAGAGACATTTGAAAGAGACAATACTGCAGGGGCGGCCTTAGGCATGTGCAAACTGTGCACCTGCACAGGGCTGCCAAATCCCAGGGGCCACCACGCCAATATATATTGAATATAAAACAGAAAGAGACAATAATGACACAGCTAAATTTTGGCAAAAGTTAAACGCTTGTGTCATGAGCATGAGTCAGCTATGCAGTGTCCGCAATGGATGTGGCCATCCGCCTGCATAAGATACCATATTGACATTGGCAGGCGAAGGGGCCACCGATTCTTTCTCTGCTCAGGGCCGCCATGAGCTTAGAGCTGCCTCTGAGTACTGCTGCAATAAATTATTTCATCGAAGGTCGCGCACAATCACTGCGCCATCGTGTTCCCATATTTAATAACGTGCTTTAGCTCCTATCATCATGAAAATGATATCATATATACATCTCAGTATTTTACTAATTCAGAGAGCTGTAATATCACGAATGTAACGAATCCAGTGTCCTGTCGGAGGAAGAGAAAGCCGGTTTAAGAAGCACGTAGTGATTCACACACATAGAGCACATAGAAGAACACATACAAAACAAAGGATTTAACGTGCTACTTTAATTACGATGTGATTTGAGAAACTAGTTAATTAAATAATTTTAAGATGAAGTTTATGATGTTCTACTTTAATGATAATAAACTACGTGATTAAAGTGGAAATTTTGAGACTGAAGTTGACATTTCGTGCTTTTTCCCCACTTTGTGCCTTTTTTTTTCTCTGTACCCTAATAAGCTTTCATATGACACTCCGATGGTGGGCTACGACTCGCCTTTTCACGGTGACTTTGATATCTGACAACTTGTTTTTTATTTTGGGCACTGTGTAACTTTGTGAACTTGAGCTTTTTCTCCGACACGCTATGTCAGTTGATCAGCTTCCTTTTGTTGTTTATAAAACTGTTTAAACCAACAAATAGTGCGTTTTTCCTTGCCTCCACTTGGTATTTGCTGAAATTCTTCCATTTTCCCTCTTGCTTTTCCCATTGTCTTTTCACAGAACACTGAGCTTAAGGGCTATTTATATTGATTTGCATATTCAAAGAGGCGTAATTCTGGGAGGAGTTGGGGCGGGACAGCAGGCGCATGCACGAGTGTTACTTTTCATGCTGACCGGGATTTATGTAGCGGAAGAACACGGAAGTTGGCGAACACACTGATTTATGCATCTGGATTTTTCTGTGTGTAAGCACATTTCGACTTTTGTACTTACCTCATGTTATAGTGTGAATTCTACGCACGGCGTTATGCATGAAGCCCCTTGCCATCTCACCAATATGAACTTGTTGGATATCCCATTCCAAAACCATGGGAATTAATATAGATACTCCCCTTTGCTCCCCAACCCCCTTACTGTTGTTACGGCCTCCACTCTTCCACAAGATTTGGGTGTATCCATTCAGCCAAAAGAGCTTTTGTGAGGTCAGGTAATGATGTTCTAGTTTCTGCACATCAAACGCGTCAATATTTTTATGTACAGGGGCACAGTTATGCTAAGACAGGCTAAGAGCCTTCCCCAATCTGATGCTACAAAGTTGGAATAGCCACAGTTGTCCTTTACCAAACTTAGGCACTATGCAGTCCAGAAGGTAGGATTTCCCTGGCATCCCCCAAACCTTGATTTGTCCACCAAACTTCCAGATAGTGGAGCGTGATTCATTACTCCAAAGGACATTGCTCCAGAGTCCAATAGCAGTGTCCCTTTTGGCCACTCCAGATGGTGTTTGCCATTGCACATAGTGATCTTAGGCTTGTATGCAGCTACTCAACGATGTAAATCCATGCTAATACATGCTAACAGCTTATAAAGGCATCCTTCATACACATCATTAATCTGAGTTACAGCAACACCAATAAGCAGAAATATACACTCATCGGCCACTTTATTAGGTACACCTGTTTAATTGCTTGTTAACACAAATATCTGAACAGGCAATCCCATGGCAGCAACTCAATGCATTTAGACATGTAGACATTGTCAAGACAACCTGCTCAAGCTCAAACTGACCATCAGAATGAGGAAGAAAGGTGATTTACGTGACTTTGAACGTGGCATGATTCTTGGTGTCAGATGGGCTGTTCTGAGTATTTCAGAAACTGCTGACTTACAGGGATTTTCTCACACAACCATATCTAGGGTTTACAGAGAATGGTCAGAAAAATGGAAAATATCCAGTAAATGGCAGTTCTACGGGCAAAGGTGCTTTGTTGATGACAAAGGTCAGAGTAGAATGGCCTGACAATGTGCTTCAAGTGACGAATGGCAACAGTAATTCAGATAACCACTCATTAAAACTGAGGTATGCAGGAGAGTAACTCTGAATACACAACATGTTGAACATTGAGACCACACGAGGTGCCATTCCTGTCATTTAAGAACAGGCAACTGAGGCTACAATTCACAAGTGCTCACCAAAATTGGACAATAGTGGTTAACACACAGTGGTTTTCTTTTGTTAGCAAAAAATTAAATTACATCTGCTGGGTAGTCTGTGATCAGTCAACACCTTTCTTCAGCAAGATGAACACATTGTATGGTCTCTTCTGCTCATATACCTTGCTGTCCTTTAACAAAGCTGGACTTAATGTGGCACTCACATTCAGCTCTGTTGAGGATGGTCTCCTGCTCTTACAGTTTGGCATTAGAGAAGTTCAGCCATGGAGAAGAAGGGTTACTCCAGCCTTTGCTGTGGCCATACCCCAGGCGATATTGGTCCTGCTACTGAGCAAATGTTAAATGCTGGCAAGTAACGGTCAGGGAGCTCAGATCTGTTACTGGAAACTGGATGTAAAGGAAGTTGTAAACATTTTGTTATTGGTTTCTTTGGTTCACATAAGCAAAACTTTATGGTTGATAATTGCTTCAAAACTTTGTCCTTCAAGGTTGACAATAGTTGGTTTATGGCCTTTGTCAACTAACCAAGTGTGGAAATTGTGGAGCACTGAGACTTCTCTGAAGTGTGTTCCAAAGGGAGGTCCAGTGTACCATCTGTGAAATGTGTACTTCAGCTGAATGAACTTGTGCTATTAAAGAGGCTGCAGATTTTAAGTTTTATGTAAATATATGGAAAAGAAGACAATTGCACTCTGTCCTGCATTAGTCTATAACGTAATGCCCATTATTTTCATTGCCATTGATCAAAGTATGACATTATTAGAATATCATTGACAGATTTTGGTATTACTTGGAAATTTTATAATTTTCCTTTGGCATTATGCTACAGTTGTACCCATGAAAGTACATGTTTATGTGTGTAACACAAAGTGGAAAACAAGTAAACTGTAGTGGTGATAACAACAACATAATATGACCGGTTCAATGGCAAGATTTTTGATTCCAATGATGCACTAGTTACAATAATCGTGAATCACTGCTGATTAATTATAAAAGGCTTTAAAGGATATGATTGTGAGGAATCCATGCTGGAGGTCATCATCCTTAAAACTCAAAGGGCCAACAGCAGACCACTGGGCACCAGGCTCACATAAGAGTTCAGATATCTGAAATGTGCAAACTGTGTGAAACATTTCACATCTGTTACACTGACATAAAGCTACCGTTTTCTCATATTTACTATATAATTGGTTATAACACAACAGAAGATAGTACTAGAAAGGTTTCAGAAACAGCAGAGCAATTTCATTTTCCCGAAAAAACACCAGCTATTGAGAATAAAGAAAATGGCTTGCCACTAGGGTTTGTATTGCAATGACTGGAAATCAAAATTCTGTCTCGATTTGATTGTTTGTGGTAGTACTCACTAAAGAAAGGGCACTGTATAAAATGGATTGATTACTTGAAGCCTTCTATGTCAAGCCTTGATGAGCTTCCATTATGAAGCATAAATGCTGTTTCATACACATTGTGAAAGTCATCTGCTGTGCTAGGCTGCAGGCGTAAGCACTTGACCACAATACAAATTAATTTGTATTCTCCACAGAGGGTTCAGTCATTCTGATAAAAAGGTCTTAGTTACACAAGATTAAATTTAATGGGTTTTTGAAAGGAGGTGATTAAAAAAGGAGCGTCAGCCCTGGTTAAATGAGACACTTCCGACCTAGCATGCCACAGGAATTAAACTACACTAGCATCCTTTTCATAATTTATATGTTTTTTTATGTTTACAACAAAAGATGAATAAGCTCATTTATAATTCAAGCACCCCATTGTACCTTATTATTAGCATGCAGAGATATTAAAAAAATCTACATTTATACCTTTAGCATAACCAAATATTCTAAAAACCTGTCAATCCAACTCAGCGTGGCAGGGAACTGGAACATTTCTTTACAGCATTGGGTGCAAGGCAGGAAACACCCAGAGATGGGGTACAAGTCTATTACTCTTATATGCCTTTAGCATATAAGAATATTAATTTTGCACCCAGAGCATTAATTTATGCTGACAGGAAAAAATCATAAAAATGCTTCAGGAGCTGAAAATGTGTTATATTTAAAATTTAAAGACTCCATGGAATTTCAAATGTGTTGTCTGCCTTGCAGGGCTCTGGGTATCTGTTCCAATTTAGAAGGGCCTGAGGAGGCAGAAATAAATATATTCAGCAATAAGTCCAATTGTCATTAAGCCAACAGTCAGATTAGAAAGCCATTGTTCACTAATTCACACCAAAGCCACAGTCCCGTTAATCGGCATACCGATTTGTGAATCACAAAAGCAGCAGCCAGCAGGCCTTTTATTTTCCTTTTGCTGTTTTTCAAATGTTTCTGAAATATCCTGACACACACAGAGACACACGCAGCATGAGTTGTTTTTCCAATAATAACTGGGCACCAGCCTTTTCCATTATTCCACTTCACTCTGGTCACTGAAGTGGAGATGAGATTCACTCAGCAGTTACTCCCGTCTGCTGCCTTTCACTCTCGAATACATTCATTGTGCTTCTGTGTGCTATTTGTTTGGGTGTATTTGATGCAAAACGTTGCTTTTTCTTTTGCTTTAGTATTTCCATTGTATAAAGTTTAAATCAGTTCTGTGTTGATTACTCATGCAGGTGGCCTTTGATAATTTTGTTTTTGCATTGAAATTTAATAAAACAACAATAATGTACATATGGTATATGAAGGATAATGGGCCAATCACTACTTTACTTAGTCTTTTACAGACAGCACTGTTAGAAGATGTTCTGAAAAGCAAAAACAAATTACAATACAAAGCTATATTAGATATCATGGCAAATAATAAACGCAAGCTAATCAATCAATTTTTATTTTATGTAGACCTTGTCATACAGTCCTGCATCTTGATGTGCTTTACAAATCAAGCAAGAATACATTTCAAAGTAACAAGATTATTTAATAAATCATAAAATGACAACAAATAGACTTAATTGAAAGTAAGCAAGGAAAAACTTATAGATAGGTAAATGGAATTAGATTAAGTGTCAGAGATGACAATACAGTACATTCAGGATCAGTGCAAATGGTGCAGAAAATTAAAATCAGACAAACGTTATGGGCATAGTCAGTTAAAATGCAAAAGAGAACAGATGAGTTTTCAGCGTGATTTAAACATGACCACAACTGATTTTTACAAATGGACCAAAAAAGAGAATTAAGGAGCAAGAGCCATAAAGCTAAATTAGTGTTCACTTAGAGTACCGATACAGGATCCAGTGGGCTGAGAAAGATGTCAGAGAAACTGGGAGCCTTCTAATTCAAGGATGGAAGCATTCAGTCTTCTTCTTAACTTACATAATATTGCAGAATGCCCAGGATGGGGTGCACTGCCAGTTAGACGAGGTTTCCAGGACTGTTATTGTGTGTAACTTTGCATTATACTGGGACCCAGTAGGTTCATTTTCATTTTCTCCAGGGATGCTTCTTAATGGATGTTTTGTTTTCCTTTTCTTTATTTTCCATTGGCCATAGCCCAATGATAATATCAAGTGTTACATAATATCAGTAATATATTATCAGTAACTTTTTATACTAAATAATTTCAAATTGCTGCTTCAGTCTATGTTTCACCTAATCTGTATTTTTATATGTGTACGTCATGTAATTTTTAAAATTTGCAATTTGTATTTTAGCTATGAGCCTGTACTGCAGAGTTTTTCAACCAGTGTGCCAACAAACAGTGGTGCACCATGTGAGCTACCCAGGCGTGCCGAGGAAATAGTGAGGCTTACCTGGGTCTGAACCTGAGAGAGACAGGCTCCGCAGGGGTTCGAGATTTGTTTGAAGAGGACAAGACTAACAGGAGAAGCAGGCATAAAAACAGCTCTGTGACTGCTATGTTGCAGACAACCACACTTTGAGCACTTTAGACATGCCTCCAGACTACTAGAGTCCATCTGCCTAGGTGTGTGGTTGCCAGCAAGTCTCACATGGCCAGTGGATAGTGGACATACAAGTTGCCCCTTAGGCAAAGAGGGGAGGGCAAAGGAACAAAGCAGCTGGGAGATGCCACCAAAATGCTCACTGTGTTGTGTCTGTGAACAGCGATCTCGGAGCTGCTTTTTGATTGCCTTCTCCAGTAGTCCACTTCCTTTATGCAGTTGAGCATGTGTATGAGATACAATGTGTTTTGTGGTTAGTAGAATAGTGATATGCCTTGAGATGTTTGTGTTCACAAAATATGTGCCACCACAGCAAGAAATATTGGGAAAAACTAGTGAACTGTGTGAGGTGCACTCTATAAAGTAAATTGAATTGAATTGAACAATATTAAATCACCGGGTGACATGATGATGGGGTAGTTGACCTGACGGTTTCACGGCTCCAGGCTCTCAGCTTGCAGCCAGACCACTATATTTCTGGAGTCTGCTTGTAATCCAGGGAGAGGAAGTATACCCTTTCATGTACTGCATTGCACTGCTTTGGTTCCCATCTTCTAAAGTAAATTGTAAAAGAAAAACAATATATTTACAGTAGTGAGCAATATATTACCGTGACTTGTACTTTATATAGTATGGCAGACATATGAGGTGAGACACAAAAATAACCGGACTGGGTTTGGGGTTTTCCTGAAAAACCGTCTGGAGATCGGCCGATGTGAATCATACAACTATATCCCCTCCTGCATGCCCTCTCAAACTGTCAATCGGCTAGGTACTGTATATCCTGTGAATAGCCCAGTCAGTATCTGCACAACAATCAGTACACGAGTTGCCACTATAATGTCGGGTGAAAAAATCGAACAGTGTACGGTGATAACAGTTTGTCTCGCACACAAGTTTTTGAGTGGTTCAAGGAAGGGCAAGAAAATGTGGAAGACGTTCAATGGCGAGGTCGAGAGCGGAGTGGGTGCTTCACCAAGACAATGCTTCAGCACACAATGCTTTTTCCGTAAAGCAGTTTTTGACTGACAAATCATTCCTGTCCTCGATCATCCTCCCTATTTGCCCGATTTAGCTCTCTGTGATTTTTACTTGTTCCCGAAAATCAAACTGACCTGAAGGGAACACATTTTTTTTCAGTGGATGAAGTGAAGACAGAAACAGCAAGCCAATTGAAGAGTATATAGAAGGTGACAATGTTTAGAATGCTGTAACTCATCAATAAATATCTTTTTTACCAATCCGGTTATTTTTGTGTCTCACCGCGTATACACTCTATCGTTGCTATATTTATATATTTAATTATATCTTTACCTTGCAATTGTATGTGCATAAAGTATAAATATGTGTATTGGTACCATGAAAATCATTTCATTTAATATACAGTAAGTGGCCATATATAATGATGATTTTTTTAGCTGTAAGGCAAGACTTTTTTTTTAAATGATTTAAAACTAGGGGGAATAATATACTGTAGAAATATCCAATTATTAATACTGTGACCTGGCCTGAATTCAGACTTCAACAAATGTAAGACACATGCAATTTAATATAAGTAAATAGAATATAAGGTATTACACACAGGAAGAAGAAATGTTAGATTTGAACACATAATAGGAAGTTTGAAAGTCGTAGTGGACAAGGCTATAAAATGTTAGGTTTGTGAAAAAAACACAAAGACAAAAGAAAAACGTTGAGGATCCACCCTGTATACTTGAAATATGTGAGTTAAGTATGAGGTTCTTTACAGACATGAGCTCCAAACAGAACTGATCAAGTTACAGAAATGGCCACTATATATATATATATATATATATATATATATATATATATACGAAAGAGACAGGAAGTGGTGTAATAGCTTATATGAACCCTGGGAATCAGTAATGACATCATAAGGAGGTGGGTCTGAATTGAATTGCTGGAAGAAGAAGTGGTGGGTTGTGGCTTTTGGGAGACCAGAAGAGGACTTATGAGGCTGGTCCATCTGTTGGTCTTCAGGGGAAAAGGAGAAAGAGTTAATGGACAGGGCCAACCCCTGGTCCAGCAGGAGAATAACAGTATTTGAGCCTGTGAGATGTCTCCCATGTGCACATGTGCGACAGGTTATATAGCACAATGTATAGAGTACAGGTCGAAGGAGGTAATGCTTAAGTTATATAACACACAATTTAGACCTCACCTGGAGTATTGTGTGAAGTTTTGGTCCCTAAATTACAAAATGGAAAAAGTAGAACTAGAAAAAGAGAAGTGCGATTAAGCTGATTCCATGACTGCAACATTTGAGCTATTAAGAAAGCTTGAAGGAGCAGAACCTTTAAAGAATAGTGTGACAAACACGAGACAGAGCCATATAAAGGTTTGGGGCAGCGACCCGTATAATCTGGTTTCCTGGCTGCAAAGTAGCTTTTGATAGATACAGCACTGATGTGCACAAAACCGAGTCCAAAACAGAACTGAGGGATTAGGGAAAAGGTGGAGGCTTTTAAAGGGGAAGACAGGAAGTGAAGTCAAAGGGGTCGGCTCATGTGGGTCTTCTGTCATTGGTGCGAGCCCGGACGTGACATCACAGGGGCCGGAGTCAGCAAGGTCTCCTTCCTTTGGCTCGGTCCCAAAAGTGACGTCAAGAGGACCAGGTGGAATCTCCCATGAATGGTCTGCAGGCAAGGGAGAAAAAGAGTCAGTGCACTCTGCCACATCCCGGTATGTCTCGGAACTGTCCTTACTCAAGCCCTTTAGCTGCCTCCCATGCGCACGTGTGTGACAGTAGATATGATTAAAAGTTATTAAGGAAATTAGTAAGTTCTGATATTGCTTTAAAATGAGGTCTTTAAATAAAATAATAAAATAATTCAGAGAAATAGATAGAAGCTTCTAAACCCACTTCATCCTGAGCAGGAGCCTATTTCATTATACATAGGCTGCAAGGAAGGAACAATCTCTAGAAAGGGTGTCAATTTACCACTAATCCATTTAGCCTGCATGTCTTTGGGAGAAAACTGGAGCAGCCAGAGGAAGCCCACACCAGCACATGCCTCTACATTCCCCAGTTCTCAATCCTGAAAAACAAGCCTGATCCATGGTGGCCCCACTATGCAACTTTCAGAACTTAAAGGATCTGCTGCTAACATCTTGATGCCACATGCCACATGTATATGTACACCATATTTGACCACCAGGCTGGCACCAGCACCTGAACCCAACACAGACAAGAGTGGGACACAAGTTCAAGGCACACACAATTTTTTTATTTTCTTTTTACCTCTTGGGAAATGCCTTCACCCATTTCCCACAAGTACAGCACAGTCTCAGCACAAGCACAGCACAATACTATTCCTTCTCTTTCCCTCTTTTTTCTCCTCCACTCCTTTGGTCAAGCTTTGCCTTCCTCCTCCTGACTCTGGCTTTTTGAGTAGTGTCTGCTGGCTACTTTTATACTGCACCCGGAAGTGCTCCAGGTGCTTGATGACCTAGTTCCCGGCAGCACTTCCAGGTATGGAGGAACTGCCCAAAAAGACTCAACAGATCCTGCTGCAGAACCCCCTGCCGATGTCCATGGATCCCAACCGGGCTGCACCAAACTCCAACTGCCATGAAGCCATGGAGGAGTCTGAAGCACCACTGCAACCTATGGGGGCTGCCATCTAGTGTCCCAGGGGAGGCAATGCTCTGGCCACGTTTGCTCCCCCAGGCCTCCCAGCCACACGCTACAATATATAAATATTGTGTAATAAATATTTATTTATATATATACATTCAGGGTGAGTCAAGATTATGTTAACATTTGGATGGCAGAAACAGTTTATTCCTAAAACATACTTCATATGTGCAAGATAATTTACATGAATGTCTCAACATGTTCGCCATCATGTTCACACAAAAACAAAACTAGCAACAGTACAATTTAAAGTCTGGACACACATTTTGTGGGAATGGATGATATCACAGTCTGTATTCTGTCCTTCAGGTCAGGTATACACATGCGCCTTCACCATACCTCATAATCAGAAATCACAAGGTGTCAAATCAGGGAAGTGTGGAGGCAATAGCAATGGTCCACTACGACCTCCAATCCATCGACCTGGGAAGGTGTGGTCGAGATAAAAATAATTCATTAGTGTTATAATTTAATTTTTACTCACCCTGCACAGTATATATATATATATATATATATATATATATATATATATATATATATATATATATATATATATATATATATATATATATATATATATATATACTCAGCAAAAAGAAACGTCCTCTGACTTTCAACTGTTTTTACTTTCAGTAAACTTAATGTGTAAAACTAAAAGAGTAAACACCATAAGACATAAACTAAAAATGTTTCACAATGTGTCCCTGAATGGGAGGCTCAAAATCAAAAGTACCAGTCAGTATCTGGTGTGGCCACCAGCTGCTTGAAGTACTGCAGTGCATCTCCTCCTCATGGACTGGACCAGATTTGTCAGTTCTTGCTGTGAGATGTTACCCCACTCTTCCACCAAGGCACCTGCAAGTTCCTGGACATTTCTGGGGGGAATGGCCCTAGCCCTCACCCTGCGATCCAACAGGTCCCAGACGTGCTCAATGGGATTGAGATCCGGGCTCTTCCACTGCGAGGATGATCAGCTTTCCTTCCTGTCTCCCTGTAGCGCTGTCTTAGGCGTCTCACAGTGCGGACATGGCAATTTATTGCCCTAGCCACATCAGCAGTCCTCATGCCTCCCTGCAGCATGCCTAATGCACGTTCACGCAGACAAGTCTCTTTAGTGTCCTGCGTTTTTAGAATTGTGACCTTAAATGCTTACTTTCTGTAAGCTGTTAAGGTCTTAACGACCATTCCACAGGTGCATGTTAATAATTGATTATGGTTAATTGAACATGCATGGAAAACATTGTTTAAACCCTTTACAATGAAGATCTGTAAAGTTATTTGGATTTTTAAAACATTATTGTTGAAATACACAGTCCTGAAAAAGGGACGTTTCTTTTTTTGCTGAGTATATATATATATATATACTGTATATATATTGTCAGGGATGCCAGGGGCCATGACCCGGCCGGGACGCCATGAGGGACCGGATGTGGGTCTGTGCCCACCCTGGATCGCGTGGGGGTTGCCTTCCGGGTTGCTCTGGGGGCCACGGGTCGAGGGCATGGAAGCCCTACCCTGTAGGGGCCCGTGGTCACCGTCAGGAGGCGCCCCAATGCCTTGGGGACCTGTTACCTCAGCACTTCCGCCACACCAGGAAGTGCTGGGGGGAAGATTTTGGATGTTACCTGGAGAGCTGCCGGAAGGACAGCCGGCACTTCCGCCATGCTGGGGCGTGGCTAGAGGAGGAATGCCGGGAACACCTGGTGCTCATCCGGGTATTGAATAAAAGGGGCCGTCTCCATTCATTCGATGCTGGAGTCAGGAGGAGGAAGGACGAAGCACAGAGGAGGTGTGGAGGCGGCCCGAAGAAAGGCATTGTGAGGCCAGGACTGTGACTTTGGGGTTTGTGCACTATTTAAACTGAACTGGGTCTGTGTGACCATTGCTAATATTTGTAAATATTGTAAATAAACGTGTTTGTGGGTGACATGAACGTGTCCGCCTGTCTGTGTCCGGGTCAACTTCCACAATATATATATTGTCACACACGTGCACATGGGAGGCAGCTAAAGGGCTTGAGTGATGGCAGTTCTGATGCATGCCAGGAGCTGGCAGAGTGCAATGACTCTTTTTCGCTCCTTCCTGTAGACCATTCCCGGGAGATTCCATTTGGCTCTCTTGACGTCACTTCCGGGACCAAGCCAATGGAAGGAGACCTTACCGGCTCCGGCCCCTGTGATGTCACATCCAGGCTTGAACCAATGACTAAAGAACATGAGCCTGATCCTTATGACCTCACTTCCTGTCTTCCCCTTTAAAAGCCTGTCCCTTTTACCTAAATCCTCAGTCTTGTTTTGGACTCGTTTGTATGCACTTCAGTGCTGTGTATTTTCATAAAAGAACGATGTTGCAGCCAGGATACCAGATTATACGGGTGGCTGCCCCAAATCTTTATCTGAGTATGTCTCATTATTGTGACATTAATTATATATATATATATATATATATATATATATATATATATATATATATATATATATATATATATACAGTACATACAGTATATACAGTATCAGACATGGTAAAGAGGTTTATCTAAAGCCTGAAAATTAAAATTGTAATATTGCACTGTTGCAGCTGGAACACAGGTTTTCATAAGTTCAGTGGGGTTGGATGGTTGGATGAACAGCCATTAAGAGAATTTGAAAATGGTAAAATGATAAGAGATACTTTCAGACAAAAAAATATAAACAGGATCAACATGTGGCCATTTATGCTTAGCTTTGTCTCAGTGATGTTTGAATGTGATGATACCTGATACAGTTTTCATAATGCAGTGTCACTTTAGGTGCATCCTGTTGCTGATGACATTTGGGTTTTTTTAAGATTTTTTCCATGGAATGAAACAGCGAGAAACTGAAGTACTTTTAATATGTCTGGTTAGGCTCTTAGAGTTGATTTTTATTAATTTATATTTTTTTATATAAACTAGGCTGTTATTGGGCTGAACTGTTACTCAGTGTTTGTCTCGGTCCTTGTCTCGGTACTCAACTTAAAATTCAACTTAAAATATAGGGTCTTACTATTTTTTAGTTTTGCTTCTGCATTTTGTGCTTTTAACTAACTAGAGCTGCAGTGCTGATCTGTGACAAAGTGGTGCTGAAGCAATTACCCAAATTTACATGATGAAAGAGCCTTTTTAGCTTTGTACATCATGTCATGTGACATGAAAAGTTGCTGCACTTAGTGATGTTAGTAAAAATAGGCTAGTGGCTTTTGTTTGCAGATTGATATAATTTGTCAAGTTATGACTGGTATATCTTAACAGTCTGCATTCTCCATATCTTCCTTATTGTATATTTCACAGTTCCAGATTAAGGATTTCAGAGTTCAGCCAGCCCTTAAGCAATAGCATGACCCTTTGATTACCATGGGCTCCACATTATGGGTTTAGCTATTTTTCAACTAAACATTCGAATGAGGGCAGCATGGTGGCGCAGTGGTAGCGCTGCTGCTTCCCAGTTAGGAGACCCAGGTTCGCTTCCCGGGTCCTCCCTGCGTGAAGTTTGCATGTTCTCCCCGTGTCTACGTGGGTTTCCTCCCACAGTCCAAAGACATGCAGGTTAGGTGGATTGGCGATTCTAAATTGGCCCTAGTGTGTGGGTGTGTTTGTGTGTGTCCTGTGGTGATTTGGCACCCTGCTCGGGATTGGTTCCTGCCTTGTGCGCTGGGATTGGCTCCAGCAGACCCACATGACCCTGTGTTTGGATTTAGCAGGTAGGAGGATGGATGGATATTAGAATGAGCTACGCACATGATCTAAGCAACTTTGACCGTGATATTGACATACTGGTTCCATTATCCAACAAACAGCTGTATTCCCAAAGATTCTCATGCAATATGCTTTCCAATATTTGTAGAAACTAGCAATCAATAAAAGCATCCAGTTAACAGTGGTTCTATGTGTAGAAACACATTATTAATAATGAAGAAGAATGATCAGTGTTATTCAAATTAACAAAAAGGCCACAAATATTGAAATGATAGCTCTTTACAAAAGTGGTGTGTAGATCATTATCTTTGAATTTAAACAAACACCATGACAGGACCTACATAATCATCTCAAACTGGTTCTACAAAACCTGTTGACAACTAAGAAACCTGCTTTGGCTTATAGGACACCCTGGCAATAAACAACGAAAACTTGTAAGTCTGTAGGTCCAAGAACCACCTTGTGAGTCACGGGTTCGACTCCTTGTGCAAGGCCATCCACTGTAAAGGTGCATGATCCGTTACCAGGGTGAACTCGAGGGCTAAGAGGTAGTACCTCAGCTGAGTGACTGCAAATTTAATCACTAGGGCCTCCCACTCCATGGCCACATACCTGGTTTACCGGTCCAACAGCTCCATCGTCACTTTGGCTCAGAACTGTGTCCGAAACATCCATCTGGAGGGATGAAAGGCAAAGAAAAGTTAGGAGTTTTCAATACTGGAGCTGACGTCAGGGCCAGCTTTAAGTCACTAAATACAGCTTCTGATGTAGAGTCCCCTACCACATGATTCTAACTCCTCTTCCTTGTGAGGAGAAACAGGGCACAAATTAGCGATAGTAGCCCGCTAATCCGAGAAAGGCTTAGACTTGCCTCTTGGATGGGTCCATTTCAGCCATTTCAGTATGGCGTCAATTTTAGAACACTGTGATTGTACTGTACCCGGCCCACCAGATAACCTAAATATTTGGCCTCGATTAATCCAAAGACACATTTCTTTGGGTTTATTTACAGCCCGGATTCTCCTAATGCCCTCAGTACCGCTTGTATCTGCTGTAGGTGTTCCTTCCATGTGCTGGAATAGACATCATCTAGGCAGGCAGCACTATATGAGTTATGGGGACTGAGCACTTTATCCATCAGATGCTGGAAAGTCATGGGTTCCCCATGTAACCCAGATAGAAGGATACTATACTGCCAATGTCCACTAGGGATGCTAAATACAATCTTCTACTTTGCGAAATCAATTATGGAAACCTGCCAGTACTCCTTTATCATATCCTGGGTGGTCAGGAATTTGGCCTGTCCTAGCTGCTCGAGGGGTTGTCCACTCATGGTATCGGATATGCATCGAATTGAGAGCCCTGGTTAGGCCAATGGAAGTAATTGCAAAACCTCCAACTCCCATCAGGCTTTCTGGCCAATACGATAGGACTGGGTCAGGGACTATGACTCTCCTCTATCACACCTAATTCCAGCATTCATTTGATCTCCAGCTCCATTTCTGCTCTTTTTGCCTCAGGAAGAGGAAATGGGTGTTCTCGGACTATTACCCCGGGTTCCGTCACTATGTCATGTGCAACCAGGGTGGTCTGTCCTATCTCTGGGACAGACGAGATAACTGTTTCTAGCTCTCATCTTTGATGGAGTGTCAAATTAGGGCAGAAGTTAAGGTCTAATTTATGATCAATGAGTGAACGGGGCTGCCCAGAGGGGGAATTGGGATTCCTAACCTAACGGTTTCAGTTTACATGGCATTCCCGCTCGCTCTGCTGATGATTTGGTTGTTTAACCAAACAGTTGACAAGCCCCTTCCTCTTCTTAACCTTGTAAGGGCCTTGCCAATGGGCCAGTAATTTAGAATAGGTAGGGACGTAGAGACGCAACATGGTCCTCGCCTCCAAGGTAAAGGGCATCTATAGATCTGTTACAATTTCTTTAGGGATGCCAACTTGTGAGAAGTATAACTCTATACTATAGTATACTATAGATCTAAAACTCCTGTGCGATAGATTTGGTTGTAGCTGAGCGCAACGGAACAGCTTCTTGGTCTTAAGTTTAAACCATTGTTGCAGTAACACCAAGTGGCAAGCAACAAATTAAATGTTACTGCTGGAATCTAATAATGCTGTTACTTTAAATACATTTACTATAACCACTCCTGTATAAGAAAAGGCCAAAGGATTAGCAGGAGCACAGCACCCCTCTATCTTTTTCTCCCTGTAGACTGCTCCCTCACCACAACGAAACAGCTGCATCATTTCAGGAGTTCCCAGTGTTCACTCCACAACATGAAGATGGGGGTCAGATGTAGAGATGCAGGTGTGTCGGGTTTCACACAGGTCCCATTCTGATTCACCCGAGTAGGTCTCCACTCTCATTTTCTCTATGATCTCTATTAGGGATACCATGCTTTTAATTGGCTGTCCCCAAGCCAGCTGGGTGAGATCAAGTGGAAGGGCTCTGAGCAAAACTGCACAGGCTATCTGCTCCACCATCTGTCGGGCATTACTTTCATCTGGCCATAGCCAGCACCTAATTTTAGCCCATAAATGGAACACCTGGGGAGCAGCTGGCAAAGATGGGTTAAATTCCCACTGGAATATTTTCCTCGCCTGCTTGCCTGGAGCACCCCCACCTATCTCAAAGGCTTATCCCTTTGTGGGGTTCCACAGAGCAGTCCCTTTAATTAGAAGCCCATAATAAGACCCCAATTTGTCACCCTCTGAGCCCAGCTCTAGTCCGTAGGCTCCTTGTCCACGTACCTAATGGTCTATACTAGACCCCTGGGTTAAAGTTCATTCCAGGTTCACCTTACCCACAGCGACTGTCTCCAGCCCAGCAACTTGGGAACGGTACTCTCTTACCTGGTCCTTTAAAGGTTAAAGGTCTTGGTTGTATGCCAAGGTCTTCTTCTGGTTCTGCTCCTGGTCCCACAAGGAGGCAAACATCCTGCCGACTACGCCAATGTAAAATGAAAAGACCTTGACACAAAAAAGAGGTTTGGCGCATCCACCCATATACTTGAATAAGGCTGCAAAAGTAAGATTTTGTTGCACAGAAGTGTACAGATTGAGTCCACAACAGAACTGAGTTCATGCAGGAAGTGGTCTGGGTTTTATGACAGTTCGGCTGAAATTATGTCTTCGTCACTGGAACCGGAAGTGACGTCATGGGAGTCAGGCAGGATTTCCCATGTCTCATCTGCAGAGATTAAAGAGAAAGGTTTAATGCACCCCGTCACCCCCTGGCCTGCTGTGGAATTACCCTCTTTAGGTCCTTCTAGCTGCCTCCCATGCGCACATGTGTGACAACAGTATATATATGATACATTACCTGGCAAATAATAAAAACAGTACACAACACGTGTTTCATCCTAATTGGGGCTCATCGTGTGTACGCACATTTGCTTACCCTTACGCCATAAAGATTGTTTCAATTTTTTGATTCTTTTGGCCTTATTTTTTCATATTGTCAATCGAACTTTATGTAGGGAAATTCCCCAACTCTTTTTTCTAGCGTCTTTATCCTTATTACTATATAGATAGATAGATAGATAGATAGATAGATAGATAGATAGATAGATAGATAGATAGATAGATAGATAGATACCTGTACAGATGAAAGAATATTATTTAATTAAATACTCAGATCACATTGATGTATTGAATATTGATTGCACGTTATTGCTGCCTTTGATATATTAAAACTGCTATAGTGGTGAAAATTTAAATACCTTATGACATGACATATAGCATGGATAAATCTGAATGGCACAGGAAAAAACAAAATGAAGAAGACATAAAATAACTTCTTTGAATGACAGAACTTCTTCAAATGACGGAAAAGTTCAAGGAAGTTTTGGGAACAAAGAAATTTTTCCAAAAGTATTTCAAAATGAAACACAAGAAAAGCTTTCAAAAACAACATAAAAGCTAACAGATTTTGCATCCCTAATGTAGTCCACTGAATATTTTGGAACGATCTTCACTGAAGTTTGGATAACATTTCGTTTTAAGTCAGATGTGAACTTCCCGAGGTCGCCACATTTTATAACATGTATGTCTGATGTCACTGTATATAATGTGATATCACATGAGTCGTATTGGGGTAAAACAAAGCACATAAAGCCACAGAAAAGCGATGACCAGTAGAGAAAATGTCAAAGAAAAAAAATTAAAAATAACAGAAAAATATCCTAAAAACAATCAACAAAAATACTAAAAAAATGACAGTGCCCAAAAAAAATCAAAACCAAAATAGAAACATCCCAAATAAAAACTAGGATAGTTACAGTACATTCGCAAACTGAAAAAGGTCTTCATGTTTAAATACAAACTTTAGACAATGTCCAAATTTGCAGCTTACCCTTAAACCAAATAGCCACCTAAATATCTCACACTTGCACATTGCATCACAATAGTATAATGCTAACATTACCACAAAAAATGAAAATAATCTATAGTAAACTGAAATGAAAAGCATTTTTTTAAATTTCCATCTAAATCATGACAGTTTCCCTTACTGAAGTTAAACTATTAAAAATGAAAGATATTAACATTGTTTCTAGGATTTCTTAAAGGAGTTGCATTTATATGCTCAAATGAGAGCAGCAACAGCATTTCAATTCACAATATTTATATATTTTTTAAAAGATCAAGCTATGTTGAAAGTGAAATAAATGCATTCTGTCACATTAATTATGGATTTTTGTGAAGCTCGTCAAAAAGGCACTGAAGTGAGATTGTGACAAGAAATATTCCCAGTCAAATATTTACTATCAAATTTGCATTACATGGTTACAAATGTAGAAGTAAATTCATTTCAAGCAGTAGTTCATAGTCCATTGCACAATGCTTGACATGTAAAACACTTCTGCTTTTGATAAAAATATACATTATACATTTTCAGCCTCCACCTCAGGAATGTAACCCTTTTATGACTCAATAATATACAGGAAGAAGAACAAATGGTTGTCACATATTAAGTATTCTAATAATAATAAGGAAATACTTAAAGATGATATTATGAATAATATGGACCCTTCAAACAAGGGAAGCTTAACGTCATTGAAAAGAACAAGTAGTCGGATTGTGAGTTGTCTTTAAACCTTCTGAATGGTACAGAGTTACAGACAGGTGTTCCATGAAACCAGTTTTAAATTATACACAAACACTTGTTCTGACCTAGGATGTAACTCCAAAGTGGATCAACAGGACAGAGTATATTTAAATGGAAAGGATGTGGAGTCTTGAGATTTATAAGATTCATTAGAAAAACATAGAGAGTTCATAAATGGAAAGAAACATCAGGAAATATACTATTTTTACTATTCAAATTCTGCTCAACATAAAATAAGTTAAACATATTGTCATGAATACAAAAATTAACTAGTTGCTCCAAAAACCATATTTAAGTAATGGCAGAGTGGACGGAACCATTTTTCTTCAAGGGTCTTTTTATTCTCCCCTCAGTGAAAATGACAGCTATTCACCACCCATGTGATTAATTCCATTTGCACTTTACCAGGTGTCGGTACATTAAAAATATTTAATTACAGGAACAATGGAAATGGAAAAAGACCAAAAGACAGAGAAAGAAAAAAAAACAATTGGTTTCTGCACATAATGTTCTGCCAAAGAATGAAAATATGGCAGACTATTGAGACAAATGAAAACTCTGCCAATGCAACAATTAAATTCATCCTGCTCTGTGCAACTACATCTACTTACAGTGTGTGTAGTTTTAACAAACAGAAAAACATTCCATAAAACTTCAATTATGAATTTGTATATAATACGATACAATAATTTTTTTTATAGCCCATAATCGCACAAGGATGCCTCAGAGGGCTTTAACAGGCCATGTGTTTTGACAGCCTCCCAGCCTTGACGCTCTAAGAAGACAAGAAAAAATTCCCAAAAGAAACCTTGTAGGAAAAAATTGAAGTAATCTCGGGAAAGACAATTCAGAGAGAGACCCCTTTCCAGGCAGGTTGGGCAAGCAGTGGGTTGTCAAAAAAATGGGGTAAATACGATACAATACAAAAAACAGAACCCAAGTAATCCTCGGTACAATACAACAGTATAATAGTAATAGTACAAGAAAGAGCAAAATGCAAGAGTAGATTATATCACATAATAAGATTCCGAGTCAGAGTCCTGGAGCCTCATGCATAACGGCGTGCATAGAATTCACACTAAAACATGGCGTACGGACAAAAGTGGAAATGTGCGTACGCACAAAAAAATCCAGAAGCACAAATCTGTGCGTTCGCCAACTTCAATGTTCTTCCACTCCATAAATCCCGGTCAGCGTAAAAAGTAATGCACATGCACGCACCTTCCGCCACTCCCAAACTCCTCCCAGAATTACGCCTCTTGGAATATGCAAATCAATATAAATGGCCCTTAAGCTCAGCTTTCTGTGAAAAGGCAATGGCAAAAACATGGGGGAAAATAGAAGACTTTGAGCGAATACCAAGTGGAGGCAAGGAAAAACTTACTATTTGTTGGTTTTAACAGTCGTACAAACAACAAAAGAAAGTTGATCGAGTGACATAGAATGTCGGAGAAACTCGAAAGCTCAAGTTCACAAAGTCACACAGTGCCCAAAATGATAAAAGAAGGTGTCAGATATCAAAGTCACTGTGAAAAGGCGAGTCGTAGCCCACCATCTAAGTGTCATATGAAAGTTTATTAGGGTACAGAGAAAAGAAAAGAAAAAAAAATAGGTACACAGTGGGAAACATATTTTTCTGCATTTCATCTTAAAAATTATATCATCATATGCAAATACACTCTTTATAAAATGGCTCAGGTTGTGCAATATTATAACTATCACAAGTTTACAGTGAGGTGATTGTACTAATAAGTACAAACAGTTCTACAAGGATCACTTGATGGACTGATTGAGTGCATTTATAGTTTTTGGGATGAAACTGTTTCTGAACCGCGATGTTCCTATAGGAAAGGTTCTGAAGCGTTTGCCGTTTGAGAGCAGTTCAAATAGGCAGCACGACTGAGGCAGCATGCACTAGATGCTGTATACCGATAATTCTCTTTCTGATCAGCTGCTGTAGAGCTGTGACTCCACACTCAGATACAATAGGATACATACACTGAGTGATGCATTGAGAGGAACAACGTTAAGCAGCTAAGGTATTTGGAATAGTTTGGTCATTCCGTGGACTATTATATTGTTACAGGTTAATTACAATCAGATGCCTTAAACTAATAAACAATATGCGGTTAATTTCAGTGTATTTGATAAAGCCACGTCAGGGATGTGGATCTAAAAACGAAAAGGAAACCACACTGGAACAAAAGCACTGCTTTGACACTTGGTGCCACCAGTTTGCAAAACCGAGCAGAGAACTTGCATACGCCAAGCATTTAGCTGGCGTGAAAATGTACGAGGCTTTACGCCAAGTTTAGGTTTTATACATTGTGATGTGAGCGTGGAAACAGGCTTATGCAACATTTTTGTACATACACACCGTTTATACATGAGGCCCCTGGAAACTTCAGTCATAAAGCTGCCTCCCCTCTACTGGCCATTCCACAGCTGAGCCAGTGCTGGGCCGGCCAATATGATTAAAGGACCCTTCTACCCGATGATTCCAGTGCTCCACCAGCAGAAATGACTTTTCCTTAGGCAGGAAAATAACTTGGCATTAGGGCAGTGGCACCAAGTACCACATGTGATTACCGAGAACAGAAACAGAATAGGTAAGAGTTAGTAACAAATTGAAACTATCACATTACTTACATTTTAGTGCTAATAACTAACAACAGAGATGCAGTATGCACAGTGTCACACAGGTGAGCATGGGAAGCAGCCAAAGGGCTCACAAAGGGATATTTCCATGCTAGGCTAGGGGGTGGCAGGGTGCACAAGTCCTCCATCTTTTTCATTGGCAGACCAACCATGGGAAATTCCGTCTCGACTGGAGGATGTCATGTCCGGTTCTGGGCCCGATGACGTCACTTCTGGTTCCTGCCCCAATTACATCATTTCCAGTCCCAGCCCCAATGACATTACTTCCCCTGCCCGACTTTGAAACTGCCATCTTTGCCTGTTATTTTTGTTCTATTGTTGCACTGAAGTCTGTTGAGTCCTGTTCTATGAACCAACTTTTCAATTTTGGCAGCCTAATCCAGGCGGCTGCCCTCAAACCTCTTCCTGTCTCTGTCCAATCTTTTCACAACAGTTAATCAGCAGCTCTAGTCAGTGTATGCTAAACTTAAGTAGTGAATCTTCAGCTGGGATTTGAAAGCTGAGACTGAAGGGGCACCTCTTATAGTAGCAGGCAGACCATTCCACAGCTTTGGGGTCCTTTTCTATTAATCCTTGGAATATGAGCAGACTGGAATCTTGAGTTCTTAATGTGCACACTGGTTTGTAGATGAATTATAAGTAAGCTGGACAATGTCCATTTAAGGCTTTATATGTTGTGAGAAAGGCGCTATATTGCGCCCGACCTAGCACAGAATGGCACAGAGGCACGTGTAAAATCCAAACAAGACTTTTACTTTCTTCAGCTGAAGGGCACAGCTTCCCCGCGAACTCCCCAGTCACAACACAGTCCCAAAAGCACTTAACCTACAACACACAATCCTCCACCTTGGCACCACTCCTCCCAAGCAACCTCGTTCTCTTCCTACCGATTCTGGCTCCTGAGTGGTGGATGCTGGCCCTTTTTATAGCCCACTCGAAAGTGCTCCAGGTGCTTGATCACTTGTTGCTAATTGCACTTCTGGGTTGGGCTGTAGAGGCGTCCATGTTGGCTCCAGGATCCATGCAGCACCCCCTGATAGCCACCCCAGATCCCCACAGGCTTGTGAAGAACTCCATCTCCCATGGAGCCCTGTGGGAAACTGAGGCACCTTTGTCAACCAGGGAGGCTGCCAACAAGCGTCCCGGGGGAGGTACTGAGGAGCCCATGACTGCTCCCCTGAAACTTAAGTAGAAGGGGCGTCCTGGCCAGGCATGGGACCCGGCCGCCCGCCACAATGTTAAAAATAGGATTTTGAAATCTGCCCTAAATGTTCCCATGAGCGAGTGTAAGGATTTAAAAACTGGAGTAATTTCTTGTTCTTGTTATAATTCTTGCAGCAGCATTTTGGATTAACTGGAAGTTGTATAAAGTACAATTTGAACATTTAGTGAACACCTCATTGTAGCATTAGAAATAAGTGCATGAATTAATTTCTCAGTATACTGCATATTTAGAAAACACCTTAATTTCCCAACATTTTTAAGATGGAAGAAATATGTTTTGGCCAATTTTGTAATGTGCACTTTAAATGATACGGTAGAAAGTCAAAGATAACACCTAGATTGTGGGCTGATTCAGTAAAACTAATGGTGATTCGAACTGAGTTGAATGATGACAATATATTGTTGCGATTATCTTGTTGTTCAATATATTGTTGCAATATATAGTTGTTCTCTCCAATAATTAACATCTGTTTTATCGGTATTTAAAGACAAGCAGTTTCATCCATCTACTCCTTTAATTCACTGACACATCTAACTAAAGACAACATCGGAAAAACTTAATTTGGTCTACAAGAAAGGTATAACCAGGTGTCATCTTCATATGAGTGAAAATTAACATTACATTTTCTAATGATAGATCCCAGAGGAAGCATGTAAAGTGAAAACAGTAAAGGTCCCAGTACTGAGCCATAATGTATAATGATGTGTATGTGTATGTGTATAATGATGGAATACTGTCAGCACATTTCTGTACATACTGGAATCGATTTGATAAAAAAGAACTAAACAAGGCAAGGACAGGGCCTGTAAGCCCAATGTCATTTTCTAGCCTGTGTAGTAAAATAGAATGGTAAATGGTGTCAAACATTGTGCTTAAGTCTAGCAACATAATTGAAGTTTACTCTTCCAAATTTTGCTTTAAAGAGGTCACTCCAACTTGTATATTTTGCATACGGTGTTTTCCACTGTACCTATCAGATAGCTGCTCCTGTCAGCAAACAGATCCTCAGAAGTCAGAGTTGTGCACGCAGCTTATGCCTGAATGTGCTGCCTGCAGAAACAGCACTGCGGTATTCTAAGCAAACCTCAATCACAAATTACACACGCCATTATGAAAAAATATTTTGTAAACAACAATGTCTCTTTGATGAAGTTGTAGCGTTGACACATGATGTATTTTACTGGATTGCCTTGTTCTCTCTGTTGTGTCGCCCTAGATGTGAACTCTTGTCTCTACCCAAGCATATACAATTGGAAGGAGTGAAACAGGCATTTTGGGCAGACCATAACGGTGAGGACCTTTATATGGTAAGGGCAATTGTGATGATATTTTAGGTTGTCTTGATGGTAGACAACTGAAGAACACAAAAAATGAAGAGAGAGAGAGAAGGAAAAAACAAAACACAAAACATTATTGTGGTTGTAACAGGCACAGACTATCTAGATTAGAGAGAAGATTTCTCACTTAGATATTGGATCACCTTTCGTTTTTGAGGTGGCCATCTCAAAGAATTGACTGGCATGGCTATTTATGGGCTGATGATTTCCAGCAAGAAACAAATGGAATGTTTTAGTGGACTGAGTAGACGAAAGGCATTAAATAATTTTACTCTGCAGACTGAATAAGACTATAACCTCTTGTAAGAAGCGATGAACTTTGTGGATATTGCTTGCTGTTTTGGGAGTTGCGGCTGAGTGGCACTTCCAAACTGCTGCGTAGGAGGGTGACACAGTGGCTGCATGGCAGTTCAAAAGTGCAGCTCGGCACCCAGCATGCAACTGAGTGAATATGTAGCTTATAGGGAAGATAGATTGTCACTAGTGTTTGCCTTTGGGAACATTAGTATGCAGAGATGTACTGTAACAACAGAACGGATGCTTTCTCCTTAACTGGACATAGACAAGCCCTTATAATATCCTGGAAACCTCTTGTCAGGTGGATAAACATTTTGTATCTTACCCAATTTTAAAACAGTTTTACTTTTTCATTAATATAAAAGTTAAACTTTGAATAGTAACAGGAAGGCAACAAGTTGGCTGGCACTGCTGGTCAGAGCTCCATAACCACTGTCTATGTATTGTTTGCACTTTCTCCCAGTGTTTGCATGGGGTTTTCTCTGGATATTCCAGTTTACCTTCCATATTGCAAAAAAAAAGAAAAAGAAAAAAAAGCTCTAATAGGTGGACTGGCATCTCTAAATTAGCTAAGTATGAGTGGCTCTGTATGTGTGTGTGTGTGTGTGTGAGGGTAACCAGCGGCGGCATAGTTCATGGCTTATTCCTGCCTTTCTCTCAATGTTATTCAGATAATCCCCAGACCCCTGCAGTCCTGACAAGGATGAAATGGGTTTGGGGTGGACAAATAAAGGGAAGCTAAAAGGACAATGCAGCAGATGATGAAGGAAAACAGGGAGTTTATGGAAGCTGTTTGCTGTGGAATTAACAGGATCAAACTTTAAACTCAATTTAATGTTCAATATGTGAACAGAAAACTGCATATAATTATCCCAAGGTTTAACCGTGTAACAGTTTTATAAATGTAAAAATGCATCTTACCCTGTTTCTTGTTAAGAGCAGGCTAAAATGTGATTAAAATTACAGTCTTTTTACATATTCTATGATTACATAATAAGTGTTGCTTGTCATGTTCATCAAAAAATCCACATGAAGACAGCAGGGGTGATAGAGGATGACTAGTCTCTTGGCAAGAAGAAGCTGATCATAGTCACGCTACCAGGATTGATTGATTGGAGCTGACAGAAGGAGCTCAGATATAAACAGGACAAAGAAAGGCGGTGTCTCTCGTTATAATTCATTTCAAATTGCCACATTTTTAATTTCTTTTCAGTTGTATCTGTTTGTGGATACCGACACTCCAAAAACCATCCCATCAGGACTGGCTGAAGAAGCCTTTTCCCTTAGAAACAGAGGGAATTGAGGAATGCTGTGCTTATACTGTATTATCACAACTGAAAAGGTTGAAGATAAATAGAAACTGATGATCTTTATCTTAACAGAAATTATGTCCTTTGTTTTGACTTTTAAAAGTCTTTTAACAGTGTCTAGTATATATCAATTAAGGACACAGCTGTGCAAAATCTAACTAATTTAAAAAGTGAAAAACACATCCTTTAATAGTAAATGGATTACAGTGCAAAAAATAAAATCTAAGCAATTGGAAAAAAATGATATCAAGCCACTGAATCTTTTTTTCCTTATTGTAAGATTCATTGACTTATCAGGAAATTTGTATATAAGATTATTTAGCTTATTTTAAGAAATCTTGTCAAGTTAATTTAGCTTCCCACATTGGTGGATTTTTTTGCTAAATAAAAGCAAAACATCTCCAGTTTCCAGGGGCCTCATGTATAAATGTATAAATAAAACACAAAAATGTTGCATACACCCATTTCCATGCTTACTTTGAGATTTATAAAAACTAAACTTGGAGTTAAGCAACGGGCATGTTCAGGGCCTCACACCCAGCATACGCAATTTTCTGCTTGGTTTTTCAAACTGACGGCACCCGGCATCAAAGCAGTGCTACAGTTTCTGTGGTCTTTCATTTCTAGATTCACATCCATTAGGCAGGCTGTATCAAATGCATCGAAATTAATTGCATATCGTTTACAAATTTAAGGCACTTCATTGTATAATGTAACAGTATTCTTAGTGCACCAAAGAGAGTATTTTCCCTTGTTTATTGTACTTGTGTGGTATCACAGCTGCACAGGTTGTGTTGAGAGTGCAGAGGATTACATCTTACAGCAGAAGATACAGCTTCCTACCTTGGAGGATATTTATAGCACACACTGCCCCAGAAGAGCCACCAGCATCTTCATGGATTGCACTCATCCAAGTCCCATTCTGTTTGAACTTCTCCCATATGGCAAATTCGTCGGAGCCTTTCCTGCACGGACCTTGAGACTCAGAAACAATTTCGTCCCAAGATCTATTAAGGCACTCAATCAGTCCATCAAGTGCTCCCGGTAGAGCTGTTACTTACTATATAATTACAATTACATCACTGTAAACTTGTACTACAACTGTAATATTGCACAACCTGAGCCACTTTATGAATCATTTGCAGTATCTGCACTATACGTACATGTATATTGTATTTATGCTTTCATATTATTATTATTATTTTATCATTTTATAGGAAAATGAGTTTATGGAGAAGTTGCATATTGAATCTCATTGTACCATACAATGACAATAAAGGAATTCAATTCAATTCGATAGAGCACCAGCAAAACCAAGGAGCTGGTGTTGGATTTTAGGAGGCCCAGGACCCTCATGGACCCTGTGATCATCAGAGGTGACTGTGTGCAGAGAGTGCAGACCTATAAGACCTATAAATATCTGGGAGTGCAGCTGGATGATAAATTGGACTGGACTGCCAACATTGACGCTCTGTACAAGAGAGGACAGAGCCGACTATACTTCCTTAGAAGGCTGGCATCCTTCAACATCTGCAATAAGATCCTGCAGATGTTCTATCAGACGTTTGTGGCAAGCGCCCTCTTCTACGCGGTGGTGTGCTGGGGAGGCAACATAAAGAAGAGGGACGCCTCACACCTGGACAAACTGGTGAGGAAAGCAGGCTGTCCAGGCACGGAGCTGGACAGTTTGACATCTGTGGCGAAGCGACTGGCGCTGAGCAGGCTCCTGTCAATCATGAAGAATCCTCTGCATCCACTGAACAGTATCATCACCAAACAGAGGAGCAGCTATAGCAACAGATGGCTGTCACTGTCCTGCTCCACTGACAGACTGAGGAGATCGTTCCTCCCCCACACTATGCGACTCTTCAATTCCACCCTTGGGGGTAAATGTTAACACTAAACAAGATTATTGACTGTTATAACTGCCTCACACTCTCCACCTTGCATTTTTTTAACTTGCACTGCTTTTTTATTGCTCTTTAATTAATATTGTTTTTATCAGTATGCTCTATCTAGAAGACAGCGAGTATTTACAGATCATTATGATTGGCTTCTAAGTCAATTTAGATTTCCAAGAGCTTTCCTACAGTTGTTTGCTGTTTATAAAGGGGAAGTGCATGGAGCTTTGCTTATGCAGTTTTATTTATCTGAATTTTTTTTGGCACACGCACATTTCTGTTTTTGTCCGTACTTCATGGTTTGTGCAAATGTTATGCACAGCGTTCTACATGAGGCCCCAGGTCAAGGCCAAGGCTAAGGTCAAGATCTTTTTTATTGCCACGTGTACAAAGTACGTTGACATTCTTACTTGCATAATACATTAGGAAGAAAAAAAGCCAGTGAGTTGGTGTCTAATCTGCTTAGTCCTGAATGGGGTTGCAGGGGTCTGTTGGAGCCTATCCCAGCTAACATAGTAATAGGAAAAATCCTGGACAGGGCACCAGTCCATCACAAACACACACATACAAGCACCAAACACACAACATCCAGTTTAGGATCACTAATTCACCTAACCTGCATGTCTTTGGACAGTGGGAGGAAACCAGAGTACTGGGAGGAAACCCAAGTGGATACAAGGACAACATGCAAACTTAACACAGAGAGGACCTGGGATGTGAACCCTGGTCTCCTTACTGCAAAGCAGGAGTATTAAGGAAGAGAAAAAATGCAAGCTTTAATATAATATTAAAAATAATCATAGTAAATAACACTAAACACAACATCACATACACATGAATCACAGCAGATATGGCACTTAATGCATTAATTTGATTACAGACAGTTTATCACATGTGACAGTTGAACAGATTACCTATGGGTAGGAATTGTTCTTAAATCTCACATATCTGTTGTTAATAGTTTTATAAAGCCAGCCTAATGAAAGAAGAGAAAAATGTCCATGTCCAGAGTGACTGGGATTGTTTATGATTCATTTTGCCTTTCCAAGACAGTAGTTGGCAAATACATCCTGTAGAGATCATGTCTGTGTTTCAGCGATGATCTGCCCTGCTTTCACCACCCTCTGCAATACCTTGTGGTCCCTAGCTGAACTGTTGCCATACCAGCATACCATGCAGCTTGACATGATGAACTCTTCAGTACATTTATAAAAGTTGGTGATGGCTGCTGAAGATGTGTGATGCATCTGCTAATTCCTGAACTTAATGATCATCTCCTTAGTCTTGGTGACGTTCAGATAGAGGCAATCATCCTGCATCAGCAAGGCCTCTCCTAAGAAATAAAGTTGAGGCAGACAAGATTTTAAAGAAGTGCTGTCCACAGTATCAGTAAATGGGCAAGGCAGAGGACTCTATCTGAATGCTCAACACAAGAGATACATCAAACTATTGTCTCAAAGAAATCACAAGTCCAGCATTGCTGACAGCTCCGAACTAACAGAAACACCTTAAACTCAAGTACACCACTCTGCAGTCCTCAAAAGCCTGGAAAAGCCTTGTCATATGTTGTCCTCATGAAATAGTTGCTTTCAAAAAGATATTCCTCAAAACTAGAAACAAAGTCAATAGACTCACCTAAACACAAAAACATAAGGGGCGGGGCACCGAACAATAGCAGCAAGTGCTCTGGATTGATGAATGAAAACTTGAAATTTTTGACTCAAACATGAGACAGTTTTTGGTAGAAAAGCTGCAAAGCTCTACCTCACTGAGAGTGTGCAGCCAATGGTTAAGCACAGTGGAAGCTCCCTGCTGGTTTAGGGCTCCATTTCTGCAAATGGAGTTGGTGATCTAGTCAATATTAATTGAATCCTCAAAGCCCACAGGTTCAAGAAAATTTTCATCCATTATGCAATACCATTAGGGAGGTGTATATCTGGTCGTACCTTCATTCAACAGCATGACAAGTTAGCCTAAACACACGACAAAGGTTATAAAAAACTACCTTACGCAAAAGAAGAAATTCTTTCACAGATTTTGAGGCATCCAAACAGTCCTGATGTCAACATCATGAAGGCAGGATTACCTGGAGAGACAGAAGCAAGTATGACAACCAAAGTCTACAGAGAAACTGGGGCAAGCTCTCCAAGATGCTTAGAACAAAGGACTACCCACATTTCTTGTTAGCTGTGCAACAGTGGACCTAAGGTGAATAGGGTTTTTGAGCTTTGTTGGGCTGTATTGCCTATTCTTGCCAAATGTTCAAATTTAAGCAGTTTTGATTGATTTTTTTTTTTAGCTTGAATTGATTTCATTTACTTTTTAATTCTTTATTGCTCTTTATAATTCCAGCATTAACTGAGCAAACTGAAAAGGTATTTCCTGAGTAAGGAGAACATCAAGTAAGTTGGTTTATACTTTATTGTAGCCTCCTTAGCATTAACCCTAAGCCAAAAATTTTGAATTTTCTTCAATGACAAAAATTGTTTTTTATGTATAGCAGAAACTTTTAAATACCAAAATATCCATATAATCACAGCGGGAAAGATATGCCTACTGTCCACTGCTGTACTAATGCAGATTTAGCATACATGCTTTGTGTGATATGATTTGAAACAGTCACCAATGCACATAGGCCTTGTTTGAGCAGATGTCAAAAGAGTTTTTAAAACATTATTTTCTGTTGCTTGCACATGACAGAGTATAATGTCAGTGCCTGACCCGCATGATTGACAACGTCCATTGTTTTATTGTAGCCTACCAGAGCACAAAGTATAGCAACTTTCACAATGTCCCCGACACAACAGCATATTGACTGTACTTGCCATCCCACTTGGTCCTTTTTAGGTATAAAATATTGAGTTCCAGATGCACCCTGAGCTTGTTTTGCACAGCATGCAGAACTTCATGCAAAAACATTCCTGTTTGGGTAAAATGTACTGTATCCAAGACAGCCTTCTCATATAACCCATGAGACTTTTGTCAATACTTATTTCACAATTGGGAGCATACGCCTTCTACATATTTTTGATGACTGGCTGATACACATCCTAGTTTTGGTGCTGAGTAATTAATTTCATCATGGGCATCATTAATAGTGCAGGCCTTTCATAATTGAAAAATCAACACTCACCTATAACTATGTGTCTGCAACAACTGGTTTGTTGATCAGTACCATGTCCAGACTGGTTTACCCATTTTACCTTGCAGTATCAGGAGAATGAAAAACACCCACATGTCATCCATAGGCTGTCAGCAGCAGTGACGACCAAATAGTTTTCTGTGACTTTTGTGAAAGTGCTTAGCATAGTTTTTTTGTGAATTTCCCCTTGGGATTAATAAAGTATCTATCTATCTGTCTATCTATCTATCTAGTGGTTCTTTTCAAATACTATTTTGTAAACTAGACTACGATCAACAAATCGTAAATAGTCCAAATAAATGTGATCAACAGACATCTTTAGACCATAAATGGGACATGAGGAGATGCAGGAAATGTCAGCAGTAGTAGGAAGCTGACACCAAACACAAATTTTACTGGAGCTTGGCAGGTCAGAATCTACTGTACAGGTTTCATTTTCACTGTCTGTGTCTAAAGTCAGATGACCAATTCACATTGTCCTCACTATTGCTCGATTCAAGCAATGGTTTAGTTTCAGTTTGTTTTAAAACTGTCTTCATGGGTTTTTGTTTGCCATTGTTTTTTTGGTTGAAGGATCTACTCCCCTCATGAATATTGATGAGTTACCGTTAAGTTACCATAAAGTGGCAGTATGCATAGAAATATTCATTACAGGTCAAATTCTGTTAAAACCAAGTGCCAGGGACCTAAAAAATATTTTGTTGTAACGGAAATTTCGTAGTAATGAGATTCTGTATTTGTCGCTATACTACTTTCTTTTAACTTGGGTCCAGGTGTTTGCAATCATTTCAATAGCTTCTTTCACATTAATTTTACAAGTTATGTTGACAACAGTTTTTCTCAGCATTTCCTTTGTGATAATACACTTTTAGAGTGCGATTTAATGCCAAAATCCAATGGCTGAAGCACTGACATGCAATTGGGTGGGAAGAACTCAACTCGAAAATTATCTAAATGTAGAAGCATGTTGTGTGTGAGCAGCACAGTTATCAGTCAGAAGCAGAATCTTCATTTTCTTCTTCTTCATATTGTGAGGTTTCCAAACTCTTTTAGGAAGCACCCCAACTCCCAACGGGATGACTCACTGAAGCGTGTCCCGAAGCATGTTTGCCATGTCTGTGGAAAATTGCTTGTTACGTTGCTGCAGCAAAGTGCCGGAGAAGCAAATCCGAGTCAATCGCTGTCGAGCACCTGTCATCGATGGGTGATGTAAGGAACATTATAAATGCAGGGAACAGCATTATGTGGCCACTAACCTGGCCACAACCCTGCCTGACTGTTGTGTCTGTTTATAGGAGAATGGTAGATCCTGCTACAATAAATAACCATTCTGTTCCCATTTCAAGCTAAATAAAGCTGGTTTTGCTAAAGTACTGAGACTCTGCCTCATGCTTTGGGGTGCAAGACAGTGACTCACACATCACAATATCTTTGTCAAGTTGTCGCAGACAGTTTCCCCAAATGTCTTGAGTCATCCAACCTCGCTGGTTTGCTTTATACCCTCAGGGAAGGAATGTAACGCCCTTAAAACACTGAGGACGGGTCAACTTGCCAGTGATGAGAGGAATAACTGCATTTTCGATGTCTTTAAATGCAGCAGTTTGCATACTTTTGTGCTGATGTCCAAGGTTTGCAACCCTAGATTTTTGTTCTATTTTTGATCGGTCTTTCAAGAAAGTCGACAGTGCCGATGGTGAAAATTCCACATTCACTGGCAACTTCTTTTTTCTTTTTTGCCTAATGTGAACTATGAGTTAAATTCCAATGGATGTTTTTCAAATGTTGACAAGCAATAAGCAAAAGGTGTCACTGAAAACCACAGAAAACAAATGCAGCAAAAAGAACAGTGCAAGGAAAGTCTGAAGAAAGAGAAAAAAGCTGTGACCACAGAACTAACTGATTCATTCAGGCATTTCAAGGTCATTTGGGCACTTCATTGTAATGAAAGAATCTGCTGAACGTATTTCATAGTAACAATATTTTTATAGACTCTGTCTTATGGGGAAACTGTCGGGACTTGTAAACATTTTTTTGTAATGAAAATTTTGTTGTAAAGATATTTGTTGTAATGGAATTTGACCTGTATTTTATGAAGCATGTTATTTCATCCACTAGATGGCAGCAGAAAACTATCCTGAAAGGTATTTGGGGTTAACATTGTAATGTTGATCATTGTATTACACAGCACCCTGAGTCTGACTTGGCCTTAACCATATATACATAGAATTCCTAGCCTGAGCCATGCTTGGGATTATAGCCAAGAAGGTTAAATAAACGGATGTTGTTTATATTAATTCCCTAGTTTATCATGACGCTGAAGAATGAGAACATGTTGCAAGTTGGTTGGAGATGCAATTAAGAATTGCACTGGAAACTACTGCTAATATTAATTTATATACACAATATGACAAACAATGTACAGGCACTAGTTTAATCTACAAAAAAATCAAAATATAAAATAGGTGGCACATGTAATTAAGAATGTCAATGTGCTCTGTACAAATGACAGCACTGTTACTGCTACTACTACTAAATGAGTATGAAATGATTCCAGCCCTGTCAAGGTATCACAGACATGAAGTGTGGCCCTCTAGTGGCAGTCAGGCATGCAAAGTTGAAATCATGTTTGTTAGATAGTGAAAGCTACTTTAATTATGAGTGTACCATCCAGCTGCGCTCAGGGCTGTCAGGATAGGCTCCAGGTCCCTACAACTGTGCAATGGAAAGAAGCATGTTCAGCAAAATGATACAGGACTTGTTTAATTACACTGTGTGCACAATTATTAGGCAAGTTGTATTTTTGAGGATTAATTTTAATATGGAACAAACACAGTGCTATCAGTCAATCCAAAATGTTAATAAACCTGAAACCTGAATGTTTCACAACGGAAATGTGAGTGTGAACATCATCAGGGGAATACATATGTGCGCACAATTATTAGGCAACTATTAGTGTGCAGATTTATTATGCAACTAAAGGAAAAATGAAAATTTTCCCATCTCACTTGTTTATTTTCATCTGTTATAGTGAGAATAATAAACAAACACCTCAAAATTTACAAATAAACATCTCTGACATTTCAAAAAATCAATCAATCAATCAATGACCAATATAGCCACCCTTCTTTCCAATAACAGTCATAAGCCTTTCCATTCATGGAGTCTGTCAGTTTCTTGATCTGTTGACAATCAGCTTTTTGTGGAGCAGTGACTACAGCCTCCCAGACACTCTTCAGAGAGGTGTATTGTTTTTCTCCCCCGTAAATCTAGCGTTTAAGAATTGCCCACAAGTTCTCGATAGGGTTTAGGTCAGATGAGGAAGGGGGGCCATGTCATTATTCCTTCATCTTTAAGGCCTTTACTGGCTGGCCACGCAGTGGAGAACTTCGATGCAAGTGATGGAGCATTGGCCTGCATAAAAATCATGGTCTTTTTCCTGTATCACTGTTTGAAGAAAGTGTCTTCGAAAAACTGGCAGTAGGTTTGGGAGTTGATTTTGAGTTCATCTTCAATGCAAAAGGTCCAACTAGCTCATCTTTAAAAATACCAGCTCATACCAGTACCCCACCTCCACGTTGGAGTGGAGCTCTGTGCCCATTACTGATCCACAGGTCCATCCATCTAGTCCATCAAGAGTCACTCTCATCTCATCGGTCCATAAAACCTTTGAAAAAAATCTGTCTTCAGATATTTCTTGGCCCAGTTTTGACGTTTCAACTTATGTTTCTTGTTCAGTGGTGGTTGGGTTTCAGCCCTCCTTACCTTGGCCATGTCTTTGAGCACTGAACACCTTGTACTTCTGGGCACTCCAGGTAGGTTGCAGCTCTGGAATATGAAAGTACTGGAGGATAATGGGTTCCTGGTAGCTTCACGTTTGATTCTTCTCAAATCTTTGGCAGCTAATTTGCGTCTTTTGTTCTCAACACGTTTCTTGCGACCCTGTTGACTATTTGCAACAAAATGTTTGATGGTTCTGTGATCACACACCAACATCTTAGCAATTCCAAAAGTGCTGCATCCCTCTGAAAGACTTTTTACAATTTTTGACTTTTCAGAGTCAGTTAAATCTCTTTTTTGGCCCATTTTGCCAGAGGAAAACTAGCTGCCTAATAATTCTGCACACCTTGATATAGGGTGTTGATCTCCTTAGGCCACACCCTCCCTCATTACACAAATACACATCACCTGACGTGCTTAAATCCAATAAGCATTCAAGTTAATACAGCTTGGAGTTGGAATATACGCATTAAAAATGATGATATGGTCAAAATACTCACTTGCCTAATAATTGTGCACACAGTGTATATGTGCGATAAACTATCCAAATGTATATGGTTTTTAAATATTTATCATGAAATGCAGGTTACATGTTTTAAATACCACAAATCATGATCAACCAAGAAATGTGCAAGGTTTTCTAAAGATGTAAATTTAACAAATCTACAAAAATACAAAAGCAGAAAAATATTGATTAAAATCGCTCAATACTACAAAAACTAGGTTACCAAATTGAGATTTAATATGATGTACTATGTGCTTGTCCATCTTATCCTAGCTTTTTATCCTGAGGAGGTTTGTTATCTGACATGTGCTGCTGGTTAACTGAATGGTTCATAAATAGATGTACACCATACTGTTTAAAATGGGGATTGCCTGCAGCCTAAATCTCCAACTGGCAGAAATGTTACAGCATCTGCAAGAAAGTGAATATTTCATTTGCAAATGAAAAAAAAAGAAATTGCATGTAAATGGCATGAATAAAGGGGTAAGGCAGCAGGCATTAGATGGGTATAATATGAACACCACAGGACGATGTGTTGAAGTTGTTTTATCATCATAATACTTGTATAGCACATTCTACACACTAAAAACAGCTCAAAGTTCTCGATGAAAATTAAAATAAAACAAAATGTAATTCTAAAAATAAAAACACATATAGGGAGCACATTGATGCAGTAGTTAGAGCTGCTGCCTCACAGATTCTGTGTCCTGGGTTGGGTTACTGCAGTCAGTCATTCTCCAGGTGAAGTCTGCACTCCATTTTCAACCCACATGCCCAAAGACATGAGGGTTAGGTGAATTTGGGACTCTACATCAGCCTCATGTGCTGTCCTAGGACGGGCATCTTGTCCAGGGCTGGTTCCTACCTTGTGGAGGACTGACAATATGAAACTAGAAGCAGATACTAATAACTCCTCATGGCTCCATTTTTATGAATGCCACAAACAGCATTTGTGTTTCAATATTCAATTCCCTAACAAGGATAAAGAGACAGGGATGATAGTCTTTTGTGTCATTAGAACATTAGAACAATCTAGACGAAAACAGGCTATCTAGCCAAATAAAACTCACCAGTCCTATCCTTTTAACTCTTCTAAAAAAATATCAAGTCCAGTTTTGAAACTCCCTAAAGTCTTACTGTCTACCACACTACTTGGTTGCTTATTCCAAGTGTCTATGGTTCTCTGTGCAAAGAAAAACTTCTTCATTTTTGTGTGAAATTTACTCTTAACAAGTCAACTGTGTCCTTGTGTTCTTGATGAATTCATTTTAAAATAACAATCTCGGTTCACTGTACTAATTTCCTTCATAATTTTAAACACTTCGATCATGTCACCTCTTAATCTTCTTTTGCTTATACTGAAAAGGCTCAGTTCTTTTAATCTTTACTCA
Organism: Polypterus senegalus; assembly: GCF_016835505.1. Lineage (NCBI taxonomy): Eukaryota > Metazoa > Chordata > Cladistia > Polypteriformes > Polypteridae > Polypterus > Polypterus senegalus. The sequence goes on from NC_053158.1 coordinate 145,987,067, forward strand.
TAAATCATCCGCTGTAGCCCTGGAATCAGCCCAGTTGCTCTTCTCTGGACCTTTTCCTGTGCTGTTTTGTCATTTTTGTAGCCTGGAGACCAAAACTGCACACAGTTTTGAGGTCTCACCAGTGCATTAAAAGCTTGAGTATAACCTCTTTGGACTTGTACTCTATATAACCTAACATTCTGCTAGCCTTTTTAGTGGCTTCTGAACACTGTAATAATAATAATAATAATAATAATACATTTTATTTAAAAGTGCCTTTCAAGGTACGCAAGACCACTATACAACAATAAACATATACAAACAAAATTTACGAGAACAACAAAATTCAATATTAAAAAGACAGGTTTTAAGTCTAGATTTTAAAAATGAGGTATGTGCACGGTAGTGTAAGGCAGGGAATTCCATAGCCGTGGCCTTGATACACTAAAAGCCCTGACGCAGTGAGCAGTCCGCACTGTGGAATGGTTAATAGCAAGGAGTCAGAAGAACAAAATGAATGTGATGGAGTACAGGGACAAGTGAAAAAAGACAGGTGAGGCTAGACCATGAAAAGCCTTAAAAACTAAAAGGAGTTTATATTGAATACAGAAGGAAACAGGTAATCAATGCAATTTTAGAGGTGTAGTAATAATATGCTCCCAGGGTTTTAAGTGGGTAACCACTCTTGCATTTTTACACAGAACACTGCATTGCGATAGTCCAGTCATTATGTGACAAAAGCATGAATAATCGTCTCAGTTGCAGTATCAGAGAGCAAAGGACGTAGCCTTGAAATTTGCTTAAGATGGAAAAAGGCAACCTAGGTAATAATATTAATATGAGGATCAAAGGAGAGTGTAGGATCAAGAATAAAACCAAGATTTTTAACCTGTGTAGACAAAGATGTAATAAAGCCAGGATCTTTACTGAGGAATTGTCTATTTACTTTAAAGTGCCAGGAGATGCTTTAATTACAGCCTCAGTTTTATCACCATTTACTCTGAGAAAGTTTTCAGACAACCAGTGTTTGATATCAGCCAACAGGCAACCAATGCAAGAGGAGGTAATGTTTGCATAAGCCCTGTGTGTAAATAAATCTGTGTATCGTCAGCATAACAATGAAACCATAGCTCTTGCCATCAAATAATGACACTGAGCGGAAGCATAAAAAGCAGAGGGCCAAGAACTGATCCCTGAGGGACACCATGGAACAAGTAAGATGGGTCAGACTTAAACCTACCGACAGAAACAAATTGCTGTTGATCCTTAAAGTACAATTTAAGCCATGAAAGAGCTTTTCCAGCAATATTTAACTCATTCTCAATTCTAAACAAAAGAATGGAGTATAGCAAAAGCAGTATTGAGGTCTAATAAGATCATTAGTGTTAAAGACCACGATCAGCTGCGATTAGGAGATCATTAGTCACCCTGTTGAGTGCTGTCTCTGTACTGTGATTGGCCCTAAAACCAGACTAATATTCCTTAAACAGGTCATTAGAGGCATGATGGTCTTTTAAATGGCCCGCAAAAGCACATTCTAGGATTTTACTAAGAAAAGGAAGATTTGAAATAGGTCTATAGTTTTTAAAACACTCAGGGAGATGCAACAATGGTTCTCTTTAGGCTGACAGGGAGCAGCCTTAACCAAAAAAGAAGGCATGGGGTCTAGAATACAGGTAGTTGGCTTGACAAGCTTACGGAATGCAGGATTGACCAACAATGGGAAACTAGATAAACAACTACCAGTTAAGGTTGGGGATGAGCACAATTTTTACTGAACACATGGACTTTTTGGAATCTCAGAATAAATCAGATCAATCTTATTATTAAAAAGGACCGAAAATTTTGACAAAGGTCAGAAGAGGCACCCAATGGAAAGTTATTTGCAGGTTTGAGTAGCTTATCTACATCAGGAAAACATATTCGGGAATTATGCTGACCACATAGAATGCTATTTGTATAGTGAGCAGTCGTACCTCTCTGCAGTGCCTGCTTATAAAAGGCAACATGTGCCTTGTACGCAGTTGCATGGGCAACCAAACTTATTTTTCTACTAAATGGTTCAAACCTTCGCCAACAAGCTTTCATGTGACAAAGCTTAGAAGAAAACTAAGGAGCAGAGTGTTTAAATGTCACATTCCGAGTTTTAATTGGAGGAAGTTGATTCAGACTAATTGAAAGGATAGATTCATAATAATGAACTAAGGTAGCAGGCAATAAGGAAACACCAGCTTGAGGAGGACACTGCTTCAATATACAGTACCTACAAGAGCAGTGGCACTGATATTTTTCGTTTTCATATTACGATATTATGAGGTGATTGTTGCCCATGCAACTGACCAAGGATAAGCATATTAAACAAAATAGCCTTATGGAGATAGATAAATCAATACCATACAAATTATCAGGAGTAATACCAAAGGAACACACAAGGTCAAGTGTGTTTCTTCGAGCGTGAGGTGGAAAATTGACATGTTGAGTAAAATCAAAGCACTGAAATACATCAAGAATACTAGCCACTAGAGAATTTACAGAGTCTACATGTAAATTAGAATCACCAAGCAATAACACCGCAAGACACAGAGAACACAGAGAAGTGAGCAACTCAGTGAATTCTGCCAAGAAGACAGGTGACTGTTTTGGAGGATGATAATCAAGTGATATCAACAGAGGTCATGCACCACACAGCAGTATTGCCAGATAGTTATATGTTAAACATCATGAGCAACAACTGACTTGATTCTAAACTTAGAAGAATATATAACTGCAACACCACCCCCATGGTCAGTAGTACATGGCTTTTAGTGGGGTGGGACAGCCATATTTAGTCCAAAATAGCCATTAGATTGTTGCCAGGTTTCCATCAAGCACAAAACATTAATATTATGCCCCACAATGAAGTACGCAACAAAGGCTGATTTGCTATTTAGAGAGCGAACGATGAATAGGGCAATTTTAGCATTTTGTATATAGCCAGAGGACTCTGGTATTTTACACTTTAATGAAATAGACCACAATTTCTCAAAATTCACAGCAGGAGACAGTCCAGTAGTGATAGCAGAACAGTATCATAAATAATACAGCATCCAGAGCAAGTCAATGTTATTCTTTGATAATAGTCAAACTTCCAACACAAACTTCTGTGATAGTACCTGGGATGGTGCAGAATTTCTAAATGCCTAAACAGGAGCAATGTCAGAGTACAGCAGTTGGTATGCTGAAAATCATAAAGTTCCAAAAAGAGTAACTTATAGCCATAATCCAACAGAATCCAGAAAAAAACACCGGATTCAAAAAGCAGACAAGGATGCAGGCAGCAGACCATATAAGCAATGACATCCAGAGATTCAGTTTTATTCCATGCGCCAGCGTATTCTCTCTTAACCTAGAAACACCCAGAATGAGTGTAGTAGGTGATTGGCTTCAATGTCTGGAAGTTGATAGCAGTGAGTCAACTATACGATTCCTAAATCCTTCTCATAAGATGTACTCTCCATTTTCAAACCTCTTTTTGTGTATTCAAACCCAATTTTACATTTACTGCGATTAAACTTCATCTGCCACAAATCTGCCCAAGCTGTCCAAATCCCTCTGTAATGATTTAACAGATTTCAGATTATCTGCCAATCCACCTATCTTGGCATCATCTGCAAACTTAACCAGCTTGTTACTTATATTCCTATCCAAATCCTTTATATACATTAAAAATAGCTGTGGCCCTAGCACTTACCCCTGTGGAGCACCACTCTTAACATCAGAAAAAGTTATAAATAATAATATTATAAATAATAACGCCTGCCTGACGGCTTAGCATAAAAGCACAATTGCCGTACATCAAATTATGTGAATCTAGAAATTTTACAAGAGATGCAATTCCACAGATTTTATCTCAATAAAATTGTCATTGTCCACCGCTATTATAGTTAAGTTACAATTCATCCCATACAGCAATTTCTGTGCTACATAACTTTGTTGAAAAACAGTGAATTTCCATTTTTTGAATTTGTAAAGATATGCTTAGCCTTCTTCCTAATAAGAATACATTTCAGAAGGCAGCATATAAATTGACATGTTATTTTCAATTGCATGGCTTAAGTGAGCTAAAAATGCATCTATGCTTTACAGTCACTGTGTCCAATGTGCTTTGAGTAATCTGTATGCCAATTTTTAAAGTGTTCTGAATGTTTCAGCATTCCCGCTGCTATAGCACTATAAGGGCTAAACACAAACTTATACTTTTAAAGCATTTGAAAGTTTTTAAGGTGGAATATTCCTCAAATGGAAATAATTCTGTTCACACTGACAACAATCTGCTGACCTAATTTTGTAAAATGAAGTATTGATTTGCCACATGAAACTGTGTTCAAAAGTGGAACATACTTTATTAATTTTAAAATACACCTAGCCATTGCTGTTTTCGAAACTTTGGCGATGAGGCTGGTGTCTAAATATGAAAAAAAACACCTTAAAACCAAGAGAGTTATCGAGTATTAATTAGCATCTTGAGATTGCACACATATTGCAAAACAGTGTATCTATCTTGTTTTAGAAAGTTAAAATAAAGCAAAACCTTTTGTGAGATTCATCCATTTTAAAAGGAGACCACTGTTTGCTTCACCTCACTAATCAAGGTGAACTTTTCAACAGTATTAAATGATGATAATCAAATGTTAATTGCTGTCTCTGTTTGGTAGACAGCTTGACAGTAATCACTGAAAAAAAAATGTCACACGATCACTGACAGTCTTTCCGCTATGTGTGATAAAAAGAATTAAAAGTTGATTTAAAAAATGCTAGAAATCACAACTCAGAACTACCTCATCATATTATGGATTTGATCACCAGTCTGCCAGCAATAGCAGTGAAACTTACTAATTACGTTTACGTATTTAAAAACATTGTCCTCGGTTTTTATTGTCATACCCTCAGCAACAGTGGCCCAGCATGCACTGTAATATTTGATCATTGGTTTTCAGTCTGTTTCTTTGTGGTTCGACACTTTCACTTAATCTGCCTTTTCACTTCCTCAGTATTATTTTTCAATCATGCATTCATACAACATACCACAGAAAGTGCATAATGCTAAGTGTTCACTGATATTGCAAACTTAGCATCAATGCACAGGTGGCCTTGTTTTTTTCAAAATTGTAAGATTGTTTATAAAAAATGCAAAGCAGTGTAATCAGTTCAGTTCATATTTATTTTTATATGTCCAAAATATAATGAAACTCTTATGTACACAACTGCACACGTAACAAACATGCAACACTGTAACATAGGCTATGTAGAATGATAACACAGAATGTGTATCTGTCGTTATGTGATTCAGTTTGTGTGCTTGTATTGCCTATTTTAAAATACGATTTGAGTACACATTGCATAAAAAATAATATAAATTGAGTACACCTGGGCTGCTGGTACTGGAGTTCATTCTGAAACATGGCAGAGGCATACTCAAATCAGATGATGACAGATCTGCTGCAATTTGAAAAAATCTTTTGTGCAGAGCACCATTTGTTACATGCCAAGTCAGAACATAATCAGTGAAAAAACAGAACTGCAGTAACAAAAGGAGGATAATATGCCACCTAAAACTATGGAAATTTGGCTGTTTGTGTGCCCTGTTATGTCAAACAAAATAGAAAAAATAATTTTTATGAGACAACCAGAAGACAAAACAAAGTAAAAGACAATAAAAATGGTAAAATTGGAAGATTTACTACTAAGGCAAGGATCAGAGTAAAAAAATCAGGCACAAGTCAAAGATATAAGATTCTTAGTGTCACACACGTGTGCATGGGAGGCAGCTAAAGGGCTTGAATGAGGGTAATTCCGAGCCAGACCGGGATGTAACAGAGTGTGCTGATTCTTTTTCTCGCTTTTCTACAGACCATTCACGGGAAACTCCGCCTGGTCCTGATGATGTCAAGTCTGTTTCCAATCCCTTTGACGTCACTTCCGGGTCCGAGCCAATGGATGAAGACCTTTCCAGGTCTGACCATCCTGATGTCATTTCCTATGTTGGCCTTTAAAAGCCGCCACCTTTCCCCTATCCCCTCAGTTCCATTCTGGACTCCAATCTGCACACATCAGTGCAAACTGTTCTGCAGCTATGGAATAATATACTGATGGCTGCCCTAAACCTTTCTGTAGCTTCTTTGATTTTGTTGCAGTAGACAAAAATGTTTTGAAAAAGGACATCTGGGAAAGGGTTTTGAATCCGTCAACATGGATAGGAAAGTAATCCCAAGAATGACCTTTCAACCCATCATATTGCTATTTAAAAATTACAGTCTTGGAAAACATGCCCCTAACAATATAGAAGTGGCCCTAATGATTGGAGTACAAAATGGCAGTGATCATAAATAACAAAAAATGGCAACCAAAATGGTACAAAATATTCAACATAAATGAAAAATAAACCTCAAAACAAAAAAGAGTGTTAAATTAGAATCCTAGAGGTAACAAAATCACCAATTTGAATTCTAGAGCTGGAAAAAAGGTGAGAAAAAAACAAACATAACAGTAAATAATACGAGTAATTATAACAGGCCATGGGTAAATGTCAAAATTCCACCCCTGTCAGCCACTGCGAGCAGGCAAGTGAACAGGAAACATATTTGTGGATTACATTTCTGCATTTCATAAAATCATGCCAGAGCTTCTCCACAGCAAACTTCTCAGTATGAATATAGACTATTCTATATGCCTCTGGATCTCTGACCTTCTAAGTAACAGATGGAGGAGTACATATCATTCAGGGGCCCCTCAGGGGCTGTGTTCCATCTCCTCTCCTTATCTGACCCATCTGGTAAACTACAGAAGTTTGCTAATGACACCATCCTGATTGGCTTGATCACAAGCAGACGTGCCATATCGGAGGGAGGTGAATCAACTAGCCAGTTGGTGCACCCTCAGCAATCTTAATTTTAATTCCTTGAAAACAGCAGAAATGATTGTGGATTTTTGGAGTCAATCATCTCCTCCTATACTCCTAGTTATAAATGATGCCACTTTCAAAAGGACAGAATCATTTCAGTTTCTTGGCACAATTATCAATCACATTTTGAACTGGGATGAAAGCTAATCAGCAGATGTTGTTCTCCATTAACTTAAAAAGTTTAACCTGTTCTAATCAGTCCGTCAATGAAAACATCTTCACTTTCTCTATTACAGTTTGGTATGGTAATGCATCAAACCATTGGAAACATAAACTGTGTGTTATTAGGATAACAGAAAAGAATGAAGAACTGAAACAAAACTATATTGAAGTACTGTATACACCACAGGTCAGGAAATTAGCCAGAGATATAAGGAAAGACTACGCTCACTCAGGCAACTTGACATAAACAGTTTTTTTCCTACTGCAGTTGGTATGGTTAAATACAGTCTCTGATTCATCTGTCTCTTCATGACTTCTATTCTTCTCCATTCAATATAAATTATGTTTACATAGAATGTACATACTGTACCCAATATACAGTATTACCAGCGGGAGTGCAATTCTACTTTACTATATTGTTTTATATACTGTTTACTGTATTTAATATTGTTATATGTCATGCATTATTGTAATAAGGACAGGAGAGTCACAAAAAAGTTTGGGGATGGCCACCCCATATATGGTAGCAACAGGAAGCTGGGGCGGGGGTTCAAGTAAGCCTGGAACTGGAAATGAGGTCATCAGTAGGAGTGCTCTGCAGTGACTAATGACTTCATTGGTGGATGGGTTCCGGGGACCAGAAATCAGGTAATTGAGTTGCATGTTCTTTAGCTGGTCTGCAGAGTGACAAGAAGAGAAAGCATCAGATGACAGCGCCAGTCTCGGTTTGGCTTTGACATAACATTATTTGAGCCTGTAAACCATCTCCCATGCGTATGTGAGCGAGCGGATCAGCAAGCGGAAGCAGAGAGCAGCGGCGTCTCCCACAGGCACATGCCCTTCGCAAGCAACCGAGCAAGTTCACCTGAGGTAAAGCCAGCAGCTGACCAGTAGAAATAACCGGCAGTGAGAAATTAAAGTCGATTGCTCAGCGGGTGGTGGAAACTTAAAGCCGACGATCTCGTAGCAATTCAGCTGAACACGGAAAGCGCCGAAGCACCTATAAAAACGGCAAAGACGACTTCAACACTTAATTTAAGTTCTATCTGCTCTCTGCCCGTCGAGGGCGCGTTTATATGTTGTGTGTCCTGCAGTATGTACAGTTCAGGTTTTCCGGCCGACAGTGTAGATAGCTTCACCTGCCAAAAGTGTTTAGTTAATTTAGAGTTGGTTGGGGAAAATACGCAAATTGGAGGACTGTGTTAGGAATCTGATAGCGATTAGGCAAACCGAAAATTGGATCGACTCGGTTTGTTTAGACAATTCGGCTACTTCTGATTCGGCGTCAGTCTCTCCAGGTCCCACTGTAGTCAGTGCGCGGCCGAAATTAGCAGCACCAATTCAGCCACAGGGCGAGTGGGTAACATTAAGAAGGGGGCCTAAGAATCCAAAATGTAGTCCCCTGGCACCCAGGTCACCAATTCGGACCCAGAACAGATTCTCAGCTCTCCGCAGCGTGCCTGTGGAAACTAAGAATAATAAAGTGCTCATAATTGGCGATTCCATAGTGCGGAATGTTAGAATTCCAAACTATGTTAAACCAGCAGTTAATGTTAAGTGCCTCACAGGCGCCAAGATTTCTGGCATTGAGGCCGCATTGGACCGTGTCGCTGATGATGAAGTATCTACCTTATTGCTGCATGTCGGCACTAATGATATTTATTTACAGCAATCTGAGGTATTAATGCGGAACTTCATCTCTCTATGCACCAAAGCTAAAAGAAAATGTCAGAATTTAATTGTATCTGGTCCCTTACCAAGATTATATAGAGGGGATGTGATTTACAGCAGATTGCATTTCTTTCACTGCTGGCTAGAAACCTGGTATGCAAATAAAAGCATAGCATTTGTGAACAATTGGCATGATTTTTGGGAAAGGCCTGGATTTTTTTAGAAGAGATGGTCTTCATCCTAACTGGAGGGGATCTTATGTATTATCCCAAAATATGGCAGCAAAAATGCCTAGTTGACTGATTAGAGCACCATCCAGGCCTCAGTAATGTGATCTTAAATCACAGGCTGTTGTTTATCCCACCTGTTATTTTCCTGACGCTGTTACCCATCATCCCTGTTGTGGGGCATCCAGTAAATTTAGTCCTGATACAAACCTTAAATTAATTAATAACCAAAAAATAAGGTGTATAATTAGACCAAGTGATAAAACCAGACCCTCCAGCAGGGGCATCTGTAATAGTAATTTACTTCAAATTAAAACAAAAAATATATCACCAGTTCAGAAAAAACCATGCAGTTTTAAATGCTGTTTATTGAACATTTGCTCTCTTGGCACTAAAGCTGTTTTGGTAAATGATATTATATTAAGTACAAAATCTGATCTGTGTCTTCTTACTGAAACCTGGCTTAGTAAATGTGACACTGTTCCCCTAGCAGAGGCATCACCAGATGGATACTCATTCCTTCATAAGTCTAGAGATTCTGGTCGAGGAGGAGGCCTTGGAATAATTCATTGTAACAAAATGCAAATCACTTCTAAAAATTTAGGCAACTTTACATCCTTTGAGACATTCATTTTAAATATTAAAACAGATTCCAACACAAGTATAGTGCTAGTCTACAGACCACCAGGGCCATATTCATTGTTCATGACTGAATTTAGCAACCTTCTATCTGATTTGGCTATAAATTATGATCACGTAGTTCTGATGGGGGATTTTAATGTACACATTGATGTGGAAACTGACACTTTTAGTGTTTTACTTATTTGTTAAATTCAGTAGGATTTTGTCAGATTGTCAAAGGTCCAACTCATAATCATAACCACACATTATATTTAATTATAACTTACAAAGTTGAAATTCAAAATTTAAATATTACTCCATTAAATGAAGTTATTTCCGATTACTTCTTAATTACATTTGATTTAGTTCTGCCCATGCCAACGCACTCACAGATTAAAACAAAGACAGTGCGACATCTAGATTGTAATTCTGCTTCAAAATTTATAGATACCTTGAGTAAGTCGAGTGTAATTGTGGAAAACCATTTAGATCAGTTAACATCAGATGTAAACATGGAAAACAATTTAGATCAGCTAATATCACATTATAATGTGACCTTGAGAGATGTTAATTTTCACTCGTATGCAGATGACACCCAGTTATACCTTTCATTTAAATCAAATAAAGTTTCTCCGATGTTGTCTTTAGTTGTGTCAGTGAATTAAAGGAGTGGATGAATGAGAACTACTTGTCTTTAAACACAGATAAAACAGAGATGTTAATTGTTGGAGGGAATGATGCTGATCACAGCAATATTTTGAATCCCAATTAATTTTACTGAATCAGCCCGCAATCTAGGAGTTATCTTTGATTCTAGCATGTCATTTAAAGCACATATTACAAAGTTGTCCAAAACATGTTTCTTCCATCTTAAAAATGTTTGGAAATTAAGGCGCTTTCTAAATAAACAGGATTCTGAGAAATTAATTCATGCATTTATCTCTAGTAGGATTGACTACTGCAATGCGGTGTTCACTGGATGTTCAAACTGTTCTTTATACAGCCTCCACTTAATCCAAAATGCTGCTGCAAGAATTATTAGAAGAACAAGAAAATATGAACACATAACTCCAGTTCTTAAATCCTTACACTGGCTCCCAGTTAAGTTTAGGCAGATTTCAAAATCCTCCTTTTAACATATAAAGCATTAAATGGCCAAGGTCTGACTTACTTGTCTGAACTTATCATGACTTACAAACCTGAGCGCACATTAAGATCTCAAGATGCCGGTCTGCTTATGATTCCAAGGATTAATAAAATAACAGTGGGAGGTCGAGCTTTTAGTTACAGGGCCCCTAAACTGTGGAATGGTCTTCCTGCTTCTATAAGAGATGCCCCTTCGGTCCCAGCCTTTAAATCTCGGCTGAAGACTCACTACTTCAGTTTAGCATATCCTAAGTAGAGCTGCTGATTAACTGTACATACTGCATCTCTGTTGTTAGTCATTAGCACTAAAACATAAGTAACATGATTGTTATAATTTGTTACTAACTCTCACCTATTCTGTTTCTGTTCTCGGTACTCAAATGTGGCAATAGGTGCCATGGCCCACCTGCCAAGTTGTTTGTCTGCCTGTGATAAAGTCATCCCTGATGGACGATCACAGGAATCATGAGAAAAAGGGGTCCTTTCATCGGATTGGCTAGCCGAGCAACATTTCAGCCGTGAAATGGCCAAATGGGGAGGCAGCTTAATGGATGAGGTCTCCAGGACTCTAAATATATCCAAATCTTATTATGTGATATCATCTACTGTTAAATTCTGCTCCGTACTTCTAAAATTTTTATTTTTATGCTGTATTGAGGATTGTTCTGTTCTGTGTATTGTATTGTATTGACCCCCTTCTTTTGACACCCACTGCACGCCCAACCTACCTGGAAAGGAGTCTCTCTTTGAACTGCCTTTCCCGAGGTTTCTTCCATTTTTCCCTACAAGGTTTTTGGGAGTTTTCCTTGTCTTCTCAGAGAGTCAAGGCTGGGGGGCTGTCAAGAGGCAGGGCCTTTTAAAGCCCATTGTGGCACTTCCTGTGTGATTTTGGGCTATACAAAAATAAACTGTATTGTATTGTATTGTATTGTATGTGTGTGACATTACATTGTGTTGTTTAATTCTATGTACCTTGTTATGTGTATGGATATAACACCAAGAGAAGTTAGAAACAATGTTGCCTGGCAATAAAGTTCAAGTTCAAAATAGTACCACAAATCTGTGATCAAATTAATTCCAGTTTAATGTTCTTGTCACAAGCATGCCTAAGAAACACGCTGAAACCTTTGATACTTCAAATTGGACATATTTGGTATATTTAAAGGCTTTTGTTTTCATGTTATGATGCTGGTTCAAAAATCTCCCCTTTAAAATACAAGAAGAGGGTAGATATTTTTATATTTATAAAAAAAGCTTCACTTTAGAACACCATCTTATGAGGCAAATCAATAAATACAATGATTGTGAAGAAAAACACTGACTACTTGTCTTTTAATAAAATGCATTGTTGATGATTCTCAGTCTAAAGTGAAAACTCTTGTCTATCTAGAAACACATTAATTTGTTCTTCTACCAGTGTATCTTCTTTTGAATGTGTTTATGGCTTTAAGAATTTTACATTCCTATTAATCAAATTCTCTTTTGAACATAAGAAATTTGACAAACAACAGAGATCATGCAGTTCATCAAGCTTTTTTGTTTAGCTAATGTTTTCCAATAGGGGGTGATAAGTGGAATAAGTTCTTTTTAATTGCGGTATTTTAAGTAACCTGAACCTAAACAGATATATTATAACAAGGCGATATCCCCGCATAGTGATACGGCGGTAAGAAATAACATAAGAGAAAATAACTTAGCTTTCTTTAATGACGATTTACGCGGCATAACAGATGAGGAAGCCATAGCAAGACTATTATCAAAGTGGGATCTCGATGTATACAGTCCATTTTCATTGCTGCTGGAAGGATTTTCAGGATCGGATGATGTTATCTCCCATCCGTCCATCAGCTTCAAAGGTGTGCCGGGCAATGTTCCAAGGCTTTATACTTTCTCCATGTGCAGGCCCTTACTTAGGTAAATTATGCCATTCCAAACAAGGCAAAGAGAGGATCCAATTTCATGCTGACTCTAACACACAGAAATAGTACAATGCCCATTTTCGTAGTTGTCCCTTTTGTGTCTTCTAATGCATGCCTAACAGTTCTAAATGATGAGCCCCTGTGTGCTAAATCTGGCCTTTAGCTGTACATGTAAGAAGAAGCAGATTTATAAAATATTTTTTGTACAGAGCACAGTAACATATTAAACATATAAACTTACACAGTATTCTGATTACAGCTAATAACTAAGCCATTCCAATATCTCATCCAAATACTGTACATCTTCAAGCTTGTTCTGGTTTTCTCTTCAACTGCATGTCTCAGTAGTTTGTTCCAGTTTCTAAAAACTCTTTGTGCAAAGAAGCACTTCCTGTTTTCAATCTTAAATGCATTTCCCCTTAATGTCAACTAGTGTCCCTAAGTACATGATTCACCATTAATTTCAAAGAATTATTCAGGATCTACTTTATCATTGCCTTCGAGGATTTTAAATTCTAGGATTAGGTCCTCAGTCTCCTCTGCACAAGACTAAACAGGCTTAATTCTCTGATTTCGTCAGAGTAGGAAATGTTCTGGAATATACCTGGTTGCTCTCCTCTGTACAAATTCAAGTGCTGCTCTTTCTCTCTCGTACTGTGGTGACCAGAACTGAACACAATACTCCAGGTATAGTCCCATTAGTGCATGTATAATGCCCCTTTATATTCATCAGTTCTTACAATATAACCTAACATTTTATTTGCCTTTTTAACCATTTTGTACATTGGTTAGATGATGAAAACATTGAGTTAACATAAACCCATGAATTCTTTTCAGAGATTGCTTCCTATAGGACAGTATCTCCCATCTTTTATTTACAATTGATGTTGTTATTGCCCAAGGTGTAGCACACTTCACTTTCTGCATAAAACCGCATTTTCCTAGTGTTTGCCCAGATCTGAGGCTTTTCCAGGTATTTTAGGATTATTTTTGCTACCTTCTCAGTGTCTTCCAATTTTAGTGTCATCGTCAAATTTCACAAGACTCTGCTGATGACCTGACTCCACATGAATCATTCTCCTCTTATTGTGAACTGTTTGTCTCCTGCCAGTTAACTAAGTTAAGATCTAGTTTTGAAGGTTACCTCTGATGTCAAAAGCTTCTAGTATCAGTTTCCCAGTTTATCTCAACATTTAATTGATTTAAGAAAAAAATTGTATCCAAGCATCCAAGAGAACTTATGGAAGGTGAAAGCTTCTGCAAAATAATTTACTGATCACAAAATAATGGTTCCCCCACACTTTTAAGGAAAGTCAGTTGAGTTCCCTACAATATAGCTTTACCAATTTGTTTTCAGGTATATTCAACATTGCATGTATTATAATTTAAACTGGAAAGTTTGTCAATTTTCTATCATCCATCTTGTCCACTTCCTAGTCTTGGTTAATAAAGAGAGCAAATATATAAGTGTTATTCCAATTATAAAAACATGACCTGCAGCTGAGACATCCACTACTCATTATTTTTCTCAAATCACCCACCCCAGGTTGATTACTGACAGTATGTGTCACGTGAATACATTTGACATTAAAAGCAGTAAATTAGGAGATACACGTTTCTTCCAGAAATAAAACAAATGACTACCTTCTTAGGAACTAAAAATAAAACTGAAAAGAAAGGGTAACATTTTCTGAATGCTGACATTTATTTTTCTAAACCACAGGCCTTAACTGTATTCATTGTTAGACTAAAATTGCAATGAGTCCTTCACCAAAATCTTATTAAATAGCCAGAGCCAAAACATTAAGACAAAAAATTCAGATGTGAACGTCACTAGGCCTTGCGCCTTTGGAATCAAGTTACCCAAACTATTCTTTAACATTTCAGTAATTATTTACCACTCTGATGCTGATCTTTCTGATCATAAAACAGGTTATTACGATAGTGACTGATGAAAAGAAGTCATAATTAATTAAAGAATTACAGTATTTGAGGGTTCCTCTAGAGTGTCTGTTTCTCTTGCATGATTTGGCTCAAAAACTAATCAGCACATTGTCATCTCATAACATGCTTAAGTTTTCAGTTTGGTATTTTTCCTTGCAGCTTTAGCTCTAGACCATCCTCAGGAAACTGTGACACACAGGCACACACCCATCATCAATCATCAATGGGGTGACTGATGGGGACCCTAAAACACTGAAATCCGTTGAACACCAGAGATCAAAATCTAAAGCTTTCGCCCCTAGCCCATAGATGATAGGTTATGGTGGGGGAGAGCACAAAGCAAAAACAATTTAAGACAAAAGAGCAAAGTCCAAAACCAGAATACTGAACACGAGACTTCCTAATAGCACTTATTCACTGACTGAGTTGACTGAATCCATACAAAGAACTAAAGTTAAACTGCCACAAGAAAAAAAAAATGAAAATGCACCACAATTTTGAAACAAGATGTCACCATAACAACATCACTTGAAAGAACCCTGATGTTTATTTGATCAGCATTGAAACAAATCTAAACTTTGAAATTCTCTGACTGGAGGTTCCAGTCTTCACCATTCAATAAAGCACTGTGACTGCAAGGCAAGCTGTCGTCATGATAATCAAAACGAGGAAATTCCTCTGTGGCTGAAAGTGATCTTTCACCATTTCAAAGAAACACTGTTAATGAAAGGCAAGCTGAGGCCACAATTCCCAAACTCCAAACACAGAAATGTCTTGACTAATATGCTTGCTCAGGTACACTTCAGAAAAATTACTTTCAATGATCCCTGCTAACTGCCTGGTTTCTCAACTCAATTTGCGCTATATGGCATCATAGTCTTAAAGAGAAAGATTCAACTGTCCAAACATCTGTTTACTCATAGTTAGTCATGACCACCATACAGCTCTTCTGGGAGGCTGATGTTAGAGAATATCTCCCCCCACAGCTGCTTGACTATTAGAGTGACTTCCTGAAAGGAGTTTGTATATGTGTTATTAAATGCTGCTCAAAAAATTAAAGGAACAATTTTTAATCTGAGTATAGCATCAAGTCAATGAAACGTCTGGGCTATTGATCTGGTCAGTTAAGTACCAGAGGGGGTTGTTAATCAGTTTCAGCCACTTTGGTGTTAATGAAATTAACAACAGGTGCACTAGAAAGGCAACAATGAGATGACCCCCAAAACAGGAATGGCCACTGACATTTTTCCTTCCTCATCTGTTTTTTCACTAGTTTTGCATTTGGCTACGGTCAGTGTTACTACTGGTAGCATGGACTACTAATACGTGGACCCTACAGAGGTTGCACAGGTAGTCCAGCTTCTCCAGGATGACACATCAATACGTGCCATTGCTAGAAAGTTTGCTGCGTCTCCCAGCACAGTCTCAAGGGCATGGAGGAGATTCCAGGAGACAAGCAGTTACTCTAGGAGAGCCGGACAGGGCCGTAGATGGTCTTTAACCTGTCAGCAGGACTGGTAACTGCTCCTTTGGGCAAGGAGGAACAGGATGAGCACTACCAGAGCCCTACAAAATGACCTCCAGCAGGCCACTGGTGTTAATGTTTCTGACCAAACAATCAGAAACAGACTGAGGGCCCAATGTCCTCTAGTGGGCCCTGTGCACACTGCCCGACATCATGGAGCACGATTGGCATTTCCCATTGAATACCAGAATTGGCAGGTCCACCACTAGCACCCTGTGCTTTTCACAGATTTCAGCAAGTTCACCCTGGGCACAAGCGGCAGACGTGAAAGGGTCTGGAGAAGCCGTGGAGAACATCATTCAGCATGACTGGTTTGGTGGTGGGTCAGTGATGGTCTGGGGATGCATATCCATGGAGGGACACACAGACCTCAACAGGCTAGACAACGGCACCCCCAGGACATCATCTGTGGTCTCATTAGGCACATGCCCCAACGTTTTCAGGCACACATACAAGCACGTGGGAGCCATACAAACTGCTGAGTACGATTTTGAGTTGATGCAATGAAATTTCAACAAATTGGAATAGAGCTGCCGCATCATTTTTTCACTTTGATTTTTGGGGTCTTAATGTTTAAGAAGAATGTGGAACACCAACTAGCCAGCAGAGGGAAGCACAAAGAGCAATGGACACAAATCATCTGTATAGCCACCTTGTGGCTTGAGCCCATTAAGTTTAAAGTTATGAGGGAAGTGTTGCACCAGCACAGAAAGAAAGAAAGAAAGAAAGAAAGAAAGAAAGAAAGAAAGAAAGAAAGAAAGAAAGATGTGATGTTGTGGAAATATTTTTAGAAGGGCAAGAGGTAAACCTACAAAGTTTTTTTTTTTTTTTTGCTTTTTTGATATGTTTATGCTTTCTCTTTGTCAGTTCTTCACTGTTTGTTTATTTTGTTTATTATTGACACAATTTCTTTATATTTTTGCCATTATACCTAATATAGGAACACAATCAATATAACCTGTTATGTTACAATTTGCTTTTGAATATTATTATTTTGGCATTGTTATATATTTTAAAATGTCCAGTGATGTGTTTCTATTTTTATATTTCTACCTATGCATTGCTTTCCATTTTAGTGATTTGCTGTATGTTGTTTTGTTTTTATTAGTACAGTATTTGTAAAATTTTAACAAATGCATGCAGTGCACTGAGGATTTTAATAGAGGGTCAGTCTATAAGAATCAATTGAATTAAAGTGAATTAAAAGTCTGGGATGTGGCAGGTAATTCTTAGGATTTGACATAAATTTATTTAAAATATAATGAAGGATTACAAGGCAATGGGCAAAAAGGAGAATGTGTAAGGCGGCCTTCTCTTCACACAACATGACAAAGGGTTTTTTCTCTGTGGATGCGAGGGCAGGCTGCACTGAGAAGGCATATTAAAGTTTAATTGAGTTTATTGAGCCATTCATTTACCTTTTCCAGAAGCCTGAGGAGCAGAGGACATGAAGCAGGAACCAACTCTGAGCAAGATGCCAGTCCTTTTTGAAACACACTGAGGCATATCCATGAAATTTTGTTGGTTTAATTTTTATGCTCTTTTTTTTAAATGGAGTCTAGTTTCAATCTTCAATTTATCTAATTTCATATTATATTAATTTATTTGATTAAATATCTGGTAAGTACTTACCAAATGCAAAAACAGGTATATTTACTTAACCAATACTCACCTGCAAAACAAATTCTTAAGTGTATTCTTAAAATATTTATGTGTCAAGAATGTGGGAGAAATAAATAAATAAATCTATGAAGACTACGCAATAGAACATTTTTTGATTATTTATCTATCGAACCTTTCCCATCGTAATGTTCTACAGAAATGTTTGACTTGTTTATTTGTTCAGTTGTATCTTTGCCTCAGCTTTACGTTTGAATGTGGATGCTTAATCTGAAACAATGCTATGAAGAAACCATACACTGATGGAGCAACATGTGCTTGTGCCTTTGAGCTCCTTTGTGCACTGCCAATGCTAGAAAGCTCTCATGTTCCGATTTATTAGTTTTAGGCTCATGTTATTTTAACATCAAATGTTAATTTTTTTCTTGGATATATCTAACATAAAACATTCATGTGACATAATCTAATTCAGGGCAGAGGCTATCCTAGCAGTATTAGAGGAGCAAGACAAAAACCATCGCAAGGCCCACTCTCCACTCCCAGCACTTAATGCACCTTGCACATCCTTGGGCATATGGCAGGCATATTCACTCCAACAATGACTGAAAATTATATTCAGACCCAGTACACTCTCTGTGAGAGAGCAGGGCTGGGCACTTTGTCACCATGTAGCCTCTTGTCTGTTTTTATTTTTAGAAAACATTTTCTTTAGCTTAACTTCTGTAAATAATCATATTGCGATAAAAGCTCTGGAGATCACAAACATTTATTTGTCCATCCATCATCCAACCTACTATATCCTAACTACAGAGTCATGAATGATTATCCCCTGTTCACTTCAGGACCCTTTCTATGTAGACTTGAGTTTTTCTAAGTTTTTGGCTTTTGCTCTATTGTCACACTGACTGGCCCATCACTGAGATGCAGCTGCAGTCTGCACCTCCACTTGTGGTCACCATAAGAGTCAATCAGGCTTAACTGCACTAACAACTTAACTTTTATAGTTAATTCTGTAATTTCCAAGCATTAAGATAAAGTACAAAGCAAGCAGAGGAGCAGGTGTAAACTTTTATTTAATCATAACATTATATAGATTTCACTTTTAAATGTGCCTAGAACAAAAGCAAAGCGAGGAGAGTGTAGCAAATGCCACATACAACCTGGATGGATAGCAGCTCTTCCTTATGGCAGTCTAGGCACCCAATGATGCTGAGATATCAGAAGGTTCTTTCAACCTTGTGTTGTGCTTTTAAGCTGACAGGCCTTTGATCCAGTATGGTCTTTGGGTGGACTTGATACATGAGGAGGCAGAAACAGAGGTGGACCCTATAGTTGCTGGTCTTGTGCTTCCTTACTATACAACATTGACCAATGGAGGATTGTAGTTCAGGAGATAATTCCCTTCCCATGCCTTGTGCATGCCTTGTGGCTTTGAGCCAGTCCCAATTTCAAACTCCTCATGTTCTCAAACCTTGAACAAATCACTGTTCTACTAATGGCTGGAAATTTAGGGTAGCATAAGCCTATTGGCCTTTGCAGGGTCTAACCTGTGGATAAGGTGTAAAGCTAAAAATGATATCACCGTACCTTATGACTGCAAGTGGCCGCAACACTTCTAGATTATTAACTGAATGAACTGGCAGAAAAACTTTTCAGCAAAAAACAGGAGATGTGTGTAAAAAAAACAAATAAAAGACAGAAAACGAAACCAAAGGCCAATATGAGAGACAATAGTTGTGGTTTGGAAAACAAGAGGGTCAAAACCAAATGTAAATGCAAGAAAAAGTATAAAGATAAATTTGAAATATTCAAGCAATTTGGTATCCAGAGACTGGACAAGATTATCACTTATAGCCGTTTTTTTATCCCATCACGTCAATTACGCAAGAGCTCTGACCTCAGTGGCCACGCCCCTAGCAACACTGGAAGTGGACATAATGACAGGAAAAATACTGGTGGTCTTTGAGGACCCAAAATCATGCCAAATCATGACATTGAACAGTTACAGTGAAAATTTCCCCTAGAAAATTATCATTTTTTTATATACTGTATGATTAAATCACTATAAAGACCTGACAATGTAAAACAGCACACCAAATACTTGCTTGCAGCATCTATTAGTAAAAAGGTATTTAGAGCCTACTATTGAAATTGTAAGTATGCTGGAATATTAACGGATAGTTTCCAGCCAATTGTTTTCAATTAAATGTAACAGTATACTGAATTATATTTACTGAATAATGTCAAACATTTTTTTCTTAATTGCATCAGAGTAACATTAAATCCATCCATCCATCCATTTTCTAACCCGCTGAATCCAAATACAGGGTCACGGGGGTCTGCTGGAGCCAATCCCAGCCAACACAGGGCACAAGGCAGGAACCAATCCTGGGCAGGGTGCCAACCTACCGCAGGACACACACAAACACACCCACACACCAAGCACACACTAGGGCCAATTTAGAATCGCCAATCCACCTAACCTGCATGTCTTTGGATTGTGGGAGGAAACCGAGCCGGAGGAAACCCACGCGAGACACGGGAGAACATGCAAACTCCACGCAGGGAGGACCCGGGAAGTGAACCCGGGTCTCCTAACTGCGAGGCAGCAGCGCTACCACTGTGCCACCGTGCCGCCCTAACATTAAATCATCTCATTTAAATAACAATGGAAGTGACAGCACTTGGGGACCATGTTCATTTCCA
Organism: Polypterus senegalus; assembly: GCF_016835505.1. NCBI lineage: Eukaryota > Metazoa > Chordata > Cladistia > Polypteriformes > Polypteridae > Polypterus > Polypterus senegalus. The sequence goes on from NC_053158.1 coordinate 146,007,527, forward strand.
AACAAGATGCCTTCATGTTCTCATCATACATAGGGTTCATTCACAAGTATAAAGATAAACTGGCAGGCCAACTGATGGCAGTAAACTGGTGTTGAAGTAAACTGATGTGCAGTAAACTGAAGTGAAAAAAGGAAAACAAGACTCAAAAATATGAAAAAAACATCTGTTGAAACCAAAACAAATTAACTTAAACTACATTCTGATACTAGAACAATAAATATAGAGTTAGATAAATGTCGATAAAAGTTAAGTAGGTATAATAAAATATGCATCTACAGTTCAAAAAAATGTTAGGGGGGGTGCGATTAAAACTGTTATGAAAACTCGGGTCGCAAATACTTAAAGGTTGAGAAATGCTGGCTTATGCAATCGTGTTTGAGTGACATGTAGACCTTTCAATCAGAAGTTTGTGATATCTGGAAAGTAGAAACAAACAACAGTTGTTTTTTTGTTGACCTTAAACAACCAACTTAAAAGCAACTTAGTAATTTCCAATAATAAGAACTCCGATAAGTGCCACATTGAATAGAGTCCAGTAGACTCAAATGCCAGGCTCACATTTGCCCATAATCTACAGTAAGTGGCAGTTGAAAACACAAACGCAATAACATTTCAGACAACAGTTTAACTCAAATATGTAGGAATTGAAATGTTTATTTACTTCCTACCCTTTCTTAAGAAAATTATATTGATGCAATATTTTTCAAAAAGGACAAGTTTGAAACAATAGTATTTTCCTAAAGGAATTATCTTTCTTATCATCTTAATGTGGCAGCTGTTTTAATTCTTGTGCAATTAGTGGCATTGGCAAAACACATCCAATTAAAGTAAAAACCACACTGAGATGTAGTACTGTTACCTCCAGAAAAGTCAATCATGTTTTGGTGACAAGCTATTTAACTTAATGCACATTTTTCTTTTTGGCAAGACAGCTGTTTTTGCTCTCATTTCTCTTCCTTAGCTTCTCATTAAAAGAAAGCAATAATCATATATGTCGAAAAAATGTATGCCTATAAAAACATACAGCCAGTCAAAATTCTTGGTAATAAAACATTGTCAGTTAAATCAGTATTGCGTTTAGAAATTATTTCCTGGTAGATTTTAAATTTATTTCAGGTAACCACAGGGAAGGATTAGATTACTTTTTCAATTCACATTTAAATGCATGTTGATCTGTAATATGAACTGCTAAGTGCTGCATTCAGGCCAATTCTACCATTTAGGTTGACTAGGCAAGAAAAACCTGGGTGAGACAGAATTTTTTAAAATATTGCAGACCTAACATAGAAATACTCAGACTCAGTACTCAGTACGTCCCCCAGCTACTAGCTATAACACTTGTATGCTCTCAGCATTCTCTAAACACCCCCTGCTTGCTGATATATGTTTCTTAGCACACTAAAAAACACCAATAATTGTTTTTTGTCATGCTTGAAACACCAAGGGGAATCCCCCCATGCTCATAATTTATCAGCAGGTTTGAAACACTAAGGGGAAAATATCCCCCCACCACATGCTCTTTCCTTTAATATACTGTATAGTAAAAAACCTTTATTAGTAAGCTTAAGTAACAACCCAGCCACGAGGGATGCACAAACCAGTGTGTTACTTCGTGCCGGTCCCAAGCCCGGATAAATGGGGAGGGTTACGTCAGGAAGGGCATCCAGTGTACAATTTTGCCAAATAAATATGTGGACAACAATACAAATTTCCATACCGGATCGGTCGAGCCCCAGTTTAAGAATGACCGCCACCAGTACTGTTAGCCAACAGGGTGCTGGCGGAAATTGGGCTACTGTTGACCAAAGAAGGAGAAGAAGAGGGGAGAGACGTGTCCGGAGGCAGGAGAAGAGGAGTAAAGTAAAGAGAGTGTAACTGAGGGTAGGAACTTTGAATGTTGGCAGTATGACTGGTAAGGAGAGAGAGTTAGCAAATATGATGGAGAGAAGGAAGGTTGATATATTATGCGTGAAAGAGACTAAATGGAATGGGAGTAAGGCCAGGTGGATCGGAGGTGGATTCAAATTGTTTTATCATGGTGTGGACAGGAGGAGAAATGGGGTAGGAGTTATTCTGAAGGAATGGTATGTCAAGAGTGTTTTGGAGGTGAAAATAGTGTCAGACAGAGTAATGATTATGAAGCTGGAAATTGGAGGTGTGATGATAAATTTTGTTAGTGAATATGCCCCGCAAGTTGGGTGTGCAATGGATGAGAAAGAAGATTTTTGGTGTTGAATGAAGTGTATCCAAGGTACAGAAAGTGGTGATTGTAGTTGATTTCAATGGATATGGTGGTGAAGGGAACAGAGGAGATTAGGAGGTGATGTGTAGATATGGACTCAAGGAGAGGAATGAAGAAGGTCAGAGGATAGTGGATTTTGTCAAAAGGATGGACATGAATGTGGTGAATACGTATTTTTTTTTTTTTTTTTTTAATTTTATTAAAATCCATACAAAGCAATCAGGTTTTTACAAAAAGAAAAATAGAGTTAGGAACAGATCGATCCCCACCCTTGAGAGAGAAGCCAAACGGCATAAAATTTAAGGCTTTTAAACATACCTAAATTAATAAATTCTCTGTGCTTTATGAACTTATTTTAAAATATTACTGATTAGATCCTGCCATGTTTTGAAAAAGTCTGTACAGATCCTCTAACTGAGTATTTGATTTTTCCAATTTCAAATAATATAACACATCAGTTTCCCACTGACTTAAAGAGGAGAGTTTGGGTTCTTCCAGTTTATCAGAATAAGTCTGCGTGCCAAAGTGTAGTGAATGCAATCACAATTAGTTTGTCCTTCTCCACTTTAAGCCCATCTGGAAGAACCCCAAACACAGCTGTTAATGGGTTAGGAGGGATTGTGAGTCCAAGGCTGTCTGAAGGTAATTAAAAATTTTGTCCAGAATAATGTTAATTTGGTGCAGGCCCAGAACATGTGACCAGTGAGGCTGGGACTTGGTTTGCAGCGTTCGCAGGTTGGATCATGCCCTGGAAACATTTTAGAGACAGTTTTAGTCGAGACAGATGTGCTCAATATATAATTTTGAGTTGTATAATTGTATGCTTTGCGCATATGGAGCTCGAGTGAATTCTCTGCATTGCTACTTTCCACTCCTTTTCTGATATATTAATTGAGAGATCTTTTCCCAGTGTCCTCTTGGATCTTTGAAAGGAAGGGATTGTAAAATGATTTTATATATTGTAGAGATGGAGTGTAAGTCCTTGAGATTGAGCAATATTTTTCCAGCATGGATGAGGGTGCAAGATGAGGAAAATCTGGAAGGTTCTGTTTAACAAAGTTCCTGATTTGAAGATAGTGAAAGAAATGTGTAGCTGGAATGTTAAATTTGGAATGTAATTGTTCATAGGATGCAAAGACGTTGTCTATATAAAGATCTCTAAGCAAGTTAATTCCAAATTTTTTCCAGATATTAAAAACTGCATATGTTTGTGAAGGTTGAAAGAGGTGGTTCTCTTGCAGAGGTGCCACAGATAGAAGCTTCTCCGTCTTAAAATGCTTTCTACATTGGTTCCAGATTCTAAGTGAGTGGAGCACAATTGGGTTATTAGTGTATTGCCGATAACGTGTGTTTATTGGAGCACAGAGCAAGGAATACAAAGAAGTACTGCAGGATTTTACTTCTATTGCGTCCAAGCCTGTGTATGTTCTTCTATTTGTGTCCAGGTTCTTATCACTGTATATTTGCTGCCCAGTAATAAAACTGGAAGTTAGGTAGAGCCATGCCGCCTTCTGCCTTTTGTCTTTGTAGGGTCGCTCTTTTGATGCGTGGATGTTTTGAATTCCAAATAAATGAGGTTATTGTTGAATCTAATTGCTTAAAGAATGATTTATTAATGTATATTGGATGTTTTGAAATAAAAAGGAGCTTAGGAAGAATATTCATCTTAACAGTGTTAATTCTTCCAGCTAGTGTGAGATGAAGGGTTGACCATCTATGCAAGTCTTGTTTAATTTTTTCCATGCAGACGCGAAATTTTGTTGATAAAGAGCTTTATGTTTACTTGTGATGTTTACCCCGAGGTATTTAAACTGTTCTGCAATGATAAAAGGTAGGGTGTCTAATCTAATATTATATGCTTGAGAATTCACTGGAAAGAGTACACTTTTATTCAGATTAATTCTGAGACCAGAGATCTTTTGAAATTCTGTGAGTGCTGCTAAGACTGCAGGCACAGAATTTTCTGGGTCCGATATATACAGTACCATGTCATCTGCATATAATGAGATTTTCTGTTCCAGTCCTTCTCTGCTAATCCCCTTTATCTGATCAGTATTTCGACAATGTATTGCCAGTGGTTCAATGGCAATGCAAACAGCAGCGGTGACAAGGGCATCCTTGTCTAGTGCCACGCTCTAGTTTAAAGTAGTCTGAGCAAATGTTATTGATGCAAACTGAAGCTTCTGGGTTAGTATACAGTAATTTAATCCATGCACAAATGTTGGGCCAAACCCAAACTTCTCCAATGTAGTAAAAGGTATTTCCATTCAATCATGTCGAATGCTTTTTCTGCATCCAATGATAATAATATTTCTGGGGTGTTTGATTTAGTTGGTGAGTATATTACATTAAACAGGCGTCGAAGATTTGAAGATAAGTGGTGGCCCCTAATAAATCCAGTTTGGTCTTGTGATATTACGAGGGGAGCACTTTCTCCATCCTTCTAGCTATGATTTTAGAGAGTATTTTAACGTCGTTATTCAGAAGTGAAATTGGTCTGTATGATGCACATTGTAATAAGTCCTTATTTTGTTTTGGAAAGACAGTGATTAGTGCTTGGCGAAAGGTTTGTGGAAGAGATTGGTTATCTCTGGCTTCTGTAAATGTTGCTAATAGGAGGGAGCTAGCTGAGCGGAGAATTTCTTTTAAAATTCTGCAGGGTAGCCATCAGGGCCTGCTGCTTTCCACCTTGGAGTGACTTTATAGCATCTAGTAATTCTGATAATGCCAGAGGTTTATCAAGTTCCTCCACACTAAAAGCGTCTATTTGTGGTATCTGTAATGTATCCAGAAATGCATTAGATTGTGTATTGTCTTCTTTAAACTCAGTAGTATATAGGGATTTATAGTAGTCTCTGAAAGTGTGCATTATATTTTTGTGTCTGATGATTTTATCTCCGTTCGTGTTAGTGATTACCGAGATTGCGTTCGCACTTCTTGCTTGTGAATTTGTTGAGCTAAAAGCTTATTAGCTTTCTCTCCATGTTCATAATAATGATGTCTGGATTTGTAAATTAGTTGTTCAGTTTCTTTAGTTGTCAAGAGGTTTAATTCTGAATGTAGAGCCTGCCTCCTCTATGTAGAGTCTCGCTTGGTAGTCTGGCATGTTCTTCATCTATTTTAGTAATTTCGCTTTTATCTCTGCTACTTTCTTGGCTTCGGATTTATTTCTGTGGGAAAGATATGAGATAATCTGTCCTCTTAAGAAGGCCTTAAGAGTTTCCCAGAGTATTCCTGCAGAGATCTCGGGGAATGTATTTGTCTCTAGAAAGAATTTGATTTGTTTGGATATAAATTCAGTACAATTCTCGTCAGCTAATAGAAGCGGTTGAGGCCATCTGCGGGTGAGTGTATGGGGCTTAGTAATTTAGCTCCAAGATCATAGGTGCATGGTCAGAAATAACAATAGCATCGTATTTACAAGATTTAATCTTAGGCAAGAAGTTATTGTCTATAAAGAAGTAATCAATCCTTGAGTAGCAATGATGTACTGGTGAGTAGAAAGAATATGTTCTTGAATTTGGGTTTAAAAACCTCCAGGGATCTGATAAGTTGTGATCAGTTATAAACTTTGTAATTATCTTTGCGGTGTTAGATGCCTTCCCCTGTGGAGGAAGTCTATCTAAAAGTGGATTTAGAACACAATTAAAGTCCCCAGCCATTATAACTTTATGAGTGTTCAGATTGGGAATGGATGCAAATAAATTTTGTATAAATTCCTTATCATCAACATTAGGTGCATAAACATTTATCAAAATCATTTTACAGTTAGATAAGTCTCCCATGACCATCACATATCTCCCTTCAGGATCCAATACTACATCTGATGCTACAAATGGTACTGTTCTATGTATGAGAATTCCCACCCCTCTAGTTTTCTTTGTAAAACTAGAATGGAACATTTGGCCAGTCCAGTCTTTTTGCAGCCGGAACTGATCCTTGCTTAGTAAGTGGGTTTCCTGTAAAAATACTATTTTAGGATTTAGACCTGTTAGGTGAGAGTACTTTCTTTCTCTTTAATTCGTGATTCAGGCCTTTAACATTCCAGCTTACGAAGTTAACTGTCCCATCATGGAGACACTGATTCTGAGTTTTTGATGTCATTTTATAGTCTTAACTGGAAGTGAGACAGTTTAGGTCTTAATTTCCTATTTCCCCAGAGTTGTTGCCATGCAGCTTATTATTACGTTGATAGTTATAATTATAAAGATTAGATGGATAGATTAGGTATAGATCAAGCCTGCTCTCTTTCTCTCGCCCCCTTAAACCCCCACCCTCCCTTTTTGCCTCCCCAAGTGAGGCTAAAACCCACTTCACACAGTCCCAGTCCTCTGACATACCCAGAGACAGAGCACGTCCAAAGCAAAACAAGCCCCAATGCAGCGGCGCTTTAGGTTAAAAGATAGAGATATCTATTATCAATATAGTCTTTAAAAAAGAAAAAAAAAAGAGTTTTGCTCTTAAAATATATATACACTGTGTGCACAATTATTAGGCAAGTGAGTATTTTGACCATATCATCATTTTTAATGCGTATATTCCAACTCCAAGCTGTATTAACTTGAATGCTTATTGGATTTAAGCACGTCAGGTGATGTGTATTTGTGTAATGAGGGAGGGTGTGGCCTAAGGAGATCAACACCCTATATCAAGGTGTGCAGAATTATTAGGCAGCTAGTTTTCCTCAGGCAAAATGGGCCAAAAAAGAGATTTAACTGACTCTGAAAAGTCAAAATTGTAAAAAGTCTTTCAGAGGGATGCAGCACTTTTGGAATTGTTAAGATATTGGTGTGTGATCACAGAACCATCAAACATTTTGTTGCAAATAGTCAACAGGGTTGCAAGAAACGTGTTGAGAACAAAAGACGCAAATTAGCTGCCAAAGATTTGAGAAGAATCAAACGTGAAGCTACCAGGAACACATTATCCTCCAGTACTTTCATATTCCAGAGCTGCAACCTACCTGGATTGCCCAGAAGTACAAGGTGTTCAGTGCTCAAAGACATGGCCAAGGTAAGGAGGGCTGAAACCCAACCACCACTGAACAAGAAACATAAGTTGAAACGTCAAAACTGGGCCAAGAAATATCTGAAGACAGATTTATTTTCAAAGGTTTTATGGACCGATGAGATGAGAGTGACTCTTGATGGACCAGATGGATGGACCTGTGGATCAGTAATGGGCACAGAGCTCCACTTCAACGTGGAGGTGGGGTACTGGTATGAGCTGGTATTTTTAAAGATGAGCTAGTTGGACCTTTTTGCATTGAAGATGAACTCAAAATCAACTCCCAAACCTACTGCCAGTTTTTCGAAGACACTTTCTTCAAACAGTGATACAGGAAAAAGACCATGATTTTTATGCAGGCCAATGCTCCATCACTTGCATCGAAGTTCTCACTGCGGGCCAGCCAGTAAAGGCCTTAAAGATGAAGGAATAATGACATGGCCCCCCTTCCTCATCTGACCTAAACCCTATCGAGAACTTGTGGGCACTTCTTAAACGCTAGATTTACGGGGGAGAAAAACAATACACCTCTCTGAAGAGTGTCTGGGAGGCTGTAGTCACTGCTCCACAAAAAGCTGATCGTCAACAGATCAAGAAACTGACAGACTCCATGAATGGAAAGGCTTATGACTGTTATTGGAAAGAATGGTGGCTATATTGGTCATTGATTGATTGATTTATTTTTTTTTAAATGTCAGAGATTTTGAGGTGTTTGTTTATTATTCTCACTATAACAGATGAAAATAAACAAGTGAGATGGGAAAATTTTCATTTTTCCTTTAGTTGCATAATAAATCTGCACACTAATAGTTGCCTAATAATTGTGCGCACATATATATTCCCCTGATGATGTTCACACTCACATTTCCGTTGTGAAACATTCAGGTTTCAGGTTTATTAACATTTTGGATTAACTGATAGCACTGTGTTTGTTCCATATTAAAATTAATCCTCAAAAATACAACTTGCCTAATAATTCTGCACTCCCTGTATAGTCTTCAGCAATTTTAGTGCATTAAGATGATACACCCAGATAATAAACCCGGGTGATGGTGTTAAAGATGTGTCCAAAATAAGCATAACAAGTCTTAATGCAGTAATAGCAATAACAATAAACCAAGGGTATAATATTGAACAGTCTCGTTTAGGGTAGAAGGATGAAGTAATTAGAGACAAAAAAAAAAAAAAAAAAAGGAAAGAAAAAGTAATTAAGCACAATAAATCATAAACAGATAGCGCCCTAGTAATACTAAGTAATAATGAGAATATATGCTGATAAAAACCCGTATTTTAAAACAAATAGATCAGACAGTAGATTATTAATCCTTGCCTTATCATTAACCGCCATGACTCACTATTATGTATCAGAATAGTCCCGGGATCAGCTTTCTTAATTCCTTTTCTGCTTCTTCCTTGCTAGCGAAGACATAGAAATGACCTTGCCATTCCACTTTAAGTTTTGCCGGATACGTATTTTAAGAAGGGGGAGGAACATAGGGTTACATACAAGAAAGGAGATAGATGCACACAGATAGATTACATCCTATGCAGAGAATGACGTTGGAGATCAAGAAGAGGAAGAGAGTGAGGGCAGAGCCAAGAATCAAATGGTGGAAGTTGAAAAAGGAAGACTGCAAGGTTGAGTTTAGAGAGAAGGTGAGACAGGTACTGGGTGGTAGTGAACAGTTACCAGACAGTTGGGAAATTACAGCAGATGTAGTAAGGGTGACAGTAAGAAGGGTGATTGGCGTGTCATCTGGACAGAGGAAAGAGGACAAGGAAACCTGGTGGTGGAATGGGGAAGTACAGGAGAGTATACAGAGGAAGAGGATGGCAAAGAAGAAGTGGGATAGTCAGAGAGATGCAGAAAGTAGACAAGAGTAACAAGAGATAAGGCACATGGTGAAGAGAGAGGTGGCGAAGGCTAAAGAAAAGGCATATGATGAGTTGTATGAGAGGTTGGACACTTTTGAGGGAGAAAAGGGACCAAGCTGGGAAAGATGTTCAGCAGGTTACGGTAATAAAGGATAAAGATGGAAACGTACTCACAAGTGAGAAGAGTGTGTTGAGCAGATGGAAAGAGTACTTTGAAAAGCTGATTAAAGAAGAGAACGAGAGAGAGAAGAGGTTGATGATGTGGAGATAGTGAATCAGGAAGTTTAACGGATTAGCAAGGAGGAAGTAAGGACAGCTATGAAAAGGATGAGGAATGGAAAAGCAGTTGGTCCAGATGACATACCTGTGGAAGCATGGAGGTGTTTAGGAGAGATGGCAGTGGAGTTTTTAACCAGATAACAAGATTGTTAAATGGAATTTTGGAATCAATCAATCAACATTTATTTATATAGCACATTTTCATACAAAAAAGTGTAGCTCAAAGTGCTTTACAAAATGAAGAATAAAAAAATAGAAGACACAATAAAAAATAAACATAAGTCAACATTAATTAACATAGAATAAGTAAGGTCCGATGGCCAGGGTGGACAGAAAAAAAAAAAACTCCAAAGGCTGGAGAAAAAAAATAAAATCTGTAGGGATTCCAGACCAAGAGACCGCCCAGTCCCCTCTGGGCAATCTACCTAACATAAATCAAACAGTCCTCTTTGTATTTAGGGTTTTCATGGAAGGACTTGATGATGATGGTCACGTAGACTTCTGGCTTTCAGTCCATCAATGTTGGAGCATCATGATGCTTTGAGTAGGTGGTGGTGGCGCAGGCCGCCACCACAAAGAAACCGGAAAAAGAAACAGAAGAGAGAGTAGGGGTCAGTACGGATTTTAGAGCCACTATGAATAGTTATTATGATGAATTGAACATACAGAGTATCAGATTAAGTTAAAGTGAAGTTATAAAAAGGCCATGTTAAAGTAATGTGTTTTCAGCAGTGTTTTAAAGTGCTCTACTGTATTAGCCTGGCGAATTCCTATTGGCAGGCTATTCCAGATTTTAGGTGCATAACAGCAGAAGGCCACCTCACCACTTCTTTTAAGTTTAGCTTTTGGAATTATAAGGAGACACTCATTTGAAGATCTAAGGTTACGATTTGGAATATAACCTGTCAGGCATTCCGATATATAAGATGGAGCGAGATTATTTAAGGCTTTATAAACCATAAGCAGTATTTTAAAGTCAATCCTGAATGACACAGGCAACCAGTGTAGTGACATCAAAACTGGAGAAATGTGTTCGGATTTTCTTTTCCTAGTTAGGATTCTAGCAGCTGCATTCTGCACTCGTTGCAAATGATTTATGTCTTTTTGGGTAGTCCTGAGAGGAGTGTTACAGTAATCTAGTCTACTGAAAACAAAAGCGTGAATTAATTTCTCAGCATCTTTCAATGATATAAGAGGTCTAACTTTTGCTATGTTTCTTAAGTGAAAAAATGCTGTCCTAGTGGTCTGATGAATATGCGATTTAAAATTCAGATTACAGTCAACAGTTACCCCTAAATTTTTTACTTCCGTCTTAACTTTTAATCCTAATGCATCAAGTTTATTTCTGATAACCTCATTGAATCCATTATTGCCAATTACTAAAATTTCAGTTTTCTCTTTATTTAGTTTGAGAAAATTACTATTCATCCATTCAGAAATACCAGTAAGACATTGTGTTAGTGTATCGAAAGAGTCGGAGTCATCAGGTGCTATTGATAAGTACAGCTGTGTGTCATCAGCATAGCTGTGGTAGCTCACGTTGTAACCTGAGATAATCTGACCTAACGGAAGCATGTAGATTGAGAAAGCAGCGACCCAGGATAGAGCCTTGTGGAACACCATATCGGATATCATGTGTCTTTGAGATTTGATTACCACAACTCACAAAGAATTTTCTCCTGCCAGGTAGGATTCAAACCAATTTAAGACACTGCCAGAGAGGCCCACCCATTGACTAAGGCGATTTCTAAGAATATTGTGATCAATGGTGTCAAATGCAGCACTCAGATCTAAGAGGATGAGAACAGATAAATGGCCTCTGTCTGCATTTACCCGCAAGTCATTTACTACTTTAACGAGTGCAGTTTCTGTGCTGTGATTTGTTCTAAATTTGACTGAAATTTATCAAGAATAGCATGTTTATTGAGGTGGTCATTTAACTGCATAATGACTGCCTTCTCTAGAATTTTACTTAAGAAGGGCAGGTTAGAGATGGTCTAAAGGCAGAGGGGTCAAGATTATTTTTCTTGAGCAGGGGTTTAACTACAGCAGTCTTAAGACAGTCTGGAAAGACCCCCGTATCTAATGACGAATTAACTATGTCCAGAATATTGTCAATTAGCACGCCTGATATTTCTTTGAAAAACCTGGTTGGTATTGGGTCAAGGACGCAGGTGGAGGGTTTCAGTTGAGAGATTATACTATGTAATTCAGGTAAATCTATCCTGGTGAAAGCATTTAATTTGTTTATAATGGAGTACCGGGCTTTGGAGGTTCTGCAGTGTTGGGGAGATATACTATGTTATCTCTAATATCATTAATTTTTTGATTGAAAAATACAGCAATGTTCTCACAGGTTTCACTGGAAGTATTCTGGGGGCATTCCTTTGTGTTACCTGGGTTTAACAGACGATCAATTGTAGAAAATAAGACTCTGGGATTACTAGCATTGTTATTTATAATATTAGAGAAATAGCAGCGCTTCTCAAGGCGGACTGTGTTATTGTATTCTGTTATTTTAACCTTCAATATCTCATAATGGATAGTTAGTTTAGTTTTCCTCCATTTACGCTCAGCTCTACGACATGTTCTTTTAAATCAGACACTCTTTGGGTCTTCCATGGTATAACAATGCTAGAAGATTTTTTAACTGTCTTTTCAGGTGCAACTATGTCAACAGCAGTTCTTACTTTAGAATTAAAGTTTTCCACTTTACTATTTACATTATCCTCGCTATTATAGTTGGCATTATAAACGGACTGATTGCTTAGAATAGTTGTAAGTTTTAAAGCTGCTGATGAGTCAAAGAAGCGTTTTTTAACAAAATGCTTCTCATGAGCGTTTTCTATCTTTATTTCTATATTAAATAGTAGAAGGAAATGGTCTGATAGACCAATATCAATGACCTGCTTTATATCAACTTTAAGTCCTTTAGTAATCACTAAGTCTAACGTATGACCTGCTTTATGTGTAGGCTGATTAACGAGCTGTCTCAAATCAAAAGAGTCCAGGAGGTTCATGAATTCCTTTACTTTTGTGTCACACTGATTGTCGATATGAAAGTTAAAGTCGCCACTATTAAGAGTGTGTCATAGTTTGTAATTAAAATTGACATTAAGTCAGAGAATTCCTCAAGAAAGACGCTTATATTTAGGAGGTCTATACATGGATAATACTAGAACGTGAGAATCTCCATGAATAACAACGGCGAGATACTCAAAGGACTTAAATTTACCAAAACTAACATCTTTACATTTTAATCGCTCGAGTAAATGTTTGCCAATCCGCCCCTTTTTCCCTGGCGGTCTGCACGAGTAAAACTGTAATCCGGAGGCGCAGATTCGATTAAAACAGCCGCCATTGAGTTAAGCCATGTTTCATTTAGTGCAATAAAATCAATGTTTCTATCACTAATAAGATCGTTTATAAAAATGTCTTGTTAGTTAAAGCTCTAACATTTAATAGTGCCATATGTTTCTGAAGAGCAGAATTTTATGCGTGTTATTGGTATTCGGAACAAAAATTAAGTTATTTTTGTTAACGCCGCTCTGTGTGTATTTTTTATGTAATCTACAATCCGTTTTTATAGTTTTAATGCATTGTTGATCTGAAGTAGTAATTGCAATTAAATTATTGGTGTTTATGCCACACTGCCTAGATTTTTTACGTGCATTAAGATTTGTTATTAGATTATTAATGTTGTGCACTTTAACGGAAGACTCTGTTAAGCCATTATGTCCTATCAAAGCAGTAGCATTACGGAAGGGGTTAAAAGTAGAAGTAGACAGTCAAGATAGACGAATTACCTTAGCGATGTTTTCGGAGAGGACCCGGGCGCCAAATCTATTCGGATGCAGTCCATCCCGCTTGAAGAAGCGCCCTTTCCCAAAAAAGATCCCAGTTGTCAATAAACCCGATGTCTTGAGTCTCGCAGAAGCCTCTCAGCCAGTTGTTTAAACCCAGCAGACAACTGTAGTATTCATTCGTCTGACGAGAGGTAGTGGACCCAAGATGAAGATTTTTGCGGATGGGGTCCTCTCCTTCCTGTCTTTAACTAGTGCTGTGAAGTCAGCCTTGAGAACCTCCGACTCTCGGTGCCTTATGTCGCTTACGCCGCATGTAGAATGATGGATCCAATTGCCCTCTTGTGCTTCTGGTAGAAGGTCGGCGCCCGCCTCATCACATCTCGGACTCGAGCACCGGGAAAACAAGAAACAAAGGATTTTCGATTAGGGTGTGTGATATTCAGGTTTCGTACAATCGAATCACCTACCACGATTACATCACCCGGGATTGAAGGCAGACTGGGGACGCGGAGAGGGTCGAATCGGTTCTGGATTGGGATGCTCACCTGTGCCGATGGAGGTGTTCTAGCCTTGAACCCGTCAAGGTCTTCATCTGCGTTGTCGTTGCTCCTACGAGGCGTGGGGGTGAAGCTTACTTGCCCTTGGAATTGAGTGGCACGAGGTGGGGTTGATGTTATGTCGACTTCAGTTGTTGAGTGTGGTTTGTCCAGCAGGCTCTGAGGTACCTTCGTCTGGACAGGAGTTTCTGAATCTGTTTGTCGAGTGCCTGGAGTTCTTCGACGACGATGACAACGAGATTCATCTCATTGTCGGCCATTGTCTGCTTCTACTTCCCCTTCCGCTTCGTCACCTAGGAAAGAAAGAGAGAAAGTTAGTTTGGAATGTGAGAGGATGCCTGAGGAGTGGAGAAGAAGTGTACTGGTGCCAATATTTAAGAATAAGTGGGATGTGCAGAACTGTAGTAACTACAGGGGGATAAAATTGATGAGCCACAGCATGAAGTTATAGGAAAGAGCAGTGAAAGCTAGGTTAAGAAGTGAGGTGATGATTAGTGAGCAGCAGTATGGTTTCATACCAAGAAAGAGCATCACAGATGTGATGTTTGCTCTGAGGGTGTTGATGGAGAAGTATAGAGAAGGCCAGAAGGAGTTGCATTGTGTCTTTGTGGACCTGGAGAAAGCATATGACAGGGTGCCTCGAGAGGAGCAGCAGTATTGTAAGAGGTAGTTGGGAGTGGCAGTGAAGTATGTAAGAGTTGTACAGGATATGAACGAGGGAAGTGTGACAGTGGTGAGGTATGCATTAGGAGTGATGGATGCATTCAATGTGGAGGTGGGATGACATCAGGAATCAGCTCTGAGCCCTTTCTTATTTGTAATGGTGATAGACAGGTTGACAGATGAGATTAGACAGGAGTATCTGTGGACTATGATGTTTGCTGATGACATTGTGATCTGTAGCGATAGTAGGAAGCAGGTTGAGGAGACACCGGAGAGGTGGAGATATGCTCTAGAGAGGAGAGGAATGAAGGTCAGTAGGAACAAGACAGAATACATGTGTGTAAATGAGAGGGAGGTCAGTGGAATGGTGAGGATGCAAGGAGTAGAGTTGGTGAAGCTGGATGAGTTCAAATACTTGGGATCAACAGTACAGAGTAATGGAGATTGTGGAAGAGAGGTGAAAAAGTGAGTGCAGGCAGGGTGGCATGGGTGGAGAAGAGTATCAGGAATGATTTGTGACAGATGGGTATCAGCAAGAGTGAAGGGGAAGGTCTAGAGTACAGGTGTCGAACTCCAGTCCTGGAGGGCCGCAGTGGCTGCAGGTTTTCATTGTAAACATCTTCTTAATTAGTGACCAGTTTCTCCTACTAATTAACTTCTTTTGCCTTAGTTTTAATTAACTTGACTCAGCCAAACAATACGGAGACACAAAACAAGCTGCCACATGACCAGCTCACCTGTGCCCATCACACAATATCTGAAAATAAAGAAAAGGGACAGCCTCAGAAAGGTTGATCTCTCAGGTCATCGAAACATTTTGATGGTCTTCTTAGGAAAAACAGAAAATCAACAGTTTTGGAAATGTCTGCTGTGGCAAAATGAGAGCAGCAAGAAGCCATGGAATTAAATAACGAGTTTAATTAACAGCAAGAATCAGCTTCTCATTAAGAAACTGGTTGGCGTTTGAAACCCCAATTCAGCTGGTTGTCTGTCAACTCATTTCATGTCTCATTTCTGTTTGGCTGTCATTTAATGAAGAAAAAAATTAATTTAGAGGACTGAATCCTCAAACACAGGGCTATTAAAATGAAGGGAAAAGAAGTTAATTGGCAGTGAAACCTGGTCACTGATTAGGAAAAGGGTTAGAATGAAAACCTGCTGCCATTGCGGCCCTCCAGGCCTGGAGTTTGACACCCCTGGTCTATAGTCAGAGAGGTGAGATTGTGTTGGTTTGATGCTGAATATATTGGGAGAAGGATGCTAAGGATAGAGCTGCCAGGCAAGAGAAAAAGACGAAGGCCTAAGAGAAGGTTTATGGATGTGGTGAGAGAGGTCATGCAGGTGATGGGTGTAACAGAACAAGATGCAGAGGACAGAAAGATATGGCAGAAGATGATCTGCTGTGGCAACCCCTAACGGGAGCAGTCGAAAGAAGAAGTAGTAAGTAACATGGGGAATCCCCCTATCTAGGCTCTTCAATCTAATATATGTGTAACATTGCCCTCAAAACTCTAAGATATATATAAGAGTTGTAAGCACCATTTACAGCTACACATAGGGTACCAAAAAACGCTAGAGCCAGCACTAGCTGCTTTTCATTCATGCACAGACACATGCTATTGAAGGTTCATTCTCACATTTCTCAATAACACATAGTACTTTAGACACCTCTGGCTTGTACATTGTTGGAAAAGCGACTAAGCAGCTAGTCTGCAAAAAAAATATTCTTATAAAGTGTAACCAGTAGGGGGTGCCACAAAGCTCCAAACCCCAGGCAAATGATATGAGCCAATTGCCTCCCCTGTTCTCTCCATTATACTGGCCTCCTGGCCGGTTAAGGGTCTTCAGTCCATCCCAGCGGAGACGGAAGTGAACCCACCTCCACAAGGGCATCTCTTGCCTGCCTCCTGGCCAAGGCAGAATGGTCCTAGCCTTTCTTCTTGTGCCTGAAATGGGCTGGCTTCCCATCCAGGTAAGGAATCATGCCCCATCCCAGCTAGGATGCCCTTCCACGTGCACCGTCCATCACAGGAGGAAATTCAAAAGAAATATCTATTGCTGTCCTTTATTTTTTGTTAAAATTAAGGCTCTCCTGCTTTGTTTTTTGAGTTTTAGGTATCTGGGACTTTAGACAGAGTAGGTGTTATGTTCCTTTGTCTTCAAAAAACTCAAAACAGGCTTTACCTTAAATACTACATCTTAAAATTTCAGTGAGGCCTAGAAATATAAAACAAGCCTACAAAATTGAAGGTAAACCTGGCCCATAAATTCATAAAGCAGGCTTGAGTCTGAATTACCAAGAACAGGCCAAAGCAAAAAGAAAGAGGGAAATCACTAAAACACCCTGTTAATATTATGATAGAATTTATGAGAAACATTCCTATTTACAGCATTAAAATAAAAGACCAAAAAAGGAAAGCATAAAAGCAAACAACCAAGTCTGATATCCAGTATTCAAAATCAAATAATAAACCCTACAGTAAGTTCATTAACCAAAGAATCACTTATAATGATAAAATCAAAATCTAAAATATTAGAATTAAAGGAAAATCGAACAGCAGTATATTAAATTAATTACCCCCAGGTTATATTGGTCTAAGCTCAAACGTTTTTAGGGCCCACCCCACCCGGCTCAACACACAAAGGGCAATGAATATAAAATCAATTAAATAAAATCTCATAGTACACAATAAACATACATGCATAAAATGCTTAATAAGGAATCATTAAACACTTTAAGGGTATAATGATTTCAATTTGTTTCTGTAGATTTCCTTTAGTATAAACTTACACTACATTTATTTTTGAATTTCAAGGGTCTTTTTTTACTTTGTTAAAAACAAATTACTTTTCCTTTGGTGCCATTTATTTTGTGGTCTTTGTTTTCTTGGTTACTAAGCAGTTGCTAGGTAAGGTCAATAAGTTGTCTGTGATGCATGACATCATAGGGTCTTAGGAATGAAGGCTGGCATCAAGCACGTCCTCATTTGTCCAAGGTTTCAATATATTGTGACTACTCTTGTGATTGAATCTCTTGTTTTTTCTTTTCACTGGCTACTTTCTGCTCTGTTCATTGACTTCAATTTTTAAATTCCCCTTTTTGCACAAGATGAATAATCTGCATAATTAATTTGATTTTGACCCATGTGATCCAGTGTGGTGTCAGAACAAAGGGGAAAGACAAAAACATTCTTAGAAGCATACATTTCAAATGATTACACAAAGAACAATAAAATAAATAAACAAACAGAAAAAACTCTACACAGGGATGAAACCCTGCTATAGCATATCAATGTAAGTCTGGATAACCATCTCACATTAAAGAGTTGCCAATTTGGTTTCATACCTGGAGAACATCCACGTGCGAGGAATTTTATAATTTTGATATTATCATGGTTCAACCAGCTTTTTCCCCCGGCTGGTGCTCAAAGTTGTGTCCCTTGTTTGTTTTTTTTAATTTGATACCATTTATTCATATTGATGTTTGTTGTATTTATTATATCTGTTTTTCTATGTGTGGATTGGTAAAGGGGAATGGCCTTTGTTATAACCCTTGTGTTTTGTGTGTGGCTCCACAAGGAGTGGGGCCACCTGCCAATCCCCACCAGTAACGGCTCTCCATCCTTTTAAGGTAGGACCGCCCATAATTCCTGGTGGTTCATTGAACACACTAGAGTGGAGAGTTCTGTTGAGTTTCTGTGTCTTTGCTATTGCCTTTTGATTTCCTGCATATCAAACCTGTGCTGTGTTTCTCATCTTTGGAATCGTGTATTGGGACTGTGTAACTGATATTTTGAACCTCTAATCCATCATGACTATGATTTATTGGATACTGTATTAGGACTCTGTTTTCTGTGTTTACTCTTGTCTTTGAGGCAGCTCTTTGTGCCATTTGGAGCTTTGTGCTTGCACAGGTTTTTGTGAAAATAAACCTTGTATTTTTACCAAGACGCTGCTTCCTCGCAGTTAGAAGACCCAGGTTCACTTCCCGGGTCCTCTCTGCGTGGAGTTTGCATGTTCTCCCTGTGTCTGCGTGGGTTTCCTCCGGGTACTCCGATTTCCTCCCATAGTCCAAAGACATGCAGGCTAGGTGCATTGGCAATTCTAAATTGTCCCTAGTGTGTGCTTGGTGTATGGGTGTGTGTGCCCTGTGGTGGGCTGGCACCCTGTCCGGGGTTTGTTTCCCGCCTTGCGCACTGGCTGGGATTGGCTCCAGCAGACCCTGTAGTTAGGATATAACAGGTTGGATAATGGATGGATGGATGGATTTTTACCAAGATCTGTCTCAGTTCTTTAGGATTCTAGTCAGGGTGTTTTGATGGTGTTTTCCCCCTCCAGTGGGCAACATTTTTGCAGCTGTGCTTTTTGATCTCAGCAATTTCATGACAGATATATTTTTTTGTATTATTTTTAGGCATTTAATTGGTGAGAACACCACCAATGCCATTTTGTATTTTTTGTTGTTGTACCTGACATCATGTTGGCCATCTTTCTTATAAGAAGGTTTGGATTCCAGTCAAGTCTTTCTGTTTTGTTTTTTTTTTCTAAATTTATATTGTTTTTCTTATTGTCATTATATTTTCGTGTTATTTCATGACATTGTTGGTGCACCATTCTGTGGTAGTTTTCTATCACAGATATTGACATTTTGGGTTGTTTTCTATTGCTATTGCAATTATGTTATTAGTAATGGCTCTTGTTTTGTGCTTCCAGGGACGAAACAGCAAAAAAAGAAAAATCACAACATCAGGCGATAAGAGGAGTACAACATCCAAATGGGACAAACAGAGAGCAAATGCCAAACCCCAACACGCAATTTAAGTAAAAAAAAAAAAAACAGATGCAACATTCAGAAGTCATTAAAGTTTAAATGTAATACAGACAAAGGCTTTCTTACACAAAATACAGAAACTTAGACACAAAGAAATGGGTGCTGCCATATTTTATTCAATCGGTGCAAAGACATCACCTACACTGTGCTTGAGGTAGCCACGTGGTAGTGCTATTGCAACAAAAATCATAAAATAAAAAATAGAAACAAAATAGGGCTGAACACGTAAACAAAATAACATTTTTATTTGTTTTTTTTTAAATTGTTGTCTGGATTCTAGTCTTAGACCAATCATCAGCTCAGCAAGTCATGGACAGTTTACACCACACTCATGCAAACCAGTCACGTAACATGACATACCCAACATCTCACTCCAAATTCTTCTATAATTCACTCTGACAAAGTCAAACAGGTCTGATTCTGACTTTATTCAAAGGCATGTTCTGTGTGACAACCAGATGAATTCTCATCTGAAAGTTCAATGCATAGATTATAGCACTGAAGAATTAGGAAAGCATGTGTTTTGAACCTTGCAAACAAAAGAGAAGTTCATGGAAGTATCCAAGAAAAGATCAGAGATTGTGGCAGACCTTGCTAACCCTTCATACAGCACTATTCTCAGGTAGCATGTCACTGGCAAGCACAACTGTCCTGGAAAGTTAAAAATGACATAACCAGCAAGAGCAGTCAGCAAGTCTGACATCCCCAGTGCTAGAAGTTGCTTAATGTTACATTGGCTTAGGCTTATATATATTTAATTTTTTTTTGGGATGGTGCTGACAGTCAAGCAATTAGCAACCGCCTTGTCTCTGTCAGTGTAAATGCTTGATCAATAACCAATTACCAGCTGCCTTGTTTATACTTGTCTATGCAGATAGCTAATCCATTGTTATGGATTATCCAGGGTTTTACTTTTGTCTCAGTTTTCTTGATTTTCATTTTAATCTTTGTTGTTCATCAAACACTTTGTTATTGAATATATTTTTGTTTTCTTCTTTGTAAATATTATTAATTAATTTATATTATTTTATGAATTATTATTATAATATCACTATTATTGTATCAATTAAGTATGTGTCTTATGTTACTTGTAGTTTGTATATTGGGCCTAAGCAGGCAGGGTCTCCTGAGGCAGCAACTGCGGGACCTCACCCAACTAACCCTTTTAAAGGGACTCCCAAAAGGAAGCTGGCCGCTGGGGCATTAGTTCCTAAATATTGTTGTTTAGCACTCTTGCTTTGGATTCACTTTGTGTTGCAGTCTTTTGTAAGTTTGATTTCTTTATGCTTCTGGTTAATGATATATTTGCTCTGTTTGGATTTGATTTTGGATTATAATTTGGATTACATTCCTATGTATGGCATTGTATTATTTTTTTATCATTTTGAATGTCCTTTGATTCAGTTTTTGGATTTTTTTTTAATAAATCCTTATTGTTATTATTATTATTATTATTATTATTATGAAAACTTTGTTTTTCTCTTGCACAGGGGGTTTCATGGTTCCTCACTGCCCTTTCAATTTTTGGGTCTCTTGATTTTTTGGTGTGAAGGTTGCAAACCCAGGGTTCAGGGTAAGACTTACATTAGGCTTCCAGGCCTCATTTGGATCCCTGAGATCTAATTTTTGAGAAGAGTCTTGTCTCTACAGCCTGCCAGTTTATTTATTGGTGGTGTGCCAGAGAAGAAAAAGCATGCCACAATGTGAAGAAAAACAAGATCAAGAGAAAAAATGGAAGTCAAACATAGTCTAAGGTTGTTACAAACTCAAACCCAAAAACAGAACTACAGAATAAAGTAAGAAAATGGGTTAGAAAATGTACACATTGAGTAACATTTGGTTATGTTTGAGGGCTCTGCAGGCACTGTAGCCCTCAGTGTGCTCAGTTCAGTGGATAGATTCTAGAACCTTCTCAATCCATTACAGGTTGTGGGGGCCAGAGGCTATCCCATCAGGACTGGCCAAAGGCTGAAATCATGTTTCATGTGGACAGATGGATGGACTGACAGACAAACAGACATGAGATATCGCAATAGGTGCTTTGTACATTATATGTGAATGCACCTAGTAAAGCCAGGTTGTAACCAGAAAAGTGTCTGTTTTTAAATCATAAGTGATATGGTTTGAAGTTTTTTTTAGTGTTTTTCTGCAAACTCAGATGATTCAAAGGACAAGGTCGCTGTCTTTTATACTTAGCTGCTCATGATATTATGCATTGTGCTGCCCTAAAAGTGACTTCATGGCATCCACATAGCCAGGAGCAGACTGAGTCTCAAAACCGGCCCGAGCATCCTTCAACGAGTGAGATGACAAGGTTGACCCACTCAGCTCATTATTCATTGTAATTTGCTGCTGAAAACTTGCTATGAGCCTATGATATGAACTCTATCTAAACTGTTGCCAAACTTAATCTGTACACTGTTGTTTAGACACAACTTAAAATTTGACGACATTCTTAGAAATAAAGTTTAATGAAAAATAAAAATTTAGTAATACGGCTTACACATTATTAGAGTACATGTCAATGTCATGTCCAAGTGCCAGATCCCTAGTAGGCCAGTAGCTTATGCAGTTTGCTGCTTTTAGCAGACACATCATCATCGATACTGTTAGTGTCAAGTTTGGCTAGGATACTTTTCTCCACCAATTTCAACATGAACTCCTCAAGATGTTCTTGCGTCATTGTGCTTCTCAGGTGGCTTTTGATTCTCTTCAAAGCTGAGAATGATCTTTCACACTGCAATTGCAACACAGGCAGCGTTAGCAGTAGCTTGTAGGCAAGCCCAATGCTCTTGTAAGCATCAGTTAAATATTCCGTCCTAATATAAAAAATTCCTATCCTGTGCTTTATAACTTTATTTCATCATACTAATCGCAGCTGAAAACCACTAATTCTCGATCATGTCGACAACCAGAGAACGATAAAATGCATAATACATAATCTAAACTAATTATTAGTACCAAAGAATTTAAATACTAGATATGAGATAAAATAAATTGCAATAATGTATATGCTAACCGAAATGTAGCAGTATCGAAACAGAAATCGGCAAAAGGCAGTTTTGACCAATTTTTTTGCTGTAATGTTTTGTACTGACAACTAAAAAAATTTGATGACATAATGTGGTATATTATATAAGACTACATAAATCACAGTACCGGACAGATAATGTTTAGTAGTTTAGACAATTATTTTTAATGTCAAAGAGTAACCAGTACATAAAATTTATTTCATGAAACAGCTGGCCCATGACCAAACCAGAGTCCGTGGCCCACCAAGCATTGCCCAAATGTCCCTAATAGCCAGTCCGCCCCTGCACATAGCACCCAGCATAAGAACCTTTAGAAAATGGCAATGCCCATGAAATTTCAAAAATGGTGTCCTGTGAAGATGTAAAAATAACTTAGAATTATTAATACAACTGAATCCACAAAAACACAATAGTGAGAATGGATTCAGCAACCTTTAAATGGGTATGGGATAAAGAAAAAAGTGCACAAACAATGACCAGTTGCACCAATTGGCATATATCTTGTTTCTCTTTCCAGTATGCCTGAAAGCCCAGTGGGAAGGGAACTCTTCTTTAGTAAGCCCGGCTTAGCTTACAGCTCAAAAATTATTTTGAAAAATTGTTGTTCCCCTTGTTTTAAGATACAATTTAACATAAATCTTTGCTTTGGTAAGTTCCTTACATTTGTGGTTTGGATAACGGAAAGTTTAATAGGAAAGCTGCTTCTATACTGACAGAACCGTGTGTTTAAGTATTTAATCTACAAAACTTAAAATTATTACCAGAATGGCTCTAGAGGGAATATTATTTTACTTATTCACCTTAACCATTAACATACATATGCAGATGTAGCTGAAATAAACCTGTTAGAAACCTGTTCTCCTGAAAAAAGATTGTAGTTTAGATTAGATTTTCCAATTCCGATGTTATGCACATCTAGTATATTAAAAAAATCATTTCAAAAATTATAAATACTAACATCTTATATTCCAAATTTTATGAATGTTGTATTTTAGATGCTTGATTCTGACTTTACAAACATACAGCATGATTTTAAATGGTTTACTAATATATAGGTTATTACAATATGTGATTCTGTATGTTACACATGTCACCTTTGGGAGTCTCACTCTGGACTAAGATGTCACATAAATCATCAAGGTGGAAAATAACAGACTGACCTCAGGGGATATCTAAAGGAACATATGCCTCAGTCAAGTGTGACTGTGTACTGTATGTGATTTGTCTCTACCACACTGATCTACTACCAAACAAACAGATTTACGTATAGAATTAGTGCACTGAAAATCCTTCTGAATGCTTATAGCTTTGGCAATTTTTTTGAATAATTACATTATTGAATTGGCTGGTAAAGCAGAAATTACACTGCTGCCCCTGTTCTTTGAGGAAGCTGCTGCTTTTTATTATCATATTTATATATGCATAAACATGTCAGCTCATACATTGATTTCAGTACTTACTTTATATGCCTTAATAAAAATGTGATGTGCCGGTCAATAGCTAACCTAAGCATGGATGCAGCATATCACATGAAATTAAGGACCTTTCATATCTTTTTTGTGAATTTCCCCTTGGGATTAATAAAGTATCTATCTATCTATCTATCTATCTATCTATCTATCTATCTATCTATCTATCTATCTATCTATCTATCTATCTATCTATCTATTCATTTTTATTTGGCCTAAAAGACATGCTGTTCACATATTTACAAGTAACTATTTCAAAATTTACAGTTCATCTCAGGAGTGTGGGCGATGATAAATACAAAGAGTGTGGAGATGCCTTCTGGTTGTGAAGTTATTTATGATACATTAAAAAATAAGACTTGAAATAGCATTCAACAGTTCTAATGTATCTGTGGAGGAAGTAAGATACAAAAATATGTCCTGTTTGTTTAGACATGATCTCAGATGTTCGGCTTTTGACTTTCTTTGCCTAATGAAGATAACATTTCCAAGCTCAAGTCATCTGTAACAGCTGCAGTTACCTTGTATTTCATTTTTGTTATGATTATTTTTAAGAAATGGTTTCACCTACAATAGCATTACAGTTTACTTTATTTGCAGTACATATGCATTGTTGGAGCTGAAAATTTGTTACATACAGAAGAGCAGTGATTGATCCCTTTTAGAGGTTTTTGCATCACAACCGATGAAAATTCATACTGTAGAAACAACACTTTCAAAAATGATTTCTTGAAACCACCCCAGACCATTCTGTGACTTCAAGTTTACAAACCACTGGGATTAACAATCACTGTGTATAGTGGCTCGCAGCTATCAAGCAACTGTGAATGTGATGTCTAGTAAATGAAGCTTAAGGAGAGGACGGATTTTCACCTACAACATTAAATAAGTCACTTTCTCAGCAGTTGTCCAACTTTGGTTTCCACTTGCTATTTTTCAGCCCAGCTAGGTGTTTCATTTCACACAAAATTTTCCAGCAGCACATTGTCTCTGTGGCAGTAAGAAAACACAATGCAGACTCCACAAGAGACCCATGGCTGGCAGAATGCCTTCAAACTGCTCCTTATAAATAAATGGACAGCAAATTTAAAAAGGGCAGTCAGCCAATTGCTCTAAATGCTTTTTTAGATGTTTTTCATCTTGCAGGAAAAAGCTGAATGCTTGATCAGAATGGAAGCCCCAAATGTAAGTGAATATCAAGTTATATGTAGTTAAACATGTAGTTTGTACTTTTTATTGTTAAATTGTGTATTAACTGCTTTTACATTGTCAGTTCACATAGGAAAGTGAGTTCTAACCATGGATTAAGTCACATAGTTAATAGAGCTAAACTAGACACCTAGGAGGCTGTTAGGTGTTTTATTCCCAAGTTTATTACTCCAAAACCCTTTCATGTCATTCAGTATGTAAAGCCCATGTGCTTGGGGAAAAAACAAAAGCCAAAATATGCAGGAAAGTGTTTGTGACATATCTCGAATCTTTCCAGAGAGCTTTAAGTAATGCTGTGAAAAGGGAAAGAAAAAAATATACTATTAATATTGGAGTTAGTTTATTGGGCAGCAAACATATTAAGCAATCAGTAAGCCACTGTAATTTATGCTTGTCACAGATGTCCAGGATTCTTACCCGGACAGGACGCCTCTTTGCTGGAAGGATTGGGGGAGCAAGCCCGGTCAGAGCGTTACATCCCCTGGGATGCTAGATGGCAGCCCCCATGGGTTGCAGCAGAGCCTCAAACTCCCGCAGGGCTTCATGGCAGATGGAGTTGTCTACATCCCTGTTGGGATCCAGAGGTGCCACCAGGGGGCGCTGCAGCTGTTCTTGAGCCCGTGTGGGCAGTATTTCTGTGCTGCCGGAAGTGAGGCAACGAGCACCTGAAGCACTTCTGGATGCCTTATATAAGAGGCCCGCGGACAGTACTTGATGAGCCAGAGTCAGGTGGAGGGGGATGAAGCTTGCCGGGAGGAGTAGAGGAGAAAAGGAAAAGTAAAAAAAAAGAAGGAAAGAGTTTTGTGTTGTACTTAGTGGGACTGTGTTGTGCCTGTGGGAAACAGGGAAGGCATTTCCCACGAGGTGAAGAAAAATAAAATCATTTGAGTTTTAATCAGTGTGCCTCCTGTGTCTGTCTGTGTCGGGTTGGGTGGCTGCTACGCCCCCTAGTGGTTCTGTCTCAACTTTATATAGGAAGGCACACATCATATTTTGTTTTATTTACATATTTACACATAGATTTAACTTGTATTTAAAGCCATACTAAATAGTATTTTATCTTATTTTTGAAAAGCCTACAACTTTATGCTGACATGGTTTTACTAGGAAATCCTGTCACCTTAAACCAATATGACGCCAAGTCTCCTGAAAATCTAGGCCTAGCCTTTACGCCTTCTGATCAAAATGGCTTCTCTCTAAAATGTTAAATAAGCTTTGGCCTACACAGGCACAAAATGAGAATGCCAAAAACAAAATAATCCTTAAAAATCTTCTGAAACAAAAAGAAGAGACAAAAAAAAAAACTCTGGTTCTTTGAAAATAAGAAAATCTATTTATCAAAAGAGAAAAACAAGACCAAAAAAGAAAGCAGAACACAGGGCTTGCATTTAAATGGTAAACCATGCAAAAAAAAAAAAAAATCCACACATCAAATCCCAAAATTCACATAAAACAAATCAAGGAAAACAAACAAAATAAGACAAAAACATAACAATGGAAAACATTACAAAAGTCTGCTTTGATTATTTCATGTGATTCTTATGTATTTTAGGGTACTAAATTCAAAGATAAACACCATTTTTCTCTATCCATCCATCCATCATCTAACCCGCTATATCCTAACTACAGGGTCACTGGGTCTGCTGGAGCCAATCCCAGCCAACACAGGGCGCAAGGCAGGAAACAAACCCCGGGCAGGGCGCCAGCCCACCACAGGGCAAACACACACACACCAAGCACACACTAGGGACAATTTAGGATCACCAATGCACCTAACCTGCATGTCTTTGGACTGTGGGAGGAAACCGGAGTACCCAGAGGAAACACAGACACAGGGAGAACATGCAAACGGGGAGAACATGCAAACTCCACGCAGGGAGGACCTGGGAAACGAACCTTGGTCTCCTAACTGCGAGGCAGCAGCGCTACTCACTGCACCACCATGCCGCCCCATCTTTCTCTATTAGGTAGCAAAATCATTTTTATCTGGTAAATATATATTTTTTATTGTTTTTGTATTATAATTGGTTAAATATTAGTATTTTACTTTAATGATGTTATGTTTGACATTAATACTTTGTAAAAAAAAAAATCTATGTTTACAGTGGCCTCCATCAATTGTAAGTGGAAGAAGTTCAAAACCACCAGGACTCTTCCTAGAGCTGGCTGGCCATCTAAACTGAGCGATCAGGGGAGAAGGGCCTTAGTCAGGAAGGTGACCAAGAACCCGATGGTCACTCTGTCAGAGCTCCAGAGGTCCTCTGTGGCGAGAGGTGAACCTTCCAGAAGGACAACCATCTCTGCAGCAATCCACCAATCAGGCCTGTATGGTAGAGTGGCCAGACGGAAGCCACTCCTTAGTAAAAGGCACTTGGCAGCCCGCCTGGAGTTTGCCAAAGGCACCTGAAAGACTCTCAGACCATAAGAAACAAAATTCTCTGGTCTGATGAGACAAAGATTGAACTCTTTGGTGTGAATGCCAGGCATTTTTTTATTTTTTTTTTTATTTATTTTTATGAATTTTATTACAATCCATACAAAGCAATCAAGATTTTACAAAAAGAAAAATTGAGTTAAGAACAGATCGATCCCCACCCCTGAGAGAGAGAGCGTAAAATTTAAGGCTTGTAAACATACCTAAATTAATAAATTCTCTGTGCTTTATGAACTTATTTTAAAATATTACTGATTAGATCCTGCCATGTTTTGAAAAAGGTCTGTACGGATCCTCTAACTGAGTATTTGATTTTTTCCAATTTCAAATAATATAACACATCGGTTTCCCACTGACTTAAAAGAGGAGAGTTTGGGTTCTTCCAGTTTATCAGAATGAGTCTGCGTGCCAACAGTGTAGTGAATGCAATCACAATTTGTTTGTCTTTCTCCACTTTAAGCCCCTCTGGAAGAACCCCAAACACAGCTGTTAATGGGTTAGGAGGGATTGTGAGTCCAAGGTTGTCTGACAGGTAATTAGAAATTTTTGTCCAGAATAATGTTAATTTGGAGCAGGCCCAGAACATGTGACCTGTTGAGGCTGGGACTTGGTTGCAACGTTTGCAGGTTGGATCTTGTCCTGGAAACATTTTGGAGAGTTTTAGTCGAGACAGATGTGCTAGATATATAATTTTGAGTTGTATAATTGTATGCTTTGCGCATATGGAGCTTGAGTGAATTCTCTGCATTGCTACTTTCCACTCCTTTGAATGTCCATTCATTTTGAAAGTCCTTGAGTGGCCCACCCAGAGCCCAGACTTGAATCTGATTGAACATCTCTGGAGAGATCTTAAAATGGCTGTGCACCGACGCTTCCCATCCAACCTGATGGAGCTTGAGAGGTGCTGCAAAGAGGAATGGGTGAAACTGGCCAAGGATAGGTGTGCCAAGCTTGTGGCAT
Organism: Polypterus senegalus; assembly: GCF_016835505.1. Taxonomy (NCBI): domain Eukaryota; kingdom Metazoa; phylum Chordata; class Cladistia; order Polypteriformes; family Polypteridae; genus Polypterus; species Polypterus senegalus. The sequence goes on from NC_053158.1 coordinate 146,035,891, forward strand.
CATATTCAAAAAGACTTGAGGCTGTAATTGCTGCCAAAGGTGCATCGACAAAGTATTGAGCAAAGGCTGTGAATACTTATCCATCCATCCATCCATTTTCTAACCCGCTGAATCCGAATACAGGGTCACGGGGGTCTGCTGGAGCCAATCCCAGCCAACACAGGGCACAAGGCAGGAACCAATCCTGAGCAGGGTGCCAACCCACCGCAGGACACACACAAACACACCCACACACCAAGCACACACTAGGGCCAATTTAGAATCGCCAAGCCACCTAACCTGCATGTCTTTGGATTGTGGGAGGAAACCGAGCGCCCGGAGGAAACCCACGCAGACACGGGAGAACATGCAAACTCCACGCAGGGAGGACCCGGAAGCGAACCCGGGTCTCCTAACTGCGAGGCAGCAGCGCTACCACTGCGCCACCGTGCCGCCGTGAATACTTATGTACATGTGATTTCTCAGTTTTTTTATTTTTAATAAATTTGCAAAAACCTCAAGTAAACTTCTTTCACATTGTCATTATGGGGTGTTGTGAGTAGAATTCTGAGAAAATAAATGAATGTAATTCATTTTGGAATAAGGCTGTAACATAACAAAATGTGGGAAAAGTGATGCACTGTGAATACTTTCCAGATCCACTGTAATAATAAGGTCAGAAAATACCTGAAAGCTCTGTGTATTTCATTGGGTCAGCATTCTTTATGAATGGGATAGCAGAGCCAAGAATTTACATTGGGTTCAGAAGGAATGACTACAGAATTGTGCCAAACACATCACCAGTCCCAGCTTGGTGGATCCAAAGTGCTGCTACTACCACTTCATATGAAGCTTGAGTTAATGGAGCAGTTGCTCGAACCAATATCAAAAGATAGAGCAAGTTTTACATTTTTCTGAAAGGTTCCAGTTTTGACTGAGGCCTAATTGAAAGAGAGCGTTTTTGCCAGACCTGATATTAGAAAAGTGATTTCTTATGTAGAATCCAATGGTGCAATGAACAACCAGGACCAAGATAAGAAATCATTTTTAAGATTTTACTTAACAATAAAGATCCAATTTATAAAGAAATTGTGAAAAAAATATTACTTAACTTTATGGAGTTGTGTTGTGATATATTGTTCATATATACTGGCGATGCTCTTAAAGAGATATTGAAGGTTTGGGGGAATATTCATTTTAACATTACTGATTTTCTAAGATAAAATAAGATGGTTGGAGGACTGTCTATTAAAATTTTCATTTACGTTTTCCATTGTATTTCCAAAATTGTGTTTAATTTAGATTATTATGTTTACTTATAATATTAATTACCAGGTATTTGAACTCTTTTGATGCAACCAAAAAAAAAAGTGAGCTTACATACAGTATTCTGGTGTGCAAAAGAATTCATAGGCAAAAGCCTTATGTTCTTCAAATTCATTTTGAATCCAGAGATTTTATGTGATTCTGTAAGCAAGTATAATGCAAATAACATAGATAAAAATGGATCTTAGACATTAAGCACCAAGTGATCAGCATAAAGCCCTTCTTTTTCCATTTATTCCCTTGCCTTGTGATCTGTCTTATCTCATATTGTTTCTGGAGTTAGAAGCAACTTTTACTCTTATTAAAATTGATGATATGATGTTTGCTTCCACAGTTGCTATATAAAGTTATTCCAGCATTAAATATCAAACCAAGTGCTATTGTTCTCCAATGTTTGAAAGTTTTGACACCTTTCAACACCTTTCTTCGAGGTGTGTCTGTGGGCATGCAGCTACATTAAAAATAAAAGAGCTTACTTTTCAATGCACATGTCCCTGGAGAACACAGTAGAGAAGCTGGTCAGGACAGGTGTTGGCAAGGTTTTTCACATAATCTTTGATAGGGAGAAAGCTATACATGTGCCACTATTCAATGCACTGGTACAGGCAATACAGCTCCCCATGCAAGTATAATGGTATGAATAGTGCTGGGGTGGTAGGTGTTGTAGGTGTGGGATAATCCCTGAAGGTTGTAGGACAAAGTGGGCATTGCCAATTCTGGTTTTTATGACACCCCAGACATGTTTAGAAAGCAGATTTAAGAGGGATGCAGGCATCCAGCTGCACAAAGCCTCCACTTGTATTCCTAACTAAGTGACTGAACTCCAGGTTGTACCAGGATCTGCCTGGACCTCTTATGATAACAAAGATGTAAATCAGCACTGACATCTCTCCAGAGGTCCTTCTGCAGACCACTTGAGCCAGAAAGCGTAAAATGGACTCAAAGACCTATACTTTACGGGATGACAACTAAGATGAACAGAAGAACCCACCAATTAGAAGAGACTTATTTTATAACTGGAAGTGACTTTAATCCAATTAGGAGAAGGTTCAACCTTCCCTTAAAAGTGTCTGCACCATCCTGAAGAAGCTCTCTAGGATATTCGCCGGACAATCGCTGATCTCCCTGTGGATTCTCTCAGGCAAAATGACCTTCTGAAACCTGGTCTCTGAAACCTAAGTTATGAGCTGCCCTCTCAAAGAGGAGCTGAAATGGTGAAAAGCTGAGACCCATTCTGTCAAGCCAAAGATGTGTGCCATTTGATGAGGCTGAGAAGCCATTACTTCATGAAGAGAACTTTAACATCTAAACACTTGGACCAGAATGAGTAATACCTTTTCCCTATGAAGTTGCAAAAGACAGCAGAGAGGCAAGTTGAGGAAGCATCAGCACAGAACTGTCAAGGATCATGCAGTAAAGAGAAAAAGTATACTTTAACACATGAAGACTCATCCACTTGGACTCCACACAACATGAGACATCATCCATAAGTACTTGGTATCATGAACTATTTTTCTGTGCCAAGATAAAGTAGAACTCAAAATACCAGTAAACAGTCAGCCTATATGTTATATGTTTGTCTGTCTAGTCTGTCTGTGTCCAATCTTTTATGTCAACTTGTATACACTGTTATCATATTCTTGTAATGCTTATGTTTATCAATGAGTTATATTATTCTATCCTTAAAACAAGTGTGCCTCAGTTACCTTGATATATGGCTAAAGGCTGGAAATCACCTCCTACAAGAGAGATAGGTAAGGTAAATAAAGTAGGAGCCTTGCAAACTATTGGATTAACTACCGGTATTGCTGAAGACCAAGTTAAAATTTTCTTTTTCAAATCCCACATTATTATGTCATCCTCCTGGGTGGCCGTCTTATTGATTATTACTCAATTAAAAATCCTACATTTTTTGTTGTCCTGGGTGGGTATCTTATTGATTAATAGTCTTAAAAAATTCCTACAAGTGTGTGAGGCATGGGGCACCATAATAAAGTAAAATAAGCTGGAAGAAAAGGTGCTACATTCCACCAAGGTACTAAAGGGCAGACTCCCCAGCACTGGCCAGGTTTGCCTAACTCTTTTAACTCTTTATGAGAAAATGATTATGGAGCTTTAAGTCTTTCTGGAAGCTCAGCATTGCAAAGACACCAGGGATGGATAGTTGGTTTTCCTGAAGTGATTGAACGGCTGTTCTTGATCTCAGAAGTGTTTTCAGAACTAAACCAGCTCATAGCCAGTTTGAGGGTTGGACTAGGAGGAGTGAAAGGACAAGCACTTCTCTGGTGGCAAGAAGAGAAAAGGTAAGAAAAGAGGAAACAAGAAATAAAAAGGATCTTTCTGGTGTTTGAGCACAGCCCTACTCATATTAGGGACAGCAGGCCTGTATTAGGAAGACCCAAATTGGTTCAGGTATTTGCTATATTTTTCTGTTAATTTGCACTTTGATTTGACCTTTGTTTATTCCTTCCCATAATTATTATCTTAAAATTTGTCATATTTGTATGATTTATAGCATCCTTGAAGTAGGTGAGTAGATGACTCAAAGCACCCAGCATTGTTCACACTATGCATTTCATTGACATTTGTTTCCAAGGAAACCTATACTGGCTCAAGATAGTATATAATTACAGTGGTACCTTGAGATATGAGTTTAATTTGTTCCGTGACTGAGCTCAAGTCAAAATGCTCGTATCTCAAATCCATTTTCCACATTGAAATTAATTGAAATGAGATTAATTCATGTCAGCCCCCAAAAAACCACCCCAATTTTTTGTTAAATGTTTTCAACATAAGAAAAATGTGTTTATAATGAACAAATATTGTATACGAACAAAATAAAACGTAATACATAAAAGAGAATCTAAAGAAATAAACAGATGTTGGTGGAGCCGATTAGCATATTGTAATGTTTTTTTCTTTCACTTCACTTTTGTTTAACTTAATTTTCTTCTTCACTAGTTTTTTTTCTTTTTTGCCACGCTTTCATCACTTTCATTCTCAGGGCGTTTCAATAGAAACCTGCCGAAGGAGCTTTGTTTAGTCCTCCCGTTTTAGAATGTTTCTGAAATGAGTTAGGCAAGTGTCATTAAATAGCGCCACAGCGCAATCAGTTGCAACTTTTTCAGGGTTTCTTTTCAATAAAGTCAAGTCTTAGGCAAGAGTTATTAAATAGCGACGCTGCACGACTAGTTGTAACTTTTTCATTGTGTTTCTTTTCTTTAAGTTTGAAACTTTTTCCCACATTGCAAACACTTCCTTTATCTCACTTGAAGAGATAACCTCCTCCACCTCTGGCTCCTGTGCGATACCGATCTCCTGTAGAACCTCTGTATGTTGCTGCATCTGTAGTTCCGTCAACTCCTCTGTTGTCAGTTCCTCGGAATGTGTGGCGACAAGCTCTTTGATGGATTATATTTCTAATTTTGGCTCGTTACTGAAGGCAAAAAATCGACCTAGTGACGGCCCATATCTCAAAAAACTCGTACATTGGGGCACGTGTATCTCAGGGTACCACTGTATTAAAATATTTTTTTAAATGTCAGTTTAGTCACATTCTTAAGTCCACAAAGTGAATGAGACCTGGAAATTGAACCAATGGCCATACCTTTTAAAGCCACACATACAGTGGTGTGAAAAACTATTTGCCCTCTTTCTGATTTCTTATTCTTTTGCATGTTTGTCACACAAAATGTTTCTGATCATCAAACACATTTAACCATTAGTCAAATATAACACAAGTAAACACAAAATGCAGTTTTTAAATGATGGTTTTATTATTTAGGGAGAAAAAATCCAAACCTACGTGGCCCTGTGTGAAAAAGTAATTGCCCCCTTGTTAAAAATAACCTAACTGTGGTGTATCACACCTGAGTTCAATTTCCGTAGCCACCCCCAGGCCTGATTACTGCCACACCTGTTTCAATCAAGAAATCACTTAAAAATCACCTCTTTTAAATCACCTGACACAGAGAAGTAGACCAAAAGCACCTCAAAATCTAGACATCATGCCAAGATCCAAAGAAATTCAGGAACAAATGAGAACAGAAGTAATTGAGATCTATCAGTCTGGTAAAGGTTATAAAGCCATTTCTAAAGCTTTGGGACTCCAGCGAACCACAGTGAGAGCCATTATGCACAAATGGCAAAAACATGGAACAGTGGTGAACCTTCCCAGGAGTGGCCGGCCGACCAAAATTACCCCAAGAGCGCAGAGACGACTCATCCGAGAGGTCACAAAAGACCCCAGAACAACATCTAAAGAACTGCAAGCCTCACTTGCCTCAATTAAGGCCAGTGTTCACGACTCCACCATAAGAAAGAGACTGGGCAAAAACGGCCTGCATGGCAGATTTCCAAGACGCAAATCACTGTTAAGAAAAAAGAACATTAGGGCTCGTCTCAATTTTGCTAAGAAACACCTCAATGATTGCCAAGACTTTTGGGAAAATACCTTGTGGACTGATGAGACAAAAGTTGAACTTTTAGGAAGGCAAATGTCCCGTTACATCTGGCGTAAAAGGAACACAGGATTTCAGAAAAAGAACATCATACCAACAGTAAAATATGGTGGTGGTAGTGTGATGGTCTGGGGTTGTTTTGCTGCTTCAGGACCTGGAAGGCTTGCTGTGATAGATGGAACCATGAATTCTACTGTCTACCAAAAAATCCTGAAGGAGAATGTCCGGCCATCTGTTCGTCAACTCAAGCTGAAGCGATCTTGGGTGCTGCAACAGGACAATGACCCAAAACACACCAGCAAATCCACCTCTGAATGGCTGAAGAAAAACAAAATGAAGACTTTGGAGTGGCCTAGTCAGAGTCCTGACCTGAATCCAATTGAGATGCTATGGCATGACCTTAAAAAGGCGGTTCATGCTAGAAAACCCTCAAATAAAGCTGAATTACAACAATTCTGCAAAGATGAGTGGGCCAAAATTCCTCCAGACCGCTGTAAAAGACTCATTGCAAGTTATTGCAAACGCTTGATTGCAGTTATTGCTGCTAAGTGTGGCCCAACCAGTTATTAGGTTCAGGGGGCAATTACTTTTTCACACAGGGCCATGTAGGTTTGGATATTTTTTTTCTCCCTAAATAATAAAAACCATCATTTAAAAACTGCATTTTGTGTTTACTTGTGTTATATTTGACTAATGGTTAAATGTGTTTGATGATCAGAAACATTTTGTGTGACAAACATGCAAAAGAATAAGAAATCAGGAAGGGGGCAAATAGTGTTTCACAACACTGTACCTGGAGACCTATATACAGTAAAACTGAAGATTGGCTGCTGACCATTTACTGCCTATAAATATGCATCTTGGCAGTTTTTTGGCTCAAACTTCTTCTTCTTCTCTCATATTGCTTATAAATAAAATCAGATGGTACCAATAAAGACCCTTTGGTGTTTTCTCCCTCACTCAGCTTTTAGATTAATTAATACAAAATCACTAAGACTGGGACTTCAAAGAGGACAAAGTGAAAGAAGATGAAATCCGCCTACGAGTTTCTTCTATCTGTTTGCATTTGCAGTGAAAAAGAAAAAAAAAGGAATTTGCTTTTATCTTTTTCTGAAGCGAAAACCTCAGCTTTAATTCGCAGTATCAAAAGCAATCTTTATGTGACAGTGTACTGCACTTACTCTAAAAAGTGTACTACTGATAATGTGCTAGGGAATCGATTAAACTGCCCATTCGGAACAGCCAAAGGAGCAGACCTTTCAAGTTACAGAGATGAGGACAAATGCAGAAGCACTGGAATTCCTAATGTGACATACTGTAGCTTGAGATTTATTGTCTATGGCCATTTCCAGAATAAAGTCAAAATAGAAAGGCACAAGTATGACATCAAAAGCTAAAAAATGATTGTCCTCTTGTCCACCTCACCCCCAGAATGCACTTTATTTATATAGTTTTGCATTTTATGAAAAACAGTCTAAGGTAAGCTTTAACTGCTGATTGCACAAAGTGGGCACAGGATCCCATGTACAGGAAAGCTCAAATGAAGCCATTATTGCTATCTTTGAAAGAAAATGTGCCAACTCCTCCTGGTATCTGGTCTTAGTGACTGTGAACCCTTTGAGTACCGTAGCCCTATTGAAGTTAGTTGTAACCCAGGAGGAGGGAGCACAAGCAGCCTCAAATTAACAGACTGTGTCAGTGGTCTAATCCCGTTTTTATGGTTTCAGAGGCCCTCAATGTTGTCATTTACCAGTTTCTCCAGTGTAGCTGCATTGCCATGGAATATTGCTTTCAGAATGACATTTTTGGAAATTTGTCATGTCTCATCTCACTACTGTTGCAGGCACAGATGAATGCTGGACCCTGCTGACAATACCATAAGGTACTAATTGGTGCCTGGCAAAACTAAGGAGGTAGCTGACAACCTACAGGGTGCCCATAGGCTGCCAGAAAGCAACATTTTATGAATGATGTATCCTCTCTTAAAATGAAAATTGAGACAAGCACCAAAGACACATTATGTCTTTTAGCAATTAAAAGTGATGTCTTGTAAATTCCCATTATTAATACCTCAAAGAGTACTTAATAGTCACTTATGTCATAGTGTGTGCCAGCTTGAAAAGTGAAACTAACAAAAATTAACACACTAATGTCCCATAGTGACACATCTTTGTAACCACCAAAACAAAGAAAAATTATCCTTCTAATTTTAACAAAGTTAACTAACAAGGTTAGTCCAGTATGGTGTCATGTTAGGCATAAGGCAGGTATGAAAGGTCATCACAGGGCATGCTTACACACTTCTTAAACAGGGCAAATTTAGAGGTGTTAGTCAATATGATATGTATGTCTTCAGGATGAGGGAGGAAACAACAGACAAAGAGGGTGTTTTTATCATGGAATGGCTTTTGGAGATGCCTGTCCTTAAAGCATAAACTATTTTTCATATGCGTAGATTCTCTTTTAATCTGGACCCAAAGTTACTGTAAATTGTATCTCTATTGCTACTCTTGTTTGCCTACTCATATACCTACAAACCATTGGGGATATATACAGTTCACGTTTGCAATGCACTTACACTTCAGACTTTACCCAGGTATGACTGTCACTCTAACTGTCCTATTGGGAGTGTACTCTCTCCCTAGCTCCCAATTGACCTAGATGAGAAAGGAACTTTGTTATCAAGCCTTGATGGTATAACTAAGTGAAATGTTAATCTTTTAAAAATTATTTAAATACTGTAGATATTGCCAAAAAGAAACATAAAATGTGGCAATAAACACCAATACAATCTGGTACTTCTAAATGTTTAGTCTTTCCAGTTGGCCCATTTCTATTTGTAGTATGTCAGAGGATTCTTGGCATGGCTTACTTCTCCATCTTTCTTCTCTTTGATCAGTTTTTCTACAGATCTGATAATGCTAATCTAGGTTTGATGTGCTCATTCTGTCACCACCACACAACTTTGCCTTTTTTTCTTGTCTCTTGTCTTCTGCCATTAGAGTCAGGAGGCTATAGTGAGGCAGAAACAGGGGTTAAAAGAAGCACTCTTGAAACATCATCCAAGTTCATCCAGGCACTTTACTTAATCCATAAACAAAATTCTTCTAGATAAGAAATTGCAGTAACACTTTAGATTAGTACCCCTAATTAAACTGTAATTATAATGTAATGTTCTGTATAATTACAAAGTAACTTGGTACCTATTACCTTTGTCAGACACGAGTGTTTGGGAGTCAATCAAAGGGACTAGAACATGCCAATTCTACGCCAGTCTGGGGGAGGTGGCAGGTTGCACTGAACCTCCCTCTTTTCTCTCGAAAGACCAGACACAAGAAATTCTGCCCGTCCCAGCCCCAAGGACATCACTTCCTGGTCCACTCCACTTCCCTTGAGTCACCTTATAAACTCGCCATCATCCCTACCAAGGCAGTTCTACTTTGGACTTGAACCTATGCACAACCACTCTAAATTAAGCCTTTTTGCAGCCAGGGAAAGTATACAGGTGGCTGCCCCAAACCTTTGTTGTGTGTCCAGTCTTTTATTTCACACCTTGTACTTACAGTGTAATAAAGTGTAATGTTATAATTAAGTACTCAATTGTAATTGTTATTCTACAATTTTTAAAAGTACCTATGTATATAAATTGTGGAATACCAATTACAATTAAATGCTTAACAACAGCAGTACATTGTGTTACACAGTAAATACTACACCTAGTTACTCTAAAATGATACAGGTAATTAGATAGATAGATAGATAGATAGATAGATAGATAGATAGATAGATAGATAGATAGATAGATAGATAGATAGATAGATAGATAGATAGATAGATAGATACTTTATTAATCCCAAGAGGAAATTCACATACTTCAGCAGCAATAAAAACAATATTAAATTAGAGTGATATAAATGCAGGTATAACAGACAATAACTTTGTATAATGTTAACATTTACCCCACCCCGGGTGGAATTGAAGAGTAGCATAGTGTGGCGGAGGAACGATCTCATCATTCTGTCAGTGGAGCAGGACAGTGACAGAAGTCTGTTGCTGAAGCTGCTCCTCTGTCTGGTGATGATACTTTTTAGTGGATGCAGTGGATTCTCCATGATTGACAGGAGCCTGCTCAGCGCCCGCTGCTCTGCCACGGATGTTAAACTGTCCGGCTCCATGCCTACAATAGAGCCTGCCTTCCTCACCAGTTTGTCCAGGTGTGAGGCATCCCTTTTCTTTATGCTGCCTCCCCAGCACACCACCGCGTAGAAGAGGGTGCTCGCCACAACCATCTGATAGAATATCTGCAGCATCTTATTGCAGATGTTGAAGGACACCAGTCTTCTAAGGAAGTATAGTCGGCTCTGTCCTCTCTTGCACAGAGGAACAGTATTGGCAGTCCAGTCCAATTTATCATCCAGCTGCACTCCCAGATATTTATAGGTCTGCACCCTCTGCACACAGTCACCTCTGATGATCATGGGGTCCATGAGGGGCCTGGGCCTCCTAAAATCCACCACCAGCTCCTTGGTTTCGCTGGTGTTCAGTTGTAGGTGGTTTGAGTCGCACCATTTAACAAAGTCCTTGATTAGGTTCCTGTACTCCTCCTCCTGCCCACTCCTAATGCAGCCTACGGTAGCAGTGTCATCAGCGAACTTTTGCATGTGGCAGGACTCCGAGTTGTATTGGAAGTCCGATGTATATAGGCTGAACAGGACCGAAGAAAGTACAGTCCCCTGCGCTGCTCCTGTGCTGCTGGCCACAATGTCAGACCTGCAGTTCCCGAGACAAACATACTGAGGTCTGTTTGTAAGTGCAGTGTATTTAGGAACACCTAATCTAAAATAATACTGAAATTATATTGAGCAATTAGAAAAATTAGAAAATAATAAGCAATTAGAAAATTAGAAAAATGTGATTAAGACAACAAAGCTGAGTTTGCTATAAATGGTTTAACAATACATTTACTACTTTAATTATTGCAGAACAGCACCATATGTTAAGGGGGGTTGGGGGTGTGTTAGGACACTGTCTTCACATCAGCCTGCCAAATGAGATGGGGCTAGAAATTAGTGACACACAGTATAAGTTTGTTATCTCCACAGCTATTGCTGCTGAGTTCCAACATTGTCCTCTTAGCATCCTGCAGAACAGGATCTTTGAGGAGGAACTGGACATTGGTGATGTGCAATCCAAGTTTCAGTTGTTTCCACAGCTGAGGCTGCTATATTCAGATGCTGTGTACTTATGCGTTCAGGTGCTGTGTAGTTCACTCACCTTGCAATGTTACTTTATACTTCTGACATCATAAGTAGGATCCAACAGCACAGCATGTTTGTATAACTTAGAAACACCTTTTGAAACCACACCTGCATTATGGTAGCGGTTCTTCGTTATTCATTTGATTTAAAATGGTTCTTATCTCCTACTTAACAATACACATACTGTACATACCCAAACAATACCATAGACTCACAATATGGCAGAACTTATTACACATTCGGCTTAAACTAATTATCAAAACATCCAGGTAATTCTTAAGCAATTAAGTATTAATGGACAACGTACCTTTCCAGTAGCCAAGTTTCATGAATGTTGTTACAGCATGGAAAAGAATAAAGCATCAAAAGCCAAATAAACTACCTTGGTAAAGGATCACTTTTTTTAAACTTTGCAATGAAAGATATTTTCTTTCTCAGACACAGAGAATATGCAAAGTCCACATAAACAGTGGCCAGCCTGGAGTTTTCAGGCAGCATTACTAACCACTGTTGCACTGTAATAAACAAACTGAATACAAACATTTTAAAAAGCATGGTGGTGGATGTCTATTGGGTGATAGCAGATGTCCCTTTGTGCATATCTGTGACTAAACCCAGATGATAGCTGGCCAGAAAAAAAAATGCAACACTGAAATGCAGCCTGGTGGGACACAATAAAGATATATGGAAACGTATAGAACTTCCACCACCTTCATAAACCATTGCATGAGACTTTTCACCTCAACAGTGCAATGCTGTGATGGTTGTGTGCAAAGCTGCATTACATTGCTGTTTTAGCAGATCTGCCTTGTGATGAAATGGAGAAACAAAGAATGGAAGTTGGAAATGTCAAGTTTCTTGGTCTTAGAGCAGGGGATGTATACTGGCTGGTGTGAAGGCTTGGCAAGTGTGGTGATAATGGTCTAGTTTTCTTTTAGACTTGTGATGCATTTTCTTATTATTGCTAAGTTCGTATTATGCTTAATTATATCAAACAAGTGCTAAAAATGTAGACATTTTTAGGTCTGGTCTCATGAGTAGCTTCTTGGAATTACAACCATAAGCTCATTTCCAAAAGGTCACAAGCTATGGCCTTCACCTTGCAAGAAAGTTAAAGCACTTGTCAGCTGCTGATGACAGCTGCCAAATGAGTGGTCTTACAAAAACTGAAAGCAAACTGAAGCTGGGAATAGCACAGGAAGCAAGGGCAGAAGAGAGATAAAGAGCTGCAGAGGGCATGACACTGAGAGCAGAGAGACAGGCAGCTGTAAGCAGGATGGAACTTCTTTACTACGACTGCTGGCTATTTGAGAAGAGAGTCTGAAATCACCTTTTATGATTGACTGATACTGCTAAAATTTAAGTGCTGCTGGAACTCAGGGTGTATAATGTAATGTGTTAAATTGATTTTGATTCTGTTTTAGTATGACATGAATAAATGAATTGAGAACACCTTCCCTGGTGTCTTGCTCATTGCTCTAGCCATTAGGTAACAAGGGTTTCCAGGGAGATATTCCCTCTGAGGTGTAGGGTCACTTGATCATGGTTAATACGAAATAAGCTCATAGACCTAAAAGTAGGATGTTATGCTGCCATGGGGTCAAGTGATACCCTGTCACAGAGAAGAAGTGGTTCACAGTAGCAGCTTTAGCACCGTTTGATGTGGAGCCATCTGACCCTGGAGACTAGCTAGCAGAGGTGAGATGTAGAGCTATGACACAGTGGGCTGTATTCCAGAAAAAACTCAGCTGAGCAATGGTCATGTAGAGTAGGTGGTAAGTGGCATAGGGGTGAGAAGTCCATAAACTGGACCTTGCTGTAAAGAAAGGAGGTTATGTTATGTTGGGGGCTCCCCACACCTTCCACAACAAAAATTAGGGCATCTAACATCCCTACCATTTTTACATAATTATTTTCTTTTGTTGACCACTCTCTCTTTAAATGAATTTGGTTTCATTTTCTTATACATGAATTATTCCTTATTATTCCTTGAGAAATAAGCAGTTTATATGCAATTCAAAGAAGTGTAAGGATTTTAAAAATATAAGGAATGTGTTTGCTTACCTTTAGGTAAGAAGCGTGGAAAAATAACAGATAATATAAATTAAATGTAAAAAGAAATTAAAAATGTTTACAAATTTCCAGGTGGTGTCTGTGTGGCTGAATAGGGAATAAAGCTCAGTTGTGATGTGCAAGCACTTTGCTATCTTGTCCCTGTGATATAGCTTGGCCTGTGATGATTATTAACTAAATAAATAAAGAAAGAAATAAGATGTGCTCAGGCTTTTGAGGGGGTGCAGGTATGTGTCTAGTAGCACGGCAGAGCACCTCTGCAGGTTGGTGCTGTGATAGGGCAATCATACATTTATTTGCAGACACATGCAGTTCTGTTAATTGCTTTGCTGTTGCACTGAACACTGTAATCAGCACCAGCGCTCCTGCATCCCACCAGTATAAAAAAGGGGTGCCTAAACAAAACAGGAATAGGAATAAGAGAGAACAAGAACAGGAAAGATGAAAAAGCAAGATGGAGGTTAAAAAGAAAACCAAAAGTTAAAGAAATGGCAGGATTAGGAGAGGAGCTGGTTCGATGTAGAGTGGAGGCAGGCAGTCGGGAAAGTGAGCCTCAGGAGAAAAGCGTGACTGACACTCAAAAGGGGGCTGATAGTCACACCTGCTGAGTGATTTGGGAACAAGAACAGCCAACCACTCCAGGAGGGCTCCCATGTATGGCCAAGGAGTGGCAGCAGGAAACAAGGCAGCAAAGACTGGCACAGCACCTTGTGGACACCAAAGACTAGTGGCAAGGGCAGAAGTTCAAAACTAAAGGGCTGACTGTGCTTGTTAAGAGATGTCTCCTCATGCTGAGGTGACTTGCGTGGGTGATCTGAGGGAGCACAATGACTCTGGACTGTTTTTAAAAAAGAATTCTGCCATTTTGTCATTGATGACATGTTAACCTTAACAAGCATTATTTTTATGGGTTATTTGTTTATTTTAAAAGAATTGCACTTATTTCCAGTTGGGATTTTGAACTCAAGTTAGACATTTTGTTTGATCATAAAATCACTTTTTATGTTTATAGCACCTCTTGATGGTTATGTGTTCTCATTTGCCTTCTCATCCGCAATTATGCCTATAGACGTTTCTAGGTTTGAGAGCTGCCAGAGACCACGGAGGCAGCCTGGACCATCATAATCACACTTTTGTTTTCTCTTTATGGTGATAGTGATAGTTGCATACCTTAGTAAACAACAAAACTCTGTTGTCAACTAAAAGACGAACAAGCTCTTCTTTAGAAAATTGGGGCTTTCTTTTGTTGTTTGTGTCCATTTCTTCTTCAAAGATCTTCAGAATAATTGGTATTAGATTGTCATGTCAACCTGCTTGATCCAGACCACAGTTACCAGGAGTGCTGAAGCCTATCCCAGCTAGCAAGGCAGGAATAAACTCTGGACAGGGCATCAGTCCATTGCAGGGAAAACATACACAACCACACAACTAATACTAGAGCCAATTTTTGTCTTTGAACTGTGGGAGGAAACCAAAGGGTCAAAGCGGAAACCAATGCAGACACACACAACACATGCAAACTCCACGCGGGGAAAACCAGGGACGCAAACCCTGGTCTTCTTATTGTGATGTCCCTGTATTAGACTGTGTGCTCTTTATTGAATTATGATCTCATTGTAATAATTATAATACATTTAATTTAAATAGCACCTTTTCCATCACATTTACTTTATATTAGTTTTCACAACTTTATTTCATTTAAAAAATGACATCATTTAATGAAAGCTTTATGAACTGATTGGTTTCCAATTAACTGATGTTTTTTTGGAGGCAACTTCAGATCAGGGCTAACAAAGTAGTAATTCTACTCACTTGAAAAGTGGCTAATTAAGATGGGTTTTAGAAACCACTCAGAAAAGTAGCTCATGTAATATATAAGTGCAGCTATACAGATGACACACGGCTTTACTTATCTAATGCACTTAATGACCCTACAGTATCTTATTAACATTCTAGAATGTCTGAGTAGTTATTTATTCAAGCTACACAAGATAAAAAGAGGCATTTTAGATTTATTAGAAAAAGAAACAAAAGTGAGAGTCTTAGAAATAAACTGATCACCTAGCTCTTTTTAAATCAATCTAGAAATAAAAAACTTATGTGTTATTATGGACTCCAATCTAAACTTCAAATCACATATTAACTATAGTACTAGTGATTTCCATTTAAGAAACATTGCAAAAGTAAGACCTCTTATGACATCTCGAGATGGTGAAAAATTGCAGTAATTCGTAAGTGTTAGCAAGTTCTCTAGTTTGGAATTTGTACCTCCAAAGAATTCATTTTTAACTGTAGTTTTTTTTATTTATTTTGTATTTACAAAATTGATTTTTGTTACCATCTTAATTGCTTTGGTAATACCATTTCAGTTCCCATCATGTGACTGAGATTCTCCCCAATGATGGTGGCTCATGATGTCATGTTATAAATCTGAGCAGGTGATCACACACTGTTTCGTCCCTCTGTGGATGTAACATCTTCACGAAAGACATAGAAGTAGTTAAATTATTTCCTAACTACCCCTAGCGTTAGGATTCTGAATTTTGGTTTTTGAATTAATTTCTTGCTTTGGCCTTAGTGCTTGTCTTAATTAGTTTTGGTTTATCAATTCAGTTTGCTTAACCGGTTTTGACCCCTTAGCTTTCCTTGACCACTTCTTTTGTCACAGTTTACATTTCCTGATCTCCCCTTTGCTCATAATATTCCTTGGTCATAATAATGTGTCCTCAACAGCAATTTCTTTAAATTTTTGTTTTTCAATGACTAGATTACTATAATGCATTTCTAACAGGGCTACCTAGGAAAGACATAAATCAACAGCAACATGGTCTAAATGTAGCATTATGAATTAGAACAAGTGAAAGAAAATCTTAGCACATCTCATCAGTCTTGGCATCATTACATTGGTTCCTTGTGTCTTATAGAAATGAATAAAAGTATTTTAAAATTGTGTGCAAAGGTCTGAATAATTTTGCTTCTTCTTATTTTGGAGTGCCTGTCCCCTTACAGTATATTCTAAGTTGTAATCTTAGATCCTCAAACACCAGTGTGCTTATTATTTCAAAAGCTAAGCATAAAAGAAGAGGCAAGGCAGCCTTTTGCTGTTACGTATCAGGGTAATATCCATATTCATAGTTGCTTTTTTGTACCAGTTCTAATAGATTACTTCAGCATGTTAGATTATAGATTTGCAATTGTTACTGACGTCTACTTGCTACTAACAATTTGTGTGGTGACAAAGTACTTTGCAGCTGTCTGTGATTTTGGAATTAATGTAGATAATCCAACTCTTGACAAGCCCTACTGTATCTAATATTCTAGGACATTGCATGAAACAATAATGAACTACATTAGCACATTTACATTTAGTAGAATGCCTAGTTGGAGTTGGGCAGTTTTATGGTCTTGGAATCACAGCATGTTTATTTTCTCCATCATCTTGTCAACTTAAATTTTTATTTTCTTGTGGCCTCTGGTCATCTGACTATAGCCTCAGACTTATTGTTATAACCATTAGTTTAGCAATTGAATCCATACTTAAGGACTCTACCATTTCTATTACTTAACTTGTTTATCTGGATTATGTAGGTTTTTATTTATTATTATTTTATTTGTTCATTTTTCTTTGTGTTTCATTTGTATTTATAGATTTTTTACTTTGTGATTGTCATTTGTTTCTTTAACTTCTTCTAAAGCACTGTGAGTTACATGTGTTGTATGAAACATAAAAATAAATATTGTTATTGTTGTGCATCATAATGTTGCTTGTTAATCTCAGAGATTCATAATTTTAGCAAAACCCAGCCCAGATTGGTGTGAAAATGGTGATGTGCCTGCGTGGTTCAAATCACCCATGGGGTGCAGATTGGGTAGTACAGAAACAAGATTTTGTGATCACATTGTTTTACTGACTACACAAGAATGTAGAAGTTTGAAGAAAGATGGATTGTAATAGTATTAACAAGCCAAGGTTGTAACTGGAAAAATATGAATTAAATAAGCAAAGGGCAGGATGTGGCAAAACTGAAGATCAAGAAATATGGTGAGAGAATCAATAACCAGAATATTTTGCATACCTTGGGCCAAAATGCAAGACATAACACATAATTTGTAAGGATAGGTATCTTTAATATTAATTACACAAAGGTTTTTTTTTATGTTGTTCTTTTATCCACAAAGATGGACAAGAAGGAAGTTTATGACACTGACCTTTATACCATCACAGTAATGACATGACACATCATGCACTCTCCACTGTCCAGCTTAGCAGCAGCCCTGCAACCCTACATCAAAAAACAGCAAAAAATGTCAGTGCTCATAATAAAAAAAAAACACACACACACGGCCTGATGACATAATTCAAAAATAACATTTTCAAAAATGTTTTATTTCAAAAAGTGATCTGACCATTAAATTTCCTGACCTCTAAAACTACCAAAACTGCATCTCCATTATTTTTTTGTCTCAAAGGGAAAAAAGTCTGCATCATGAAAATTGCATATGGAGTGCTAATATGCCAACTTTGCTTATTGTTTTCTCTAAAATAAATAGAGCTTTAATTACCGTAGTTTTTGTATGAATTGACCGTCATGTCAAAAGAGCCCTTGTGTTATTGTCAAAACTCCAATGAAAAATGCACACGGTCACAACAAAGAGAGAATGTTAAATCTTTATTATGTATAGCAAGTCCCACTTCTGACCTTCTCTGTATAGTAGTAAACTCCTGGTTGGCTGACTCCTTTAGCAACCAAACCTTTTTAAATGACTTTATCATTTTTCAACTTTTTAATGCATTGCTTCAAGCCTTAATAGAAAGTCTTGAAACAATTTTTATAGTAAATAAAACAACAGAATTTCGAAGGTTTAATTGGGATTTTACACAGTGCATTCAGTTTGTATGCTTTCAGCTTTGTAGATAATGACTTCTTAGGAATAAAGTCAGGCAAATCAGAATGTGTCGAGTGGTCTGCTTTTCTCTGAATTCCTCACGCACATACACTGAAAGAAAAATAAAAGTAAAAGAAAAGAAATACTTAGACAAAAACTAAAGCTGAAGTGGAACCCTGCAAGGTATAATTTAATAAATGCCAATTTTCCTTTTGTCACCTTGTGTCAATCACTGTAGGTGAGCTTAAAAATAAAGTAGCAATTTTATTTGTTTTAGTGGAGTGCTAGTTTTGGTGCTTTTTAAAAATGAATTTATAACGATACCCTTTTACAATTATGGGTTGTGGCTATAGGCAGTCTGTGTAGGGTTTAACTATTAGGACAGCATAGTACCGTATACGTGTTATATTCATATCGCAATGACTTGATGTGTTGGTGACTTTATGTTAAGGTTTTTATTATTTTAATGACTGGAAGTATTTATCTTTCTGTCAAAAATTTTCTGAATTCTGACAAACTGGTTTAAAGTTTCAGAATAAGCTTTCACTGATGGACTTAATTGGACACAATAAGAATGCTGGTATTAATATTACTGTGTCTGTTGGCAGGAGACATGCAAATAAGTATTTTGTTTAACTATGTACACATCGCAGTAAACTCAAACATAAACTTCTACAGAGAGTATACGGTAGAAATGAAAGAAATTCATATTTGATTTTTTTGTCTGTTTTTTATTATTCAGGTTAAGAGACTTTCTAAATGATTTTAAAGACCTTAGTGCTTGCTTAAGCACTTATCAGACTAATCTAAGCCCTTATAATGTTTGCATTATAGCACTCTATGCTAGGTGCTATATTTTTTTTCTTGTGCCTTAATTAATGTCTGTTCCTTATCTCTCCATATGTCCTTGTTGGCCAAACTCCTTCATCCTGACATATGTTTAAAACGGTGTCATATCCATTGACATGATTTTAACTACATTAGGAAAAATACATCTGTCACTAACTAATTTGGAAGAGCTTCCTTTGGTGGTGGGTACGTTGCAGATAAGGAATCAGCGATACGTTTATGATGCCAAAGGTTTTGCACAGAAAATTCTTCTGATTTTTCTAAATTGATAACACCTAATAAAGAAAAAAAATCTCAAATACAAATGTTCTTTTAGAAAACCATTACTGGTTAAACAAAATAGTCAGAAATGGGGCTTGGCAGTTGTCCTGCTGTCCTCCCTGGAGACTTCATAGGTAACAAGGCTATTTCACAATTTAAACTCAATGTATTGCATGTTGGTACAATTGTTTGGTAGATCTTATACATTTTTTATGCATTTAAATTCATTGTGTACTTTTGCAATAACAATATATTCTCGATGTCTAAATAATTACAGCTTTCTTATACCTCTGACAGGTTCTGAGTGGTCTTCTCAGAATAAGGTAACTAGTGCATTGTTATTTTGCAGCTACAAACAAAGGCCACACATTTGCTACAAGCATGTTTTTATTTCCAGCTCTAGTAAAAAAAAAAAAATAATGAGGTCAAAATGAAACAAATACATTTGACATATATTTGCAGTAAATTAACTTTTTTATTGTGAATATCAAATTCTAATAAGTTATTACATTATCAAATGTGCAATGCAAATAAATCAAATTAACTAATTACCATAGATGTACCTTTGTAAGTGAACTGTATTTTTGTCCTTAGTGAAGCAGGTTACATGTGCATCACAGTCTCCGTGTTATTCTGAATGATACATTTTTGCAATTTTAATACTATTTATATCACCACCTTATTTAAAAAAGTATTGTTCAGGTAGATATTGAGAAGAAAGATCCATCCTATAGTTTTTGTTTTGAACCCTCTTAACTATGATTTTGCCTTTGTATTTATTTTTTTCTGATAGTTTTATAATTTTTTACTGGTAATTTGAAAAGTGGATATTACAGCTTTTTAATTAATTTTGCATCTTCATGTTTCTTAATTTATTTCATTTGTTTCTTCATGTTGTTTATTCTGTGTTCAATGTCATCATACATGTTGGGCCATGTAACTGCCATCATCACAGCTCTTCACATCACTTCACCTTCTGGTATAAATATGGCAGCAATTACCATACTCGTCATCCTTCAGTAGATACAACTCTATTAAAAAGAACCCTTACTGTTTAGTTGCAGATTTATTTGGCTTTGACCTTCCTTTTGTCAAAGTCTATTTTTTTTCCATTACTTTTTACGTGTTTTACACGTTATGATTTCAACCCTTGTATTCTTCTATTTTTTTGCCTTGGCACTCACCATAATCCTCGAGCTCCTTCAATGTGCCCTTAACAGTCACAGGTACAAACTTAAAGTCAAACAAGCTTTTCTTAAAAAATAGACTCTTCATTTAAAGTATCATTAGAAAAGGAATAAGGCAAACTTAAGCACCTTCACCAACTGTAACAATGTTGCAGGGAGCTCTTATTGGCACATAGCCGGTCTTCTCGGAACTTCTGCTTTCTCTCCTCTTTCTAATCTCTATGTTGTGCTTTTGTTTCTGAAAACAAATTCCTAAGGCATTGGTAAAGCATTTGTGGAACTCTATAAATCTTATCCTAGGAGCACGGCTATTTCTCAGAAGTGCCACTCTTAGTTGGCCTCCAGTTGGGAGCTTTGCTCCAATCTGTGTCCCAGCTAAATGTTTCCCAAGACAAAGAGCCTCATTAAAATTCCTATAACAGACCTCCATAATCATTAATTATGTTTTAAGTTTTGTACCTAAGGAATTCGAACGTTAAAGTTAATCTGAGTCAGCCAAAGCCTCCTAATGTTTTAGATAATTTTGATTCCCCACTTAAAGCAGTTTGTATTTTGATTGCAAACCAAAAACTTGTAGTCCCAATGTATACCATAGACTTAGCTCAAATATGCTTCATTTCTTCTTTGATGCTGCATTTTTGCTAAAGTCTTTGAGAGAAATTACCATTTCACCAATTCAAAAATATTAAAAACCTCTAATGGTCAAGAAAATTGTGAAACACACAATTAACATTTGATTTGCCATATGAGTATAAAAATTAGCCACTCTGGCAAAAGGAAGACGGACCAGGAAGTGCAAATCTATACCAAAATATTGGTGGAGGTCATAATCAGAAAGACAAATGGTCTTGCTGTTTTGCCAAATACACTCAAAGTCTTAAACAGCTAACCAAATGTTATGAACCTGAGAGTTCCTAAGCATAAAGTCCTGAACAATGACTCATAAATCCCCACAAAAGGGCACAAACATCAACCCTGGCTAGTCCAACAAAAAAAGTAACGAGGAATCTATAAATAAAAGAAGAATTTATACAAAATGTTCTGTAGCATAAAAATAAGCTCCAAAAAGCACAAGGAAAAAGGCACATAAATCAATGTTGTCAAAATAGCCAATCCCAAAAGCAAACACAGTCCCATTATGAAAGGTTACAAAAATCCAGAATTTCACCAAAGCACAAGAATAATCACTAATCCAAGTAAATTCACTGCATTATCGACACAATCATAATGAACCAGGTTTGGCTGAGGGCAGTCCCTTGACAGTGATGGATAAGTGGCCTCACCTCCTGGGGGACCACTCACAAAACACACAGAACATAAAAAAAGATACATAGGTACAGAGAAATGCAATGACCAACAATACTAACATAAGACATCAAGAATGAAATTAAAATGGCATTTGAACCCCAGCCAGAGGAGGTACCCTGTTTGAAATATAACACCAATAAGGGAAAAACAAAAGAAATGGCTGATGTGAAAATCGTTTTAATAAGTACCCATGAACTTGGACAATGGCTGACTTGCGATGTCAGCTTAAATACCATAGTTCTGGTGACAGCACACAACGTGATTTCTGGGAGCATATCGTTTGACAAAGGACAAACGCATTATAGTAATGAGAACTTGAAATAATGGCAGTCTCTAAAACCAAGATGGTTTTGTGGTAAACAAAAACTATAAGTCTCAAAATAACAAAGTCCCTAAAAATGTATGGAACCAAGGAAAAAAATGTTACTGAAAACTACAACACATTTAGAAGACACAAAAACTAATTTAAAGAGGAGGCAGAATGACACTGAGCTTAAAGAATAAAGAGATGTTATGAGTGGCAACAGTCTATTTTTGGGAAAACGTGCCTCAGGAATACAGGATATGTTGCATTCTTTTCAAAAATCATTATCCCTTTTCACACATGTAAGCTATGCAAAGAATTCTTTCAATATTCTGGTGTGTCAGGTACTTAAACTCCTCATTTTGGGTTCTGCTTTGTTACTGTACTTGCACGTTCACTCTACTCACTCACGGCATTGTGGCCATGATTCTTAACATGCAGTGCTGCCTTTTACATTACAATACATTTTCTCGTTGAAAGTACGTTTTTAATGTACTAAACTGTTTTTCCCATATAGAAGCTGCCCATTAATCATGCTTTTACTTCAGTGATTGTTGAACAGCTTTTTTAAAGATCAATTTTTAAATGCATTTTAATTATGTTTTTCCCTTCCATGTGAGTTCACCATAAATTTTATTTGCAGAGTTCCATTTATCTTTTTCTTTTTATCAGTGAACTAAAAGAAAGGCAATCAAAAGTAAATTAGGTGAATCATGATGGATTAATGAGCTTCAGGGTGCCGCTAACTTTATTTTCCGTGTCTTCCGTAAGAGCTGGGAAAAATAAACACATCCTATTACCGTGAGTGCCAATGAAATGTCAGCCAATGATAATGGTGTAATGAATATGACTTTTCCTATTTGTTTTTCTCTCATAATGTAAACTCTGTATTGTAAGCAGCTCCATTCTGATAAAGTAAAAAAAATACTCAATGACATCATCACCTGGATAAATGCAAACATCTTTCAACTAAATATAAATGTAAAGAATTATTATTATTATTAAATACTGACAAGTCAACCGCATCCTATTGAACATTAGGTGCTGTCACATCAATCCATTATCCAATGTGGAACATAATCCTTCATGATTCACCTAACTAAAAATAAATATTTAAATGAATAACAATAACAATAATTTGACTTTAATTGAAATTTGTGTAAAGGTACATCCTGGACCTGTTGTTTTCCAAATTTCATTTTTTTAAGATACTGGTGATTCTGTCTCAGCTCCAGGAAATTAGATTGAAATCCTGTTTTGGGCTCCGTCTGTGCAAGTTTTGACTCCTACAAGCTAAAGATGTGAGTATTAAGCTAACAAGGACAGGCAACCCACCAGATTTCAAAGATGCATGACCTTATGGACAGCAGGCAAGAGGCCACAAAAGATCCAAGCTGACACGGAACAGGATAGGTTCACTAGCACATGAAGACGTTGATAACCTCCCAGTAGTAATAGGGACTATTAATTAGGTATTAGAGATATGGACACTGCATAGACAGAGAACTGTTGTTTAGATTAAAAGGTTCATATCAAACGACTCACTAGCGTTTATCCTACAGTGCTTAAGAAGGTTAGTGAGTGCATATATAAACTCTTAATACATATTTATCAAAAATCACTGCTCATGGAGGAAATTCCAACATACTGGAATAAAATATTATCCTTTTATAAAGTATAAGGTGATCAGACTGATCCAGGTTTAACTTGCATTACAGGTAAAGTAATGGAAGCACTTTTTAAGTATAAGGGGGGAAAATAACAAAAGTACAGCCGTAGACGACACCCAAATTTTTTTTTGTGTGAAACAATGACAAAGATAAACAAGAATATACAGTATATAGAATATAGGGTATGTGGAAAAATAATGAACCAAGTAAAATGTGTGTATAATAGTTACCATATAATTAAATTAAAAATTACCATATAATTAAAAAAAAAAACTACATTTTTTATTTTTAATAGGCATTTGATATAAAGGAAACAAAACAATTTAATGTAGAATGCTACATAAAATAAAGGAAATAGCAGGCAGAATGATAAATACAATGTGATTAAATGATGGTAGTAATTGTCTCCATGGTAGCATTGGGTCAGCCTTGGAGTGGAAGCGTCATCGCGTTCTGTATGATGAATTTATTTTCAGGGGCCTTCTGTTCACTGAAATTATCATTGTTTACCTACAGAATGTAACTAACCTGGGAAAGGAGTAATCTGAGCCTAAGTATGTATTTATATATATTGTGTGATGTTCCTATGTTTATGTTTCAGTTTTATATTTGGTGTATTAGGAGTAGAAGTGTTGTCATGTGCACACTGCGCGGAGTATAGTAAAATTGTTACATGTCCAACCAGACTGTCATTTAGCTATTGTATACATTGAAAATCACTTAATAGGAATATATTTAATTACTTTCTACTTGATTTGTATACTATATAAGCAGGTTATTGTTTTAACTTGACAGATATGTATTTATAATTAACAAATACAAATAAATGAGAAACATTATTAAATATAAACATTTTTCTTCTCTATTTTCAGAATTAGCTAAGGAGATTTAATAAATTACTCTGATTCTTCTGAGCAGTAAACCTTTGATGTATTAATATTGCATGGTCATTGCTGTTTTTTCTGCTACAATGAAAATGTGAGCATTTGGAACACCACAGACCATGCCATCCCAAATGGCCAAAACCTACCCAACTTAATCCTATTACAATATGCTGAATTACAATACATTTAAAGGAACAAACAAATAAATAAGACAAACCCACAGACTAGACAGGGGTAACAAGTAAGATAAGAGAATGTCAAAGAATACAAAATCTAATAGGAGAAGAAGAAGATTCCACAATACATATATTAATATGCATAACTGTCAACCACAGAAAAATTAACATCAATAAAAAAATTCCAATATAATATGCATTCAAAATATTTTAATGCTTGAATAGATATGTAACTGATAATCAGATAACAGATAATAAAATAAAAAGTAAGAGGAAGTATATACTATACAGTGTTTAAAGAAAGGGAGTTAATCAGTGTTTGCATCCTTTAAATTAATATTTGTCATTATAAATTATTAAAAATGTATTTCAGATTTCTGTGTACTTCGGTTTTTCATAGTTGCTATCATTTTCTCAATGGATATGTAATCCATAAGTGGTTTTAACCATTGTGTGATGTTAAGTGTATTTTTCAATCAACATTCAATCAGTCAATCAATCAACATTTATTTATATAGCACATTTTCATACAAAAAAATGTAGCTCAAAGTGCTTTACAAAATGAAGAACAAAAAAATAGAAGACACAATAAAAAATAAACATAAGTCAACATTAATTAACATAGAATAAGTAAGGTCCGATGGCCAGGGTGGACAGAAAAAACAAACAAAAAAAAAACTGCAAAAGCTGGAGAAAAAAAATAAAATCTGTAGGGATTCCAGACCAAGAGACCGCCCAGTCCCCTCTGGGCAATAACTTTCTTGGTTATAGTTAAGATGATGAGAATTGTTGAAGGGTTTTGAATTTGTGGATTCAAATTTTAGAGATCTCCAAGAAGACAAAGAGATGGAGATAAAAAAAAAAAACTACAGTAAATGAAGAGAAGTGATTTGTGAATTTCTGCCCGAGAAAAATGTTGCACATGTGGGCAAATCCATATCACATGTTGATTGTTCTCTGTGGTATCTGTTGTGCATTCTGATCAAGTGCCTGTCATTTATCAAGTGTCTATTATAAAACGTTTGTTGAATGAAATGTACTCTGTGAATTAATTTACACTGAAGAAATTATGTGTTTATATTTTTAATTTTTGAGAGATTACAATCTTGTAAATTTATGGCCAGAAATAAAGCAAACTCATAAGTATATTCCCCCTTTTCTACTGCAAGAGATATTATTGGTTCAAAAGAATACACTATTTAATAAATCTTGAAAAGAATTTTCTTAGTTGATATTATATTTAGTTGCCTTAGAAACAGAAATACTTATAAATGGTATATTATAGAAACTGGTATAAATTTTGTCGTAATATGTTAATTCTGCATTGTATGATCAATTTCATTTGAAGATACCATGGATTGATCTTTCAAATGTCATAGTTCAGAACCAAATCTACAAGCATTATAAAGTTATTGTTTTGAAAGATGTATAATACCTTTATGTTTCTAAATTAAAAAATTAAATGTGTTTTATAGTTAAGCTGACAATTTTGAGTATATCGAATTCAGATGTGTTTATATGGTGTCATTGAAGCCTGTTTAACTTATGGCTCTAACTTTAAACATAAACAAATCGAGGGGATGAGAGTCATTCAAAAACATTACAGACCTCTACTTAGCTTTCCTGCCCAAAAGACAACTCAGAAGTGAAAGGACATGGAGCAGTCCCTACAATCTATCCAGCTTTTTCTGGTCTCGCTGACATAAAATGATATCAGCAAACATCACAGAAAATATTAGTGGTGTGCTTAACAAAGCCAACTACTGAAATAATTGACATGCTTAAATAATGCTAGCCCCAACTCTTTGAATGACATTCGGTGTTTATTTTACATGTCCAGGTGTTATCAAGTATTCTTAAAACAATTATGTTATTTAATGCAAGTGGGGAGAAATGGCAAGATTGAAAGATATTACCTGTTCCAAGACTTATTTTGTTGATTCAATGTTGATAGCCATTGGGTAACATATAGTAGTTGATTTACCATGTTAACACCTGTAGACAGAGGGAATTTTTCATGTAAAATTTAGTAATCCTTAAGTGAATTAAACCAGTTACTATCAGGGTGTGTGGGAGTCATTCTGAAAACATTATTTAAGATAGAATTCACATTTTAATAGTCATTGTTCTGCCAACCAAAAAAATGCTTGGATGGGATGCATAATCTCTATTATTTTTTGCAACAGATCAAAGTGTAACTAATATTAAGTGTTACCGCTTCAGGCAAATATTAATACTTGGATATAAATATCATATATATATATACTGTATATATATATATATATATATACAGTGGTGTGAAAAACTATTTGCCCCCTTCCTGATTTCTTATTCTTTTGCATGTTTGTCACACAAAATGTTTCTGATCATCAAACACATTTAACCATTAGTCAAATATAACACAAGTAAACACAAAATGCAGTTTTTAAATGATGGTTTTTATTATTTAGGGAGAAAAAAATCCAAACCTACATGGCCCTGTGTGAAAAAGTAATTGCCCCTTGTTAAAAATAACCTAACTGTGGTGTATCACACCTGAGTTCAATTTCCGTAGCCACCCCAGGCCTGATTACTGCCACACCTGTTTCAATCAAGAAATCACTTAAATAGGAGCTGCCTGACACAGAGAAGTAGACCAAAAGCACCTCAAAAGCTAGACATCATGCCCAGATCCAAAGAAATTCAGGAACAAATGAGAACAGAAGTAATTGAGATCTATCAGTCTGGTAAAGGTTATAAAGCCATTTCTAAAGCTTTGGGACTCCAGCGAACCACAGTGAGAGCCATTATCCACAAATGGCAAAAACATGGAACAGTGGTGAACCTTCCCAGGAGTGGCCGGCCGACCAAAATTACCCCAAGAGTGCAGAGACGACTCATCCGAGAGGTCACAAAAGACCCCAGGACAACGTCTAAAGAACTGCAGGCCTCACTTGCCTCAATTAAGGTCAGTGTTCACGACTCCACCATAAGAAAGAGACTGGGCAAAAATGGCCTGCATGGCAGATTTCCAAGACACAAACCACTGTTAAGCAAAAAGAACATTAGGGCTCATCTCAATTTTGCTTAAAAAACATCTCCATGATTGCCAAGACTTTTGGGAAAATACCTTGTGGATTGATGAGACAAAAGTTGAACTTTTTGGAAGGCAAATGTCCCGTTACATCTGGCGTAAAAGGAACACAGCATTTCAGAAAAAGAACATCATACCAACAGTAAAATATGGTGGTGGTAGTGTGATGGTCTGGGGTTGTTTTGCTGCTTCAGGACCTGGAAGGCTTGCTGTGATAGATGGAACCATGAATTCTACTGTCTACCAAAAAATCCTGAAGGAGAATGTCCGGCCATCTGTTCGTCAACTCAAGCTGAAGCGATCTTGGGTGCTGCAACAGGACAATGAAACAAAACACACCAGCAAATCCACCTCTGAATGGCTGAAGAAAAACAAAATGAAGACTTTGGAGTGGCCTAGTCAAAGTCCTGACCTGAATCCAATTGAGATACTATGGCATGACCTTATAAGGCAGTTCATGCTAGAAAACCCTCAAATAAAGCTGAATAACAACAATTCTGCAAAGATGAGTGGGCCAAAATTCCTCCAGAACACTTTAAAAGACTCATTGCAAGTTATCGCAAACGCTTGATTGCAGTTATTGCTGCTAAGGGTGGCCCAACCAGTTATTAGGTTCATGGGGCAATTACTTTTTCATACAGGGCCATGTAAGTTTTGATTTTTTTTTCTCCCTAAATGATAAAAACCATCATTTAAAAACTGCATTTTGTGTTGACTTGTGTTATATTAGACTAATGGTTAAATGTGTTTGATGATCAGAAACATTTTGTGTGACAAACATGCAGAAGAATAAGAAATCAGGAAGGGGCAAATAGTTTTCACACCACTGTGTATATATATATATATATATATATATATATATATATATATATATATATATATATATAGCTTACAGATATAATTATTATATATTATTATAGATATAGCTTATAGATATTAATAGCTGTCACTCTGATGGCTATCAATACATATTTATCTTGACTTTCAGAAAGCATTTAATAAGGTATCAAATGAGATGTTGGGCATCAAACAAAAAGAAGCGTGAGTTCAAGGTTATGTCTGTAGATGGGTGCAGAATTGGCTCATACAAAGCAAGCAGAGGGTTATGGTGTGAAGAACCTCATCAGAATTGGCTGATGTTAAGAATGATGTTCCACAGGGGTCAGTACTAGGGCCGCTGCTATTTTAAATATATATATAAATGATTTAGATAAGAATATAAGTAACAAGCTGGTTAAGTTTGCAGGTGATACCAATATAGTTGGATTACCAGATAATTTGGAATCCATTAAATCATTTCAGAATGATTTGGAAAGCATACAGATTTAGGCAGATTTGTGGCAGTTGAAATTTAATGTCAGTAAATGTAAATTTTTACACATAGGGAGTAAAAATGTTAGACTTGAATACACAATGGGAGGTCTGAAAATCAAGAGTACACCTTATGAGAAGGATTTAGGAGTTGTAGTGGACTCTACACTATGAACTTCCAGACAATATTCAGAAGCCATTGAGAAGGCAAACAGAATGTTAGGTTATATAGGGCAATGTGTGGAGTACAAGTCCAAGAAGGTTGTGCTCAAGCTTTATAATTCACTGGTGAGGCCTCATCTGGAGTACTGTGTGAAGTTTTGGTCTCCAAGGATACAAAAAGGACATAGCAGTGCTAGAAAAGGTCCAGGGAGGAACATCTAGGGTTTTACCAGAAGATGAATTATGACAAAAGATTTAAAGAGTTAAGTCATTTCGATTTAAGCAAAAGAAGATTAAGAGGTGACAAGACTGAACTATCTAAAATTATGAAGCGAATTAGTACAGTGGATCAAAACTGTTAGTTTAAAATGAGTTCATCAAGAACATGGGGACATAGTTGAAAACTTGTTAAGGGTAAATTGTTAAGGGTAAAACATTAGGAAGTTTTTCATTACACTGAGAACCATAGACACTTGGAATAAGATACCAAGTAGCATGGTTGACAGTAAAACATTAGAGACTTTCAAAACTAGACTTGATGATTTTTTTAAGAAAAATTAAGTGGATAGGACTGGCGAACTTTGTTGGGTCTGTTCTCATCTGATTGTTCTAAGGTATGTTCTAATATCTGCATTGTGTGAGAGTGTCAGTTATGTCACGCCTTGTGGCGAGATTCCCCAAGGGTGATCTGGTTCACAGGATCCCCATTGTTGATGACCCAATCAGCTGGATCAGGCCAAGGCGATGCCCACATAACACTTGGCTGTAGCAGATAGATGATCATTACTGGAGGGTGGGACTGGTCCGTTTGTCTGCCTGGGGGCTTGCCAACCAGGATCCTGAGCTGTTTCATCGTGTGGTGGGTGTAGCAACATGCTGTACCAGTGCATGCTCCCCAACCTGACCTGACCTGATATTAATAGCAGAGGGAAATATACATACTGTAGGTTTTGACAAAGTTGTTGAGAAATCACATGATACTGAAGTGACAACAAACCACAGCTTTATTGTATCTCCTGGTGATAGCAGAGGATCCTCACATGTTAGTTTTAACAACAAATCATCTGTCATCCTCTTCCTTAACACCAGAAAGATATAATGTCCTGCTAGGGCATAATATGAAAGGTAATATAGAATATGAGTTGGAACTGAAAAATCTGATCAGTCCAGGAAAAGAGATTTAGGACCTCACCAATCACACAGAGCATTTGGAGGATAAAAATAAGTCTAAAATGAATATGATGGATCATAAATCGGAGTTGAAAATGAATGTGATTAGTGTCTTGTTGAAAGATTTAAAAATATTTAACATCATGCATCAAAAAACTGAGGAAGATGACAAGTGAGACAACCAAGAGGGCTACTACTTTAGAAATCACCAACAAGAGTATCTGAGATAAATTAACAGATTCTAAAAGCATCTATGGACTCTTAAGGTCCCTGAAGCAGGGGAATATGATAATTTCACAAAATTTATTTTCACGTTTCCTTAGTAAAATTTGTAATGCTTTTAAAGATTGCCCAAAAACTGAAAGAGCTGTTAACCTGGCTTTGATCACTAAATTCCAGGGTTGAAAGGCTCAGCTTTCTTCTAGATTTTGCTGCTGATTCACAGAAAAAAGGTATTTTTTCACTATTGACTTATGTACCCAGCTACACTGAAAGAAATATATATATATTTAACACACATTGGGATCCTTAGATGGCCTTGAAAACATAATCTTGCAGACTGAATAAATAAAGCATGAATAGCCAAATAAAAGTAAGCTGTGGACGCTCTTCTTATTATAGAAGGAAAAGGAAACTTTTTTCTCACTTGTTTAAAAAAAAAACATTTTAACCATCAGACATTACTGCCTTAGTGGTAGTACATTTGCTCTGGGGGTCTCTTTCTAATCGATAATAGCATTGATGTTGTTGTTTGGTTTAAAGCACTTCACCTGTTATGGTCAATTTTGTAACTGAGTTTTGCAATGCTTGTTTCAAAACCTTCCCAGATTGAAGCTTTCTCGATTATGTTGACCTCTTTTGTAAGTTGCTTTGGACAAAAGCATCTGCTAAGTCAACAAATTTAAATGTACACATATGTTCTCTTTGTTGTATAGCCTTAATAATTATTGAAGTACAGCTAAGGCAAATATTTTCACTATATTAATTAATTAATTAACTTATCTTTTTTCTTTTCTTCTAAATGGGAAAATTCTGTAATTTTTTCTAATTAGTATTATAAACTCAGTATTAGTTGCGCAGTTATTAATTTAATATCACTAGTAATGTTATTATTTTATGCCTCCAAAATTATAATTTTAGCAATATTCTATACTGTCACCTAGTAGCTATTTCTACATATATGGGCTGCTAGTGGTGCTAATATTATGAGAAATGTTTCATCAATTCCATTCTCTAGCATCAATACACTATAGTAATCTCTTATTGTTTAATGTCTTTAATAATATACAGTATAATTTTAAGTAATGCACCAAGTATAGGTAATAATATGCAATTATTTTCTATTTCATATATACAACACAGTGATATGAAGGTGAATTCACCCTGAGGAAGGAAATCCAATCCTGAAATGCATTAGCAATATTTACCAACCACAATGTCTAAGGATTTCATCTGAGAATGACGACTTGGAGATTGACAAATAATCTTTGTTTAGCTTGAGTTTATGAACTTCCTCTTTGTTTTTTTTTGTTTTTTTGTATTTTCTTTTTCTTTATATAATTTCTTCATACCTGTATAAAAAAGTATTTTTCCTGTTTTGCCCTTTATGGTATAATTACATGTTGTAATTTACTTTTGTGCTTTAAGAACTGAATTATAATCATTTTTCTAAATGAATTTTAAGAAATGTTCTATCCATTGCTTTATGTACACCATGAGGTGCTGCCTTTATTGATTCACTTTAGCTAAAAACATACTAGATGTTAAGTGTTTTCTAATATGTCTCCTATGTAATCACTTTTAGCTCTATATTATAACAATGATTCAGAATGATTTATATACAATACCATAACACAATTCACATCATTAATAATGTTAAGCTATTAGCATAACTGTTAGCACATTTTAGCACTAACAGGATTCATAGTTAGTCAAGATAAAGTAATTTTGCTATTCTGGTAGCTCTATCTATCTGTTCTATCTATGTACTATTACATTGTCAGGATCAAACTTTTGTTTGTGGTGTACCTCACTGTGTCGCACTGCAGAGAATCGGTGGGGGCACAGGTGAGTAGGGTGGATTGGTATGGGGACAGCTATTCTCAGCTATTTTCATTTACTTTTATGCAGATATTTTGAAAAATCACTGATTGCAATGTTTAGCTTATGAAGCGCTTCAACACCTAATTGCAATCAGAACAAAATTTAACTCTTTATGGAAATTCAAAACATCACTAAAAGGATGATGCCTATGTTATTAAGAAAATGAACTGCAAAAAAACTCTAACTAGGAAGAAGACAGAATATATGAGGTTGAATGATGATCAGGATTTAGATGTTTGCCTGCAGGGAGAACTATTGAAAAAAGTGGAAAAGTTTAAATATCTAAGATTAGTTGGAGAATTAGATGCAGAGATAACCTATAGAGCACAGTATGGATGAAACAACTGGAAGAAGCTATTAGGAGTGTTGTGTTATTGAAGAATTAAGTTTAAGGTTAAAGGTAAGGTTTTTAAGACAGTGGTAAGACCAGCAATAATGGACAGTAAAGGGAGTGCAAACAGAGAAGTTAGATGTGGCAGAAATGAGAATGTTGAGAAGGATGTGTGGAGTCACAAACAAGGGCAGAATAAGAAAAGAGACGATTAGAGGTACAGCAAAAGAGGAAGAGAAATCTAAGAAAGTACAGGAAGTAGGTTGAAATTATATGGACATATGATAAGGACAGAAAATGAATATGTGGGCAAAAGAGTGATGAGAGTGGAAGAACAGGGGAAATTGAAGATGAGGGAGGCCAAAGTGGAGGTGGATTGAAAAAGCAAAAGAAGATCTGAAGGAAAATGGTTTGACTGAGAAGGAGGTGCAGGACTGACTGAGCTGTATGAAAAAGGCTGATAAAGTACATCGACCCCACATAGAAGTGGTAAAAGATGAAGAGGTAGAAGAAGTAATCGTTTATTTAAACTTTGAGTTTCAATGTCAGTGGTCTCAACAGAAACTAAAAAGAGAAAAGTACCAACTCACTGAAGTTCAAATTAGGTAACATATTTTGTTAGACAAGCTGATGCCTTGAGAAACAGGGGCTTGTTTAACAAAACCATTGCAATGTTAGGAATATCATAAACCCCATCTTAAAACTGATAGTTAATTTACAGTTTTTTAAAACCCAGTGTAACTAAACTAACATATTAAATCTTTTATACTATACATGCTTCCTAATTCTCTTATTAATTGGTAAGTGCATCTTAAACTGGCTACCAAAATGTGGGGCAAGGCAGCATGGCAATTGCTTCAGCCAGCCCTTTGGTCATGGTGGTATTTTAATGCAACAATATTTTTTAATAATATAAAATAATAAAACAAAAATGAGAGTTAAATAGGAAAATTAAGAATTATATACACAACTGGATCCTTATGTATATATCTCCAAATTAAATAAAAAATTCTTGGGACGAGACGAGACTTTTTCAGAGAAACGTGACAAGACATTTTAAGAGAGATAATTTCATGTCCTGCGAGATGAGACTTTGTGTCAAGAGATGAACTGAAAACCTAACAGGTCCAAGTGGGGGCAGAAATAAAAGACAAACAGTAGAAGAAGAAAAGACAAAGAGTAGAAGACAAAGTAGAACATCGTAAAGAGGTTCAAAAACATTGGCACGAGTCTCAAAAAACTGATAGTAAAGATCGTATTAGTGCTAACAAACGGAAATTATTACTCAGTGAAATAACGGAACAGCAAAAAAAGATCAAATACAGTATATGGACATAGGTGATATGACAGAGCTACTACAAGTTCGATTTCAAAGAAACCACAATTTGGTCAGATTTATACTTATGATCACAGACAAGCGATGCAACATAGAATCAAAAGAGTTAAATGATCTGACATATTAGAAATTCTACAGCCAATAATGGATACAAATCCATACGTCCAAAAGTATTGCACTTTACATGAAATTTATCTTAAAAACACAAACAAAGAAGCTTTCTTGGATTTCTATATGAATCCGAAAGATCACGCTCACATATATAATAAACCAAAATGTAACGAATTGTCAGCGATAATTGTTTTGAAAGACAGAGATATCAAAGATAGAGTTGATATCCGTGTTAATCCAAAAGCACAGCACCATTCGTTGCAAGTGGCAGATATGGGAAATGACTAGAGCATAGGGCCCATGTGGGGGTTAACAAGCGCAGCGAGCATGGTGCAGAGCCCCCTTGTTACCTTTAAAAATGGTGATACACGTTTTCATTTCAAATTTTTTGAAATTTCTGATAACACATTTCACACAGCCTTGCCACATCACAATCTTGTGAAAATCAAAACAGTGTTTATATACTTCATATCTGTCACTACTTGATGTTGACATTCTTTTCCATAGTCACATATTTACATTTTGCATACATATTGAATAAAACATTTTGTAAAATTTTGTTAATTTCTGCAGTCTTACTAAGGTGCTAGGCACATGTAAAATGTCTGTTATATACCACTTCATTTTGTAACGTGTGTTTAGTTAAGTAGGGCAGGTTACAGTTTGAAAGTGCTAAGTTAGAGAAGCGCTGCAGGATTAGTGAAACAGCTGAGTTTTGTTCAATTTCACAACTGTAAAACAGATAAAAATATTTGCAGAGTGAACAACGTATACATTTTTATTATTTTTAATGTTAGTTTAATTTGCTTTTTGTATTAAAGCTAATCTTTTTATTTTTTTCAAAAATAATATATATTGTTTTTCTATTTTGTCTGTTGTTACCAGGATGCAGTGTATCATGGGAGTATTGTAACACAATGTGTATTATATGTGGATTAAATGTATTATCTTATGTCTAGTAAAGATGAGGTATGGGCAAAAATGTACCTTGCCTCAGGCAGCATTATTTAAAGCAGTGGTCCAGACAACAGACACAGAATACATTGAATTGAAATTATAACCGTTCTCTGAATATTAGAATACTAAAATTTACACTTGAGATAATATAATTTTTATAATGCAATGCATTAATGCATGTGTAGAATTATATTTTATTGACAAATGTAAGTTAATTAAAATAATTTAAACTGTAATAATCATAAATGTATAAGTTCGATTTTCTATGTTCTTGTTCACGTGTTTTGAAGAATCTGTGTTATAAGAATGTAGCTAGCTAAACTTTGAAATGTTTTCTGTACTTCTATCAGAAAAAAGCAGAATGAAAAATAACAGGAAAAGACAAGAGCTGGGGTTTGGTATGCTTGAGTAGATACAGTATAGCATTACCACAGAAAAGAAAATCTACTCAGACTAATGTCAACTAAATTCTGTGCCTGAGTTTCCAACCAACACCTCACAGTCCCAACACTTCCACATTATGCATGTTAATTCAATGGGTCATGACTTGTAATTGTTGTAATTGTTGACACTTCTATCCTCCAGTCTATTTACCCTTGTTTTCTACATTGGACATACAGGAGATTTTGCAAACACTACAGACATTTCACAAAGTACCCATGAAGCCTTTATCTGAGCCACTTCAACAATGTTTCAAAAGGCAAGAAACCAGACGTTTGGTGCTGGAAAACTGATGGGTGAAAGTAGGTATCCCTTTTGTGCATGTATATTAACACGTGCAACTAACTCTTAGACACTGTCAAAGAAAAGTAAAATGCAGTAAATCATCAAGCCTGATGACATGCAAGGTATGGGTACATGCATAGCAAAGTATTACAGAAAATGCATATGCACTTTCATAAATTGTTGGATGGTATCAGATTCACCTTAGCTGTTGCAGTTGTTTTGTGTGCTGCTCTGCACAGTGTTGCTATTAATGCTGAAGTATAGGAAAAGGGAATGGAAATTGCAAATGTCAAAATTCCTGAGCATGTGTACATGGCTGGTGTGGAGGATTGGCAGATCAAAATTACTGTTGTTTTCACATAGTTTTTTGTTTGCTCACATGCTTCTAATTAAAAGACTTTGTTTGCATTTCATGAGTTATTCCATATAGAATCTGGTTAAGAAATAAATGCAGTGTGGACCATCCACTTGAGAGTGGGAAATTTTTAAAAAATACTGAAATTATTTACTCATGTTCCCATAAGGACTGCAGAAAAATAGCAGTGTATAAATTAAATATATACATGAACAATTTACAAATTGTTTATATCATCACACATGTGAACCTGGGGATCACCTTCAGGGCCTTAGAAAGTTAAGTAATTCCACCCTCAGACCGAGAGGAGGCACTGTCACTAAGTGTTCTTTGTCTTCCAAAGCGACGGTTGAGAGCAACGGTGAGGGCCTGGAGGTCACAACGCTCCTCAGGTGACAGATCAATAAGTACCTGAAGTGCGGGACCCTCCAAGGCAAGGGCCAAGTGTGTTGCGGCCTCTTGAAGTACCAAGAAGGGCATCGATGTTACCAGATGCTACCCTCAGAGCTTAGAGAAAGGCCACTCTCCATTTTAACCCAGGATTCTGAAGTGGAAGGAGATCCAAAGCTTCCTAAAAACAGATGTGCCTCATTTTTTTTTTATTTAAAAAGCTTTCTTGGCTGCTTCTCTCTTAAAATGCTAGTTTGGCCAAGTTTTCTTTTAGTCACAAGCCACAATACTGTTGTGTTTGTTTCATCTAACGGGATTGCCCAGCTGGCTCACCAATGTTTACTGTGGACTTCTTCAGTCTGCCCGTAACAATATGATTTGTTTTAAACATTCATTGAATTTTGATAGTGTGCTTCATATTACTTTTCAGAACTATATTTCATCTTGCACAGATGTTTTGGACGGCAGTGGCTTACCTGGGAGAAGGGAACTTTCCGGGATAGGTTACATTTTAATCCCACGCACAAATTAGCTACCACATTTATTTCTGTAGCTTTAATTTAATGGGACATTTGGATAAAAGTCAAGGGCATTATAGCATTCACAACCTTGGCAAGAAACATTTGCCCATGCTTGCTGATTATATTAGATTATTAGAAAAGACACTGCACCCCCTCCACTGCACATATACTTTATTTTCCTGAAGTAACACATCTCAACAAGATGAAAGACACAAACAATTCCCCTCTAGTTACATGAAATACCTTAACAGCCAGCACAAAATAGCACATCAAATCAAAGAGTTTCTCCTTCCACAAAGAAAAGTAAAATTATTATGATTCAGAACTCTGAAGTACAATCTAAAATTATTGCATGTATACTATATGTATTAAGAACTCACAAAAACAAACACAAAACAACAATAGCTACTTTCATCATTGTAACATAATACAAACAATCATGACCAGCAAGCAAATATTTATTATACATTTTTGTAAACTTAACATCAATAGTTATCATAAACTGTCTTATTTCCATATGGTATAGTAAATGGGAGTCTACTTAGCTCTAAAAAGGCATGTTGCTTACTGATGCTTTATTTCTTTTCCTTACAACAAAAAGGAGGTGCCTGTGCTGAGAGGCAGTCAATTAGAATCCTAATCGGAGGAATCACTTGGGTCAATGAGAAGAAAGGGGCAATGGCTGTAGCCACCCCGTTGTGCATGTTTTCCTTTTGAGTGACTACATTTTCTGCTGTCTTTGCTTGCTGTTATATAATCCTAACCAAGTATTACCTGTATTTATATATATTTATACTCACATGCTTGTTGTCATGTCAAATCCTTCTGCAACACTCTGTACTAATGCTTGTGTTCATACTCAGGCCACATCAGGGTCGACTGCACTGACAGCTTTATTTATTCCTTTTCATTTAACCCTCTAGTTCCCAGACAGTAAGATACAAAGCAAAATATAGACTGTATTTAAACATTTATATACTCATTATAAATGTAATGCTGGTATAGATTTTTGTATACTTAAATGTGACTAAAGTAAAAGCAAAGCAAAATGAGTCTGGTAATCACTACATACAACCTTAATGGATAGCAGTTCTTCTTGCTAGAAATCTAGAAACCCAATGTCCCTAGATGTTAGGTGGTTCATTCAATCTTTTTTGCACTCCTGGGCAGATAGCGCTTTCATACAATATGGTCTCTGAGTGAATATGTAATGGAAAGAGAGAGAAGACCAGCTCCTGGCATTTCCTATATTTATGCTGGTTTTCTTCGTCCTTTCTGTACTGCTTAGACTAATTGAGTGTTGTAGTTTAGGAACTAATGTGCTTCCTGTTGTTCTTGCCTTATGTCTAGACCAATCCTAGCTAGGCTGGACTGCCCAAATCTGCTCTGTTGCAGCTTCAGCTCCTTCAAAACGCAGCAGCTAGATTTTTAATTGGGTCTAGGAAAAAGGATGATATCTCTCCTGTTTAAGCCTCTCTGCACTGGCTACCGGTGAGGTGTCATACTGATTTTAAAATTTTGTTTGTTTTAAAAGCCTTGCATGGTCTTGTTCCAAAATACATCTGTGACCTCCTTCGCCTCTATGCAGTACTGAGAGTATTGCGGCCATCTGGACAACCACTCTTTATGGTTCCAAGATCTCGGATGAAGTCCAGAGGAGACAGAGCTTTCTCAGTTATTGCTCTTAGGCTTTGGAATGACCTGCTTTTCCACATCGGGAATTCATCCTCCATCGAGGTTTTTAAAAGTCTGCTTAAGACCTCCTTGTTTTCTTTCGCCTTTTACTGTGTATGATGGGATTGTGGGGGATGTTTTAATTGGTTGTTTTATTAATCCACTTCTGTGTAATTGTTTATATTGTATTTATTTGAATGCTTCTTTGTTCAGCAACTTCTGTTGTTTTAAATGTGCTTTTATAAATAAATAATCTAATCTAATCTAATCTAGGCACAACCAGTGGCAGTGGGCTATAATGAAACATTTTTTGTCTTATAGTCCCCAACCCGTAGTTAATGAATCAGATTAGAGGATCCCTGATTGCTCTTTCAACTAGCTCTAACCTGACATGAGCTGAGCGCAAGAAGCAGTCAAATGCTTATTATACGTATGTTGACTATGAAATTACAGTGCAAAGTTTTCTTTTAAATCTTAATGTTTTTTCTCTAGTAAATATTACAGTTTGAAAGAAGATTTGCCAAAATTTGTTCAAAGTCCATCCCTATGTCAAATCTAAAAATCAAGCACTACGTTACAAAGCACTACTATATTCAACAAACAGAGAAAGACAGCAATGTTGGGATTTGTTAAATGTAGTTTAGTTATATGAGGAGCTGCAGGATTTTAAGTTAACATACATGGGGTTCCAGGAAAACATAAAATATATATTTTTATATAGCACTTTTAACACTACTAAAGGCACTTTACTTAGCTGGGAGGGAACACTTTAACCACCATCAAGGTCTAGCACTCAACTGGATGATATGACAGCAGCCAATACTGTGCCATACTGTGGTGAAGGGGTGAGAGAGACAGACAGTTAGAGACAGAGGATGATTAGAGAGCCAGAATGGACAAAGTCATGGTGGGCATTTTAGACAAAACATGAGGATGAATCCTACCCTTTTCAAAAGAAGCCCAGGGATCTTGAATGACCACAGAGTGTTAGGACCTTTAGTTTTACGACTCATCCAAATGATGGCACCATTTTCACAGCACAATGCCCTTGTCACTGCACTGGGACAGTGGGATCCAAACACAGATCACAAGGTAAGCACCACGCTGCTAGCCTCACCAACACCTCTTCCAGCAGCAACCCTAGTTTTTCTTAGATGGTCTCCCATCCAAGTACTGGCTGGACAGTAAACAAAGAATACTCATGATGTCACTTACATACCACTCTTCCAGTTATATGCTGTAACAGAAAGACAGGACAACGATAAAGAGTTGTGGTGCCAAGACGGCCACCCTGTATAAGTGGATGTAGCAAAATTCAAAAAACATTCAATTATTGCAGAGTTATTTCTACTTCTCCAGGCTGGTGGTAAGGCTGTCCTCCTGGCATTGCAAGCAATCTTTGCTTACATTTGGGAGACTGGCATCATCCCAACTGACTGGTAAATAGGACTTTTCATTCCTATCTGGAAAGGGAAGGGTGATCGCCTGGATAGCAGCAACGACAGCAAGATAACACTGCTCTCTGTGCCATGTGTGCTATCCTCAATAGAATCCGTGATCACTTGCTCACCTACCAGCGACCGGAACAGTCTGGTTTTACGCCAAAGAAGTCTACCATCGACTGCATCCTGGCACTGAGTGTTCTCATGGAGCGCAAACGCAAATATCGGCAGAGTTTCTTTGCAGCCTTTGTCAATTTTCGCAAAGTGTTCGACTCAGTTGATTGAGCTGCCCTGTGGGACATCCTGAGGGTTCGCGGGATCCCTTTGAGGTTGCTGGATATCATGATCAGCCTGTACACTGGTACTGTGAGTGCTGTGCAGAGTGAAGGCAGGACCTCTGCATTTTTCCCAGTTGATTCTGGGGTTCTTCAGGGGTGTGTTCTTGCTCCTACTCTGTATGGACTGGGTGTTGGGCAAGGTTGTGAGGTCCAGCAGCCATGGGGCATCTGTTGGTGAAGAAAGATTCATGGATCTTGACTTTGCTGATGATACTGTGATCTTTGCAGAGTTAATGGAGGCTCTGATCGGGGCACTCGAGAGACTGAGTAAGGAGTCTGAGTGTCTGGGCTTGCGAGTGCCCTGGATAAAAATCAAGATCCAAGCCTTTAATGACCTCTTGGGCACAGCCATCAGCAGTGTGTCTGTTTGCGGAGAGAGTGTCGACCTTGTCGAGAGATTTATTTGTTTTGGCAGTGACATTCATGTCTCTGGTGACTCTTCCTATGAAGTCAGTAGATGGATTAGGAGAGCATGGGGAGTCATGAGGTCACTGTAAAGGGGTGTGTGGCGCTCCCGATATCTATGCAAAAGGACTAAGGTCCAAGTCTTTATAGTCCTGGTGCTTCCTGTCTTGCTATATCGTTGCGAGACATTGACACTATCCAGTAATGTGAGATGAAGACTGGACTACTTTGGTACTGTGTCTCTCTGAAAAATCCTTGAGTACCATTGGTTTGACTTTGTGTTGAATGAGTGATTGCTCATGGAGTCCCGAATGAGGCACATTACCTGCATTGTGAGGGAGTGTCAGTTACGTCACTACGGCCATGTGGTGTGTTTCCCAGACGGTGATCCGGCTCATAAGATCCTCATTGCTGGGGACCCGAGTGGCTGAACCAGACCAAGGGGTCACCCACGTAACACCTGGCTGCGGCAGATAGAGGGTCATTTTTGGAGGGTGAGACTGGACTGGGTGTCTGCCTGGGGGGTTGCAAACCAAGATCCCGAGTTATTTTGTCATGTAGTGGGTGTAGCAATGCACTGTACCAGTGCATGCTCCCCAACTTGACTTGACTTGTCTCTACAGATGCAAGTTCAAAACAGAAGTGTCCCAAGATGGCAGAGCTTCAAGTTTTGGGTCTTTCTGAGGTGTGACATGGTAGACGAACACCAGAAGTGATGTCAGAGGTGTTCTAGCCACCAAGCAAGAGGTCTGCAGAGGGAGAAAGACAGAGAGGAATTAGGACACAGCTCCAACCCCCTGGAGCAGCAGCAGAATTGCAGTCACTAGGGCCCTTTAGCTAATCCATTTGCGCACGCCCATGATAATGCACTTACAATGTCATCCCTTTCCAATTTTGAAAACCGTGCACACAGTGTGACATCCAGGGGAAAATAATAAAAATTATTTGAGTGAAAGTATGAAAAAATGTAAATATTCCAAAAATTAAACATACTGCATTTCAGGACTCCAAACTGTCCTGACTCATGACACTTCCGTGGTGCCTGAGATAGCACTACATCATCACCTATCTAGATCCACACCTTCAGATTAAACTAAATATTCAACTCAGCTCAGCTACTATGCTCAGTGGCGTGCAAAGTATTCAATACCCTTGCAAAGCAAAGCACAGAGATTTAAATATTTCTGCAAATGCAACTTTTGAGTTTCTTCAGTTAAATATCTACAGAAAATATTTTATAGACTTTGGTAATGTATTATTACAACATAAGAGTTCACATTAAAAATACTGAATGAATAAATATGTACAGTATACAAATCTTTTCTCATGAAGAAAATTATAATGATTTTCAAGGGGATTGAATACTTTTACAAGCCACTGTATGTTTTAGAAATTTTTAATATAAAAAAATATACAGATAACTTTACCTGAAGAACAAAATATTTTACACATGATCTCAGTTCAATTTCAAACATATACTGTAACACTTACTTGAATTCAGCCACTGTGTAGTTACTGAGTTCTTTCTGCGGATACATTCAGTGCTTACACAGATCCACTTGCTTTTGCAGATGAAGATAAGACATTTTTCTTCTTTCTCAGCAGCAGAAGAACTTACAATTAAAGTGGATCATAAATATTTACTGATTGAATCAATCCTCTAACTAAAACAGAACAAAGCACAGTCAGTGATTTTCTTGCTATCCCCATATAATTGTAGTAGATGTCTCAATTGTCCGGCTATAAATGAATATTTACAACATATTGTAGCTTTTATAATTTTATAGCATGCTACTTCTTAATTCAAACCATTACCTTTTTGCAAGAAAATGTGTTTTTCTTCTATTTAAGACATTTCATTTTTGCAAACAAACAAGCAATTTGTTGAGGAGACATGGATCAAAACATTCAGGAAGTGATACTTGTCCAAGTAATGTCAAGCAACAAATGTTCTAGACATATCAGATACTGTAAGTTTGGAGACTTGATGGCTAGACAACTGACTGCTTGTTTACTCCTTATCACAAACTAACAAGGAAACACATCAATTTCGTAATGTAAATTATACCGCTGATTGATGTTGGGATTTTAGAGATTTCCAGGCAAACGTAAAACTGTACTTAACCAGCAAAGAAAAGCAAAGTCCATTCATGACATTATGTAATAACACTGATGTTGTTGCAAATTGTGGTACTAATTAAAGGAAATTTTTATTAGTTGGAATAAACATGAGCCGTATAGATGATATATTTTACTTGATGAACTGCTAAATTTTCTATGAACCTGAACTTGGTGGGGTGGATTCTAGACTAACAGATGTTTACATCTTGCTTGATGAAGGGGCCTGAGTTGGCTCCAATGCTTGCATATTGTAATCTTTTAAGTTAGCCAATTTGCTTGTCTTCTCATTACATCCATAATGGCTAAAACAGTACAAGACCCTACATAAAGAGTGAGTGTTAATGTCTGGCTTTCTGATAGCCTTAGCACATTCATGGGGACATTCTTATACACAAAGGACTACAGGACAAGGACACACACATCCTGAAATTTGCAGATGACTCAGTCATTGTTAGTCTTCTATAAAATGAGAAGGATTGCCATTGACCTGTTGTTGAGGAGTTTCTTCAATGGTGTGATTGCTCCTTTTTACAGCTGTGTTCATAGATCTTATAAAAACCAAATAAACATTAATTACAAATGAGACAGTGGATATGGTGAAGAACTACAGATAACCAGGGGCAATTATTAATAGCAGGTTAAATTTTGATAGTAATACAGAATGAATCTGTAACTTGTATGCACTATTTTCATATTTATCCATCCATCCATCCATTATCCAACCTGCCATATCCTAACTACAG
This sequence comes from Polypterus senegalus, assembly GCF_016835505.1. Taxonomy (NCBI): domain Eukaryota; kingdom Metazoa; phylum Chordata; class Cladistia; order Polypteriformes; family Polypteridae; genus Polypterus; species Polypterus senegalus. The sequence goes on from NC_053158.1 coordinate 146,079,782, forward strand.
GGTCACAGGGGTCTGCTGGAGCCAATCCCAGCCAACACAGGGTGCAAGGCAGGAAACAAATTCCAGGCAGGGCGTCAGCCCACCACAGTTTCATATTCATTGTAATGAGAAATTGGGATTGACTTTTTTAGGCACGTAATTTAAGGCTTTTAAAAACAAGAAATATTTGGATGACTTTAGCTATTCAAGGAAATCTGATAATGTATATTAAGTGGTTTATTCTGCTATTTCTTATGCTCTTGTGTACTCGTCATATCACCATACCCACTAGAAGAATGTCTTCATAAAGCATTTAATCTGATTTTGTGTAGGATGCTCTGATTCTTACCTAGCGAACACCTCACAATCCACTCTTGTATATTACCACAGATACTCATTGCTTCTTTACTTAGAATGAATTTTCTATGTGGAAGAGTGTCATAGACTTTATTGAAGTTTAAATAAAAGCACATCACCTTCTTTTCTATAGTAATTTGGAATCCTCCTTAAGATCCTGCTACTCACCTACAAATCTCTGAAACTGACCTCCTAAATCTTCGTACAGCACATTTCTGCATTGCTTATCCCATATAAACCTAGATAACAGGTGAAATCCTCAACACTGCCTTCCTAAATATATTAAAGCTTGTGCTATTGTCAATAACGACCCACTCATCTTTGTGCTGCTGTCTCTTACAAAGCCTGTTTCTTATGTCTGATTTGTGAAGCAAACTTCACAGCTAAAACCAAAACAAAGACACTATACTACACCTTTTACCTACTGTATTAAAAAGGTATTTGAAATCTTTAATTGTGATAGTTGTGTTACTGTTTTTTATTCTCTGTGACAGAGTTAGGGTCTCAGCAAAATAGTTGGATCTCAGAAGTGAACAACTCTTTCTACAAATAGAGACATTACATTCTACTATCATTGTAATTTTTAAATATGACTACCATTTAAAGAAATATTTATTAAACAAATTTTGATTAAAAAAAAAATTTTTAAATGCTTCAACTTTCAAAAGTAAGCCTCCGGGCACACCTGAATTTTACTCCATGTGTACATTTTCTGACTTCTTTAAAGATCTGCATTAGGTCCCCATATTGCCTACTGTGTTCAAACATGGGGAGGGTTAGTTCCCTTCTTGGAGTATCTGTCAGCTCTGCAGTAAAGCTATGATAAGGATAGGTCAATGAGGCATAAATTCCCAAATGAAATCTTCCATAGAGAGTAAGAAGGTACTATGTAGAACAGGGGTTCTCAACATCAGTCCTGGGAACCCCCTGTGGCTGCAGGTTTTTGTTCCAACCAGATTCCTAATCAGTGACAACACCTGATAGCACTGATCTCATTTAATTAACTGGGATTTTTTTTCTGTTATTCGACATTCAGATAAGCACAACAGCATGATTTTTTACATTTATAAGACATTTATAAATATTTCTGCTTTTGCTATAGATTTAAATGCTTATCTCTCTTTTGTTGATTTCATTATACTTTGCCCTTTCTCTGTGCAGTTTTTCCCCCTTCATTGTATCTTAATAATGACAACTTAAAATGAGCAGAGCAGACACGCTGGCAAACAACACTGAATAATCAAAGGCTGCAGCTACTTTAGAGTCAGACCCATTAATTAGTAAATAATGGATTAAATAAACAATTAGAACACCTAGAAAAGTAGAATGAAAATCAAGATGAAAATACTGTTAAAAGGAAAAAAATACATTATCTATACTAATAAAAGGCAAAGCCCTCACTGACTCACTGACTGACTGACTCACTCACTCACTCATCACTAATTCTCCAACTTCCCGTGTAGGTAGAAGGCTGAAATTTGGCAGGCTTATTCCTTACAGCTTACTTACAAAAGTTAAGCAAGTTTCATTTCGAAATTCTATACGTAACGGTCATAACGGTCAATAACGGTCGACAACGTCCGCCATGTTGAACTTTCTCATTTATAGCTACATTTATACTACACAGGAGCACTATAAGAGTGAAATGCTTAAGCCCTTCACCTATGGTTCTGCATGTGAGTTGATGGCTGCCGCTGAATTGTTCGGTTGTCGCTTTCAAGTGTACCAAAATGGCCACAGCTGATGATTTCAGTAGTGGACACTTTGATGTTTATGAATGTTTAAACTCTCAAAAGCTGGATGTGAAGTTATCAATGAAACCGGTTGCATGCTTACATCGCTTGACAGATGCCGAATGTCTCTTCAACACAAGTCCTGCAAATACTGTCGTACTTGAAACAAACCATGAAACTCAAACCGATTATGACAGCAGCAATCCAAGCTGTGAGATTTGAAACAAGATTACTGTTCACATGGCCAACTGTACGTTGCATGCTCAAGAGTAAGCTCAGCGCACAGCTTGGTCATATTACAACCGGAGGGCCGAACTCACAATGTGGTATACAAAGAGATTCATAACAAATAATTATTGGTATATTTACCTCAGTTTAAAAAGGTTTAATTTTCTTCTTAATAAAAATTTTAATGCAGTACTTCGCCACTGCGAAGCGCGGGTATTTTGCTAGTTCCTATATAACTGCTTGGTACATTTAATTTTTTTTTTTTTTTTAGCAAACTTAGTTTTCTAATTGTATTGTAAATATATTGTTCCTTAAACACAGAACTTGGGAAATATCAGTTCACTTAATCAGCCCAGGAGTTCAATTAAAAACAGAAGCTGGTTGGAACAAAAACCTGCAGCGACAGGGAGTCCCCAGGACCGACGTTGAGAACCCCTGATGTAGAATATCTTACAGACTTGCTTGTTTAAGGACTGTTGAAGTACAGAGTTAGCCAGAAAGAGCTCTAGCTTGGTGTCTTTGTACCCAGATGTACATTATTCTTTTATATTTCACTGATGCCAGGGTTGTTACAGCTGTTTATTAATATTTTTACAGTTGAAGCACAGGCAGGTGACACCACCACTGGCGGGGGTGTTTGTTCAAAAATGATATCCTTTCATCAGGACCAAAATCTTTAGTGGCACCCTTGAGTGGGGTTGGGAAAATGATATAACATTTTCTTCAGTGAAAAACTTTGCATTTTTCAGTCTTTAGTATGTTTTGTAATTTTTGTTTATGCCTAGCATTTCAGATTTCTCAAATTGTATCTATTGTGCTTTTTGACCTTCTTTCCACTTAAGACATCTATTTTGCCTTATGGAACTTTTGTAATACTTTGCACTTTTAGTGAAAAAAGGATGTTCAAAAGCATTGCAGTCACTAAATGGAAAGCAGAATTCAAGTTCATTTTGCTTTGGTTAATAATTTTATTTTGGTTAATAATTCAGACTTGAAATACTTAATTACATGAATTCTACTAAGCATACAGTTTACATAGCAAGCTTCTGGGTTCTGGTATAATGAAGTAGTGTGAAAGAGTGTCTTTCTGGTGTCTCTGGTGAACCATGACAATACAAAGACCAATGTTCACAATAGCAAAATATATGCATGAATTTTTCTTTAAAAGAAATACAAATAAAATACCTCCTGGCTTTTAGACTTCACTTATACAGGTACTTCCTTTATTTGTGCTGTTTGAATATCTGTACTTCAATCAAGTATCCTGAAAGCTCTTTTTCTTTTATTATATCTCCAATATTGCTCTTCCTAAAACCAGTGAGTCTTTATCTGAAGCTTTCTTCCCAGCTCCAAAATCATTTACTGTTCTTCCCAACCTAGTTCTGGGGTCACTTCAGGAGTCAGAATGGTCCCATTTTGTGTTCAAGGATGCCAGAAATTCCTCTAGTATGTACTAATGTACCTGTTCCCCTGATTTCTTAGTAGCATGTAAAGAGCCTGGTCTCTTAGGCAGTCATCATCGTGTCATTTTCCTTAAAGGGGTGATATGGTCTCACTACACACAGACAGGGTATAGCAAGAAGACTATTTGTGCCAATGTAATTTCTGAAAATTATTTTCACATGTTATTTTCACAAAATTATTTTCATAAATTTCACAAATCCATGCAATTCAGCTGAGAGAGAGAGAGAGAGAGACAGCCAGGGAGACTGACAAATGACAGCTGTAAGCTCGGTTAGGGACATAGGCAAAGAACATGTGAAGGACACAAACAGGTTGCTTTTGGGAAGTGCTAATGTCTGTTTAACCAATACGGTTACCAAACACAGAAGGTATTAACAAACAGCCAGATCTGACATGAATTCTATGAATATGTAATTGTGTGAGTGTTTATAATGACAAGGATCCAGCATGACATCAGAGGCTTCACTATACAATCGACATTCCTAGCTGCTGGATGGGACATCTGATTTGTCAGCATTCTCCCACTTGGCTGAGATGTCCCAATGCTTCTCTCCAGCCTAAATATGTATGTATACAGGGTTATGAATATTTCCAGTAATAAATGTTACCTAAAGCAAATTAAACATATATATCTCTTTTTGTACCATACTTCTGCCTGGGTGCAAAAGGTATAGTATTTGGGTTCTAGTCAATTCTGCATCAAAAAACACATTCCAGGGAGAAAGAGTGCTTTCTGCTGGATACACAGGGATTGAGTGCAGTCCTTCCTGGCCTTTTCCAAAATGGGAATCCTAGTTTCAACTTAAAACTTTGTGCTGCTAACTGCTGACCACAATTGCTTTACCCATTGAAGGTTTGCAAAATTGTATCATATATTTCTTTTAAATTACTTTCTGCAATTTACCTATAATTTTTGCTGTGACCTGACTCAAACACATTTTTCTACAAGTGATTGGTTTTCAGTAGAAATAACTAGGGAAATAACTCAGAAAATAAGTATTTGGGAAATGTAATTACACGTCACTCTTTAATTCACTTTCTGCAAGACAAAGGCACAAACTCTTTTTCCACACAGACCTTATAATTGCCAGGTTTACTTGTTCTGCCCTTTGTTTTGTATTTATCTACACCTGAATCTAGATCTGTAGAAGGGTATATAAGAGCAAATGTTAAAGCTGTTTAAGTTTTTTCTTAGTGGAAAACAAGCCTGAATGCTTTTAACTACATGATAGTTTTAAGTCTTTAACAAAATTCACATGACAATAAGGCATCCTTTATCCTTTAGATCATCACTTTTTTCAAATTCGGCCACTGTCCTCACTATTTTGGTCTTTTTATATTATTATGGAAGATTATACTTAACCATGATTATATATACTTATCAGTGCTATATTGTATATCAAATTCCCCAGGGTTTTCTAGTCATTTATTAACATATATGGATGCTTGTGATAAAACACATTTAGATCTGTGGCAATACGCAGTTTTTAAATAACCTTAGAGGGGGGTTGTGCATGGTAGTGTGACAGAGGTTGATGGGGTGATCAGTTGATTACCGCGTTAGCGCTCTGGGGCTACACATGGATCCCTAGAAGGTCTGTATAAAAGGAGCCTGAGAAGGGAACAGGGGACAACTATGAAAGAGAAAGGAAAAGAAGATCGGAGATTGGATGAAAGAAAACAAAAGTAAAAATCTAAAGGTTGAATATTAATGTAGCTGGTGCTAACATAAATGGAAACAGGGTGTTGGGAGAGTGAGTCCCGAGAAAAGCATGTGGCCTGGCCTTGAGGGACAGGGGTCTTTCCTGCTGATCATTCCAAGGAGCAGGAGTGACCAAATGCTCAGAACAAGCTCCCACAGAAGCCTGAGGGAGCAAGGAGCAAAAGAAGGCTTGGTGCAGTACCTTGTGGATGTGGAAGGACTTGTGGCATGGATCCGACAGACAAGATTCTAGAGACTCTGAGGACCCTAGACAAAAAACTTCATGGGGCACCCCAATTAACTCTCCATAAGTCCCAACATTTTCAAAATTATTAATATTATTTTAATGCAACATCTAAAATAATAAGATCAACAGGGAGAAATTAAGTTGCTGCTCAAAATTTGTTGTGAAAAATATTTAATATTTTACATCTGCTGCTTTATAAAACTACCTTAATCTTACTGTTTAGTCTCACATTTGCATATATTGTTCAGCCAGACATGTCTGTGAAAACGTGAGTGAGCTGCTTTCCAATTTGTACTTTTCAGTTGTGGTTTGCTCTGTCCACAATGTGTCATCATACGCATTCTCTTTACCCCACTTCATATTCCAAGTTGCTCAGAAAACACTGTGATGCCACATCAAGTTGGTTTATAATTGTTGTTTACCTACCTGAAATAACTCAGTTGCCTACAGTTTTAACATTTGTCTATTATTTTTTTCATTGTACATAGTAAAACAAAGGGAGCGATTACATGTGTGACTTTTTTTGGTGATTATTTTCTAGTTGTATGCTGAAGAGAAATGACAATTCACAATTTGGCAACAATGTTCAGTAATATTGATATAAAAAGGATATGCAAATATGGATGCTTTCCAGAAGAAAGAGAGAATGATTTACAAATGTGTACCTGCACTGAATTGGTTTGCTTCTGGTCGTATTAGGGACATTTCCTTTAAAAAATAACAATAAAAAATATCATTAACCTTGTTTTTTAAATAGAATTTCAGAGTTAAAGAGACTTGGAGATCTGCAGTGCAGCCTTTTAGGTAAAGTCAAGAAAGGACACTGATGAAAACACAATGCATACTGGTATCTTCCACAGTACTTTTGACACCCCAACAACTCTGATACAGGTCAGGCACTTTAGTTTTTCTGTAACTTAAAACAGGAAACTACCATATGGCAAAAAACACTGTAATGAAAACAAAACTGTTCCAAAATGTATCTTTTCCATTCCTTCATAATACTAAATATTTTACCACGATCCATAGGAACAGGGGCATCTTTAGATGCTACTGGAGGTTTTGCCAGTGGTGACTTACAGTAGCTGCCTTATGCTTCAGTTTCCTTTCAACGAAACAGATTCCTAATATTGACATTAAACTAATGACCTCATCCAAGAAGTTACCCACATCATGACTGGCCAAATCACCCTGAAGCTCATCAGGAAATCCTTTCTTAAACAAAGATATGAATGTAGCCTCCTCCCATCCCACATTTGATATGATTGTCTTAAAAGCTTTAGGGTCTTTCCTGCCCTCCAGTAACCTATTAATAACCACCCCTGTTCTTTCAGGTTGATCAAAAGTTGCAAAGAATTTCTTCAAGAATGATTAAAGGGAATAAAAAAGGGTTATTAGAATCATAAAGGAGGGATTTGTGCAGGTAGATGATGATAGTATCCAATGATTGGACAGTAGAATATGTTTATAATACTCAGGCCCAAATTAAATTTTTAAATAATTCAGTTTTTCATATTGGCTAGGATGGGGACTTAATGGCTCTCTGGATGCACCTCTAGCCTGGGAAATGGGATTGGTAAGTGAATGAGCTCTTTGGTGCAAATGATTTCTAAAATGGTTACCAGGGATGAGGCAATCATATTATTAAAATGTTTTTGCAATGCCCTTGCAATTTTTTAACTTGTTCTACATCCGGAAAAATATGTTCCATCTCAGAGTTATTAATGTTTTCAGATCCAATTTTATGTTCTGCCAGAGTAAAAATGGCAGACGTGGTTTGTTAGGAGTAACTGAAGGTTTAGGAGTACAAGAATGTAATACTGTATAGAAATAACTGGGAAAATAACTAAAGCAAAACTTTATTAAGCAAGACCAACATAGTGAGCACTGACAAGAACTTTACAGAAGGGCTGAATGAGGTGAAAAATCATCTGGCCCAAGCAAGATAAGCTAAAGAGAGTATGGGAGGCTGTGGCTCATCTGGCAGTGCTAGAAAATTCAGAATCAAGGAAGTGAACAGAGTAGGAAATGAAGAAAACAAACAGAATGAAGTAGGTTCCAGAACCCTATATGCAAACCATAACCTTTGTTAAAAAGATTGGCATAAATTCCATCCATCCATCCATCCATCCACTCCCTAATTTAATTAGAAACTAACTACATGCCATAAAGATTTAAGAAGAGTGTCAGAGGTGGCTGGGGTGGTGACCTTGCGCCTTCCTCAGACCATCTGGGGGCAACCGCCCTGGTTCCTTTGGGCACCACGGGTACAGAGCTTTGAAGCTCCACCCTGTAGTTGCCCTTGGTCACTGCCAGGGGGCGCCCCCATGCCTTTGGAGCCCTTGACCTCAGCACTTCCGCCACACCAGGAAGTACTGGGGGGGAAGAGGAGCAAGGACACCCGGAGTGCTTCCGGAGATACAGTCGGCACTTCCGTCACACGGGGGCGTGTCGGTGGGAGGTTGCCAGGAAGCACCTGGAGCACATCTGGGTGTGGATAAAAGTTGGCCGCCTCCCTTCATTCGGGGCGAGAGTCGGGAGCGGAGTGGACTGAGCTTACTGGAGGAGGCAAGGAGGTGGCCTGAAGAGGAAGAAAGGCATTGTGCCTGTCTGTGTCTGGGCCAACCTCCACAAGAGGAAGCCCTTAAGGTAGTGTTCACAAGGTCCAAAAGAGTGGGCGTGGGAATGACAAAAATATAATGTAAAGAATTACATTCTGCACCTTATAAACCCCTAAATTATGACAGTAAGGGGGAGAGAAAACCATCAAATATTAGAAGTTCAAAATCTGTTTCTGTTCTGCCTATTTCTAATTAAGATTTTCTAATTACTACTTTTTGTGTAATCCAAGCAAACCTTTTGCCTTCTTGTTATTTTCTCAAAGTGTGAGTGTGGAACATAGCCCCCCTTCCTATCACAACAGCATAACAATCTTAGTGTCTAAAGGCATAAACCAAAGACAGGTTTAATGAACTATTTTTTAGTTCTTTTAACTGTGAAATTTGTAAGACTTTGAACTAACAATGTTAAGAATATTTCTTAACTCTTTGTCTATTCTGGTTGATGATAATAAAAGAACCACTAATTTGTTATGATTTTACCTCCTGCAGTTCGTTTTCTTAAAGTGTGTAAGACTCAAGGAACAAACTTCTTAATCTTCCTAACAGGACTAAAATATTTCCGTTCATCTTTCTTGTAGTAGATTCTAGGACATCTTACTATTGTTGAACTCTGTAGTCTACCATTGTGTGAAAATAATTCTGGGGGAAATCTTACCACATGAGTGTGACTAGGTTTACAAGATATTTTTATTCATCGAATATAAATGTATACTGGTGTTGGATAAATCTGTTTCTCTTTAAGGCATGTAATTTATGAATGGATATCCATTTGTAATACTGGTATGAATTTATACTTTAACATTAAGACTATATCACTCACACCAGTGTTAACTTTATTTTATATTTTACTGGGAATTTCTGGAAAGAAGTGGTTTAACTCAAGTAGAAGAAAGTAAAAACAGACCAGCCCCGTCAACAAACCATATCTGTGTAGAATTTAAATGCAAAAATCACAATAAACCAGGAGTTGAATTAATCAAGAGATTCTGGTAAAGGTTTAACAAAGATTCGGACTTTAAGTCTGGTTGAAAGAGTATACTGCAGTCACTTCTGCCCTAATGCCATATATAGTATGTAGGTTTATTTGCTCCTAGGTTATGCAGTGTGCTGCATAAATGGAATCTGGAGCAGATGCCCCTAATCTGGACACAGTGGTTTAAAATGTAAATGAATGGATGGGCAGATGGATTGATTTTATGTTTACATATGTCTGACTTCCAATGGCAAAGATTTTTTTGTTCAATTCTTCTCCTAAATTACATTGTGAGCCTGAGCAAGTGACTTAACAAGCAAAGTTGGGCAAAGAAGATGGCAAATTTAGTATTGCTTTCATCTAGTAGATAGTTTATATGAGGTGATAAAAAGCATTAGCCCAACCATTTTTATTTATGTTTGTATATAATACCAAAAGCACCTACTGCGAAAGCCATGTCTGTCTGTCTGTATGTCTGTCCACAAGAAACAACATGATTTTGAATTTGGACTACATAATGATTTTATTGAAATTTGCCATACTTCCTTTTCAAAGAAACTTGTGAAACAAGATGTTTTGTCTTGGTAGAGTAATATATTACTCTACTTTCCCCTTTTTTATCTATACTAATAAAAGGCAAAGCCCTCACTGACTCACTCACTCACTGACTGACTCATCACTAATTCTCCAATTTCCCGTGTAGGTAGAAGGCTGAAATTTGGCAGGCTCATTCCTTACAGCTTACTTACAAAAGTTGGGCAGGTTTCATTTTTCCCTTGCACTCAGTGACTAAAGCTATACACACACATATTGACACATACATATACCTGTGTGTATGTTTGTATGTATGTGTATATATATATATATATATATATATTTATATATACACACACACACCCACCTATCTACATTGTATATATATATACACACACACACACATGCATACATACATACATATATATAATTTGTGTGTGTGTATGTATGTATGTATGTGTGTGTATACGTATATGATGTAGATAGGTATGTATATATATACTGTATATATATGTGTGTATATGTAGATATGTATATAGATATGTATATATGTATATAGATATGAAGATATGTATGTGTAAAACAGTAAAAAGGAGGCGTGTCAGACGTCGTTGTACATTTTCTGATGCAGCTAGACGAAAACAACTTTGTGACGCTGCCGCCAAATACACAAAATTGCTTTGACAATCATGTTACGTTATTTTTAAAATGTTTCCTTTTTTTTCATAACTTCTTTAACACACAACATCGCTGCGAAGCGCAGGTATTTTGCTTTATATATATATATATATATATATATATGACAGCAACACTCATAACAGTGACAAAACAATTACATTGACAATCATGTTACGTTATTTTCAAAATGTTTCCTTTTCTTTTTCTTTCCTTCTTTAACACACTACTTCTCCACTGCGAAGCGCGGGTACTTTGCTAGTTATTAATAAGTATCCTTTGTTAGAATGCCTCAACTCTCACAGACTTACCACTGTTTATAAAGTATTGTACCATATAACTTCTCCCCACCTTCCCTTCTACATCTATAACCTCAGGCAGTTAGGTGTAGTAAAAGACAAGCAGGAGTTAATTTATACTTTAAATAATGTATTATTGATAATATTCATAAATAATAACAATATGCAAAGTACATTTGAATATTGGCGACCATGCAACCTGATAAATGGTGATGTATAGTTTCAGGCGGCACACAGACTTGTTGGTTACTTACTTGTATTGACCCCCTTCTTTTTGACACCCACTGCATGCCCAACCTACCTGGAAAGGGGTCTCTCTTAGAATTGCCTTTTCCGAGGTTTCTTCCATTTTTTCCCTACTGGGTTTTTTTGGGAGTTTTTCCTTGTCTTCTTAGAGTGTCAAGGCTGGGGGGCTATCAAGAGGCAAGGCCTGTTAAAGCCCATTGCGGCACTCCTTGTGTGATTTTGGGCTATACAAAAATAAATTGTATTGTATTGCTTTAAAATGTCTCTAGTTAAGTCCTCACTTTTGGCCAGCTTTCTTCAGAACAGGCCGCATGCCTGCCTCAATACGGCTGCTGAGTTGTGTTCTTTATTGTGTTGTCCTTTTCAGTTCATGGTGTGAGATGCTCCTTTTTCAGTTGGTGTGTGTGTGTGTGAGAGAGAGAGAGAGAGAGAGAGAGAGAGGGGTAAAACAAGCAAATTTATAGATTTTCTGTTCAACCCCTACAGCCAATAGGGGGCCATGGTACTTAAAGGCTTCTGATACACGCCAGTTCCAAACACCCATATTTGAGACCAATGGGGCAGAGAATACCTTTCACACCTGCCCCCAAAACCAATTGTTGAGCTGAAGTTTGCCAGCTAGGTAGTCTGATTTTCCTGTGGGGGTTGATTGAGAGAGTCCTACAGAGAATCACTTGCCAAACTTGTTTGAGGCACTGTCGTAAAATTACAAAGGACTGGTTCTTAAAAGGAGGGAAGGGGCTCTTAACCATCTAATCATTGCTGTTTTTATAAATGATAGACATTAGTGTTACCAATAAAGACATAATAAATATTTATCAACTTATATGCAAATTTTCACACCACAACACAAGTTTAATTTTAATTGAAAAAAATCTTAAATAAAATGTGCTCTACACGTTAGAAATTTCAAAATCAAAACTGAAAAGCATTCGCAAATTTGCAAATTTCTGTGTCCTAAAACAGCAATTATTACTTCTTCAATGAATTTGTTTACTGTCAATTTTACCTTAAGTGTGATTACTTCAACTTGTATATTTTTTTATTTTACTTGTTTGACAATCACTACTGAAAGCAAAACAATCCAACACCTGCAGGCATGCCTGCTTAAGAACTTACACCTCACTACAGGACATCGGGTGGGGCAGGGACAGATGTAGGTGGGGTTGGACTGAATTACTGTTACCATATAAGAAAGTTATGATGTTAGACATGTATTGATTTATTCAATTCACTAGTAGTGTTATTCTAGATAGATAGATAGATAGATAGATAGATAGATAGATAGATAGATAGATAGATAGATAGATAGATAGATAGATAGATAGATACTTTATTAATCCCAAGGGGAAATTCACATAATCCAGCAGCAGTATACTGATACAAAGAAACAATATTAAATTAAATAGTAATAAAAATGAAAAGAATTAAAATAAAATTAATGTTCGCATTTACTCCCCCGGGTGGAATTGAAGAGTCGCATAGTGTGGGGGAGGAACGATCTCCTCAGTCTGTCAGTGGAGCAGGACAGTGACAAAAGTCTGTCACTGAAGCTGCTCCTCTGTTTGCAGATGATACTGTTCAGTGGATGCAGTGGATTATTCATGATTGACAGGAGTTTGCTTAATGCCCGTCGCTCTGCCACAGATGTTAAACTGTCCAACTTTAATCCTACAATGGAGCCTGCCTTCTTAACAAGTTTGTCCAGGCGTGAGGCGTCTTTCATCTTTATGCTGCCACCCCAGCACACCACCGCGTAGAAGAGGGCACTCGCCACAACCGTCTGGTAGAACATCTGCAGCATCTTACTGCAGATGTTGAAGGATCAATCAATCAAGTCAGTACGGTAGCAATACAATCTGGCTTCTGGCCTCCTCCCATACCACGATTGTCTGTACAGCTGCACTGCATCTTGCTTGAACCTCAGCCATAGCAGTTTACATTTGCTGCCCCTTCAAAGTGAAACAGGTAATTAACATGATGTTTATATCTGTACAAGTTGAAAAATAACAGCAACTTTAGTAGAACTGTGAGAAAGGTGGTTTGGTGACACTTTATGCTACAGTGACTAAACCTGTACTTAGAACTTACACTAAAAATAGACTCATGGTTGCATTATGTATTATTTAAATATTATAATTGTTAAATATTCGTTTTACATTAAAATTAATTGGAAAAGCACTACAATGATCTGCTATCTACAGTTGTGGCAAAAAGTTTTGAGAATGACACAAATATTAATTTTCATAAAGTTTGCTGCCTCGGTTTTTATGATGGCAATTTGCATATACTCCAGAATGTTATGAAGAGTGAATAAATGAATTGCAATTAATTGCAAAGTCCCTCTTTGCCATGAAAATGAACTTAATCCCAAAAAAAACATTTCCACTGCTGTTGTGAAGAAGGCTTCAGGGTGCCCAAAAAGTCCCAGCAAGCGCTAGGACCATCTCCTAAAGTTTATTCATCTGTGGGATCAGGGCACCACCAGTTCAGAGCTTGCTCAGGAATGGCAGCAGGCAGGTGTGAGTGCATCTGCAAGCACAGTGAGGCAAAGACTTTTAGAGGACGGCCTGGTGTCATGAAGGGCAGCAGAGAAGTAACGTCTCTCCAATAAAAACATCAGGGACAGACTGATATTCTGCAAAAGGTACATGGATTGGACCGCTGAGAACTGGGGTAAAGTCATTTTCTCTGATGAATCCGATTTCTGATTGTTTGGGGCATCTGGGAAAAAAGATTGTCTGGAGGAAAAAAGATGAACGCTACCATCAGTGCTGTGTCATGCCAACAGTAAAGCATCCTGAGACTATTCATGTGTGGGGCTGCTTCTCAACCAAAGGAGCGGGCTCACTCACAATGTTTCCTAAGAACACAGCCATGAATAAAGAATGGTACCAAAACATCCTCCAAGAGCAACTGTCCAAAAACAGTTTGGTGACAAACAATGCCTTTTCCAGCATTATGCCATAAGGCAAAAGTGACATTAAAATGACATTAGTGACATTAAAATTTTGGGTCAATGGTCAGCAAACTCCCCAGACCTTAATCCCCTTGAGAACTTGTGGTCAGTCCTCAAGAGGCGGGTAGACTAACAAAAACCCACAAATTCTAACAAACTCCAAGCATTGATTATGCAAGAATGGGCTGCCATCAGTCAAGATTTGGCCCAGAATTTGATTGACAGCATGCCAGAGCGAATTGCAGAGGTCTTGAAAAAGAAGGGCCGAGACTGCAAATATTGACTCTTTGCATAAACTTATTTGACGTAATTGTCAATAAATGCCTTTGAAACTTATGAAATGCTTGTAATTATACGTCCGTAAACCACAGAAACATCTGACAAAAAGATCTAAATGCACTGAAGCAGCAAACTTTGTGAAAACCAATATTTGTGTCATTCTCAAAACTGTTGGCCACGACTGTATAATGTTCCTATACATCCAACAATTTTAACTTGAGACTTCAGCACAGATTTTAAATCTAAATTGGGTATTTCCTTGAAAAATTTTATGTTTAAGAAATTTGAACTATGACTAACTAAAGGCCCTGTACATTCAACAACTAACAGCAGAACATTGATCTTTTCATCACTTGAGGATCTGTGATCACTTGCTCTTTACCAGTGACCGGAGCAGTCTGGTTTTATGCCTAAGACGTCTACCATCGATTGCATCCTCATAGAGTGTAAATGCAAATATCGGCAGAGTTTCTTTGCAGTCTTTGTCAATTTTCGTAAAGCGTTCAGCTTAGTTGATCGAGTGGCCCTGTGGGACATCATGAGACTTGACGGGGTCCCCTCAAGGTTGCTGGATATCATGGCCGGTATTGTACACTGCTACTGTGAGTGCAGTGCAGAATGAAGGCAGAAACTCTGTTTTTCCCACTTGATTCTGAGGTTCATCAGTGGTGTGTTCTTGCTCCTACTCTGTTCAATGCTTGCATGGCCTGGGTTTTGGACAAGCGGCTGTGGGGCATCTTTTGACAAAGAAAGATTCACTGATCTTGACTTTCCTGAGATGCTGTGATCTTCTCAGAGTGAATGGAGGTTTTGATCGGGACTCTCGAGAGACTGAGTGAGGAGTCTGAGTGTCTGGGCTTGTGAGTGTTCTGGATAAATCCAAGATCCAGGTCTTTAATGATCTCTTAGGCACAGCCATCAGCATGGTGTGTCTGTCTGCAGAGAGAGTGTCAACCTTGTTGAGAAGTTTACTTACCTTGGCAGTGACATTCGTGTCACTGGTGATTCTTCCTATGAAGTCAGTAGACGGATTGGGATAGCATGGGGGGTCATGAGGTCGCTGGAAAGGGGTGTGTGACACTCTAGATATCTCTGCAAAAGGACGAAGGTCCAAGTCTTTAGAGTCCTAGTGCTTCCTGTCTTGCTATATGGTTGCGAGACATTGACAATATCCAGTGACCTGAGATGAAGACTGGGCTCCTTTGGTACTGTGTCTCTTCGAAGAATGCTTGGGTACTGGTGGTTTGACATTCTGTCGAATGAGCAGTTGCTCATGGAGTCCCGAATGAGGCACATTATCTGTGAGGGAGCATCAGTTACGGCAGGGGTGCCCAATGCGTCGATCGTGATCGACCAGTAGATCGCAAAAGTAGTGCAGGTTGATCGCGTTGCATTCAAAAAAATTTTTTTTAAACATTAGTCTATATATCCTCCCTATGGCATTTGCCACTTGATTGACGTACAGGGCGGCAAGTCTGAGATCTCTTTTCTTCTATCACTCTGGTCATCCTGAACACACGATCAAACATCCGAGCTAATGCAAAACTCCAGCTATCTAAGTGTTCTAGTTAGCCTTCCAATTTATATAGACTAAAGAAGGGATTTAAAAAAAAATTGCTTTGGGGAGGGTATGGGCTGGATGTGGAATTGGAAGAGGATTTTTTTTCTCACAATGTCACAATTGAAGTGCATTTGTCTGATCTGTCAACCTATCATTGCTGTTCCAAAGAAGGAAAATGTGGAAAGGCACTTTCGAACTGTTCATAAAAACTACGAAACTGACTTCCTTCCGAAAAGCGATCTGAGAAAGAAAAAGAGGGAACTAAAATCGCAGTTAATCGGGCAGCCGTCATTTTTCACTGAAAATCGCTGAATTCAAAAGCTCCTTGACTACATTATTCGGCTCTACTTATTTATGCGAGTCAGCCTTTTCCCACATGAAGATTATTAAATCCAAATACTGTAGTGACCATAAATGTATTGAATTGTTATTGTGCCATAAAGGTTATTCAGTTATATAAGGTACGGCAACATATATTTTATGTATAAAGTATATAGCATTTTTAATGTAGGTAGATCAGTTCGACCTGGTCATTTTAAAAATAGCTTGCAAGCCGAAAAAGTGTGGGCACCCCTGAGTTACAGTAATATGGTCATGTGGCGCGATTCCCAGAGGGTGATCTGGCTCGCAGGATCCTCATTGTTGAGGACCTGAGTGGCTGAACCAGGCCAAGGGGATACCCACGTAATACCTCGCTGCGGCAAATAGAGGGTCTTTTCCAGAAGATAAGACTGGACCGCGCGTCTGCCTGGGGGGTTGCCAACCGGAATCCTTGTTTCATCATGTACTGTGTGCAGCAATGCGCTGTACCAGTGCATGCTCCCCAACCTGACCTGACCTGACTTGACATTATAGGTTTTCTGCTAAAAAGACACATCTGTTCACTATCTCTGGCTTGGTTGACACTCTTTTGCATGAGACAGTGCCACCTCCTGTGCTAAAAACCCCAACCATAATTCTCTGATAACCCCAGACTAAAAACAACTGCCATGCCCCTAACCTCACCCACCATACACAGCCCCACCAAACTATCCTGACAATCTTCTGCGAATTCAACAAAACATGCATCTTGAAAACACAGAAAAGGGCAGGTATTGGATCATGACCAAAAAAAGCTTAAGAAACCCTGCTGTAGTGTATAGTAGAGTGTTATGTACTGTGCCAATGTCAAACTCGACCATAAGTCTGTGGTAAAGGGAAAGTATCTCACGTCTTTCAACACAGGCTCCATCATTGCCCACCATTCATCATAAAAGCAGCACAGTCTGAGAAAAATGTTTTCAGCCAGGAAGTTGATACCTTGAGTCAAAGACATTTAAGTCAAGTCAAGTCAAGTAGAGCAGTACACAGTAGGACGAAATATTGTCCTCCAGAGTCAAAAGGTGCAATACACAAGATATATATATTGTGAAGGATGGCCGGTCATTTATCCCGGCCAATACCGCCAAGCCGCCAGGTGGAGCCCTCCTTGCAGCATGGAGGTCCCCAGAAGACCAACAGGGCATCATGGACAATGGAGTTTTTATGCAAAGCCCTGCTGGATGCCGTGGGGGCCACAGGAGGGAGCTGCAGGGAGGACCGAGGGCTTCTTCGTGCCCTGTGACCCAGAGGTTCGTCATAGGAAGAGCGACGGACTTCCGGGTTGAAGAAAAGGACTATTTACCCTGACCCGGAAGGAATAAGGACTTGTGAACTGTTGGGCAGAAACACCTCCGGGTCAGGGAGTATAAAAGGACTATGGGAACTCCCAGACATATATATATATATATATTTATATAACTATAATAAAAAGAAATATACAGTGTTATGTAGTGCTATGTAATCCAGAGAGGGTAAGGAGTAAAGAGTCCAGTGTGGAGGAGGGCAGCATGGTCTTCAGGAGCCGGACTGTCTGAGGAAAGAAACTATTGCACAATCTAGCAGACCTGCTCCTGATGCTGCAGACTCGTCTTCCAGATGGAAGAGGAGTAAACAGTTGGTGGGAGGGGTGGTGGGGATCAGCCATGATGCTAGTGGCTTTATGAAGGCAGCGTGAGGTGTAGATCTCCTGCAGATTGGGTAGTAAACTGCCAATAATGTGCTCAGCGGTCCGCACAATCCTCTGAAGGGCTTTGCGGTCGGAGGCATGGCAGTTTTCATACCAGACTGTGATGCAGCTGGTCAGGACGCTCTCTATGGTGCCTCTGTAGAAGGTGGTAAGTATGGGTTTGGGGAGGTGCACCTTCTTCAGTCGTTGCAGGAAGTAAAGATGCTGCTGGGCTCTTTTTGTAAGATAGGTGGTGTTTTTGGTCCAGGACAGGTCCTCTGTGATATGAACACCGAGGAACTTGGTGCTCTTCACTCTCTCTACTGTGACGCCATTAATGCTGAGTGGAAGATGGTCAGCCTTGGTCTTCCTGAAGTCAACAATCAACTCTTTTGTCTTTTCAACATTAAGAGACAGATTATTGTCTTTGCACAAAAGTGCCAGTCGTTCCACCTCTTCTCTGTACGCTGCATCATCGTCGTTCTCGATGAGTTCCACTACTGTAGTATCATCGGTGAACTTGATAATGTGGTTTGTGTCAGAGTTGGAAGTGCAATCATGGGTCAGCAGCGTAAAGAGTAGCGGGCTCAGCACACAACCCTGGGGGACACCTGTGCTCAGTGTGATGGTGTTAGATCTTAAATTCCCAATCTGTAATGTTTGAAGTCTTCCTGTGAGAAAGTCCAGAATCCAGTTGCAGGTGGAGGTGTTAAGTCCAAGCAGATTTAGCTTACTGATCAGCTGCCTGGGAATGATAGTATTGAATGCTGGGCTGAAGTCAATGAACAGCATTCTTACATGTGCATTGCGGTGATCCAGGTGTGACAGAGTCAGGTGGAGTGCCATTGAAATTGCATCGTCAGTTGATTGGTTTGATTGATATGCAAACTGTAAAGGGTCCAGTTTGGGGGGCAGCTGGTTCTTTATGTGGCTCAAGAGTAACCGCTCAAAGCACTTCATAATGATTGAAGTAAGTGCCACTGGGCGGTAGTCATTGAGTCAGCTGTGGCTGTCTTTGGGACAGGTCTGATGATGGTATTTTTAAAACATTGTGGCACAACAGCTTGGCTCAGGGAGATGTTGAAGATGTCCACTAGGACATCAGTCAGCTGGTCAGCACAGACTCTGAGCACACATCCAGGTATGTTATCTGGTCCAGCCGCTTTGTGTAGGTTGACCTTGGTGAGAGTCCTTCTGACACTAGCTGCAGACAGGGACAGGACTTCATTGTCTGGCGAGGGGGTGGTCTTCCATGCTGGTTTGTTGTTTTGTGTCTCAAACCTGGCATAGAAGGTGTTAAGAGCGTCTGGAAGAGAGGGGTCGTTAACACACATAAGCGGTGTGGCCTTATAATCCGTGATGGTTTGGATGCCCTGCCACATTTGCCGAGAATCTCTTGAGCAGGCGAAGTGATCACTAATTCAAAGGTTTCCTCAGCGCATCTTTTTCTAAAGCATTCACTGACCTCATGTCTTTCACCAAGAAGTAGGTGACTGCATTTGTAAGGTCCTGATGTCATTTTGATTCTCTATTATATGGGGTCATGGCTGCAAAGGTGTACAAATGTCTAGGTAGAATGCCCAGAGGGGACTGGGCGGTCCCGTGGCCTGGAACCCCTGCAGATTTTATTTTTTTCCTCCAGCCGTCTGGAGTTTTTTTCTGTTTATTCTGTCCACCCTGGCCATCGGACCTTACTCCTTTTCTATGTTAACTAATGTTGTCTTATTTTAATTTCTTATTTTGTCTTTTATTTTTCTTTTCTTCAATATGTAAAGCACTTTGGGCTACTTTTTGTATGAAAATGTGCTATATAAATAAATGTTGTTGTTGTTGTTGTAGGTACAGCATCACTGCTTGAATGCTTGTTAGCAACATCATTTGAGTGTTCTTTCTGACAATCTTCATATTCAGTTGGATGACATCTTTTGAGGTGGTGGAATAGATTTGTTATATTAACCAGTCTTTGTAGGTTCTTTGACATGGCATATATTGTATGTTGGCTGTTTCTGTGTTTGGCCAGTTTTGTGATAACTGAACCACTTCGAAACTTTTGATGACATGTACCCTTTCTTTGGTATTTTCACTTCATAAGCATTTAACACAATTTTCTCCTTGTCATCACTCGCCAGGTACTTATCTTCACACAGCATTTTTCCTTACACTCATGACCACACTGTTAATAATTACCTTCTTACCACGTGGTCCTGCGAAATGCGATGCAACTGGCTGGCATTCTGTTGTTTTTCCAACTCTATGTGCTGCATGATAGGCCACAGGCCTTGTCTATGTCTGTATAAATAACATAGGTGAAAAACATTTTATTGAATGTTATACCTTAAGCTTATCATCATTTCCAAAAAAACATTTTCATGCAAAAAAAATTAGCTTATTTTATCACCCAGAAAAATATAAATCACTGTTACAAAAATATGTAGCACACAAAACTGTGATAACTCTTTGTTTAAATTATTAGAAAATTTTAAAAAGTTCCAGCTTCCAAACCAGCAAACTAACCCTATAATGAATGTTATGCCATGCATACATTTTCCTATACTTGTTGAGCATTTCAGGGTCATGGGTTCTACAGCTCAAATGGCAACATATCAATAAAAGTCCACTAAAACCAATCCAAATCAATATAAAATATTATGTATGATATGGTAATATTGTACTGGATATCATATACAATATTATGTTATTCAGGTAAACAGTAATAAAACTGCCACTCTTGCTCAGGTCTCTTGATTCCTGGTGTCAGTTGGATAGCAGCATTAGACACATAGACATCAGCTTTAAAACTTCATTCAGTTAACTGTGTGTTGCCAAGCACATACTGTACTCTTTATATATGCAAATTCATTAGAAATCCCTCGTGTATTAAATGATTTTGTGGACATGCCATGGTTGAACAATTTTTAATTCTCCAGGCAAGACAGGCAAAAAGAACTGAGTTGAGGATGTATAATTGAATGTCTTACCACCCTGAGTGTACACTGTGGTTAGCGGTAATGTCAAGAACAGGGTTTAATAATGTCAGCAACAGGCCTCCCAGTGTATCACTTGTAAATTACAGTGTGTTCTAGAAGCAGAGATGTTATACATAGATACACAGACTGATATTATAAATATGATTAATTAAAATATGAATATTGAGTACTAGCGTAGATTATGATAGTGTTCTGATAAACCGCTTTGGAACTGTGTTAACAAATAATGTTTCAAATAAAAGACGCTATAGCGAAAGCATACACATTTCAAGAACTGTGCAGCCTGCCCGTCTGCCGTTTGTAGCACTATGTTTAATCCACAATTCCACTTTTCATATACTATGCCACCAGTTTGCTGATTCACAATACAGCTTGTTGGCTGTCCCATGTTTAAAGTAAGTGAGCAGCCTTACAAGGTCAAGCTTTGTTTACCGAAAGTAAGGGTAATTTGGTAAGCGCTAACCTACTATGCAAAATAGCGCAGTGTGATTGTGATGACCGTCCTAATTACATTTCCCAGACTACGGATTTTTATTCAGCATCAAAAGGATGCACCTGCAAAGCAGTGGCACTCGACTTGCGCCGGTCACGCAGAAAACTCCAATCCCCACTTTGTGTGCGTTATCTGTCATAGAAAGTCCCCGAAAGCCCTCCTTCGGAGATAAGCGAGGAGGGAGTCCAAGACTGAGTCCATGGATTGGCGAACGCAGTCATGTGACAGATGTCGGGCTAACATGTGAAATCGCAGTGCCGCCGCTGCTGGCTACTTGCTGTAGTGGATGTGTGAGAATCCGCGCGCAGGTAAGCCGCTGTCGCGTTCTCTGGATGTCCGAGCATTACAAGATGTCACCTAGGGCTCCTTGCTTTCCTTCGACTGCAGTGCCGATCTAAGCTGTCGCTCAGATTTTGGTAGGATGGGGAAAGGAATAACGGTTTTGAATTCAGCGAGGTGCCCATCAGCGGCGCGCTTTTCGGCATACTTGAGCAAAGAATATCCTCAAAAGGACGAAATCTCAAAGTGCACCGCGCCGGTTGTTTGTAAAAATTGTGGATTAAACTGCAGACAAGTACAGTGGCGAATGAACCGTTAGCGCATAGCTCTTCTGCCCGTTACATGGGTGACAGATGTTAAATGCTTCATTTACCGCACGAGTGAGCCTCTGTGAAAGGCAATCTCGGACTAGTCACAATAGGACTTAAGGCAAAGAGGGTCCTCATACAAATGCTAAAAAAATGCCACGATTGACATCCGCGTTATGCATTTAAAGTTGCAGATTTCTAAAAACAATCAGATTCTTCCTAAAGTCAAGTGGTCGAAGCGCTTGTTTACGAATGCCATTGACTACTTAATATACTTTTAAGTAAAGCATCTCTTTATTATCATGCTCACTAACAGGTTTTTGAATGAGGTTATTACTGTTGCTCCATTTAAAATAATGTAATCTATCTATCTATCTATCTATCTATCTATCTATCTATCTATCTATCTATCTATCTATCTATCTATCTATCTATCTATCTATCTATCTATCTATCTATCTATCTGCTAGCCTGCCTATCCTTGACTTTACTTAATCACAGAACTTACTAATTATTGAACCTCATTATCTGTTTACTTGTCTTTCATGCACTACATTAAGTGTTTCTTGTAATCTCGATCAGGCCTTGCAAACTTGAAGCGTACAGGTTGCGTTTTTTTGGTGCTTTCAGTCTGTCGATTAGATCTCCCAAAAGCGTTTGTGTCAGATTTGCATTTTTCACCTGCTGTTTCCAATGCGTGGAGGGAAATCAATGCTTGGGTGCTACTTCTCTTATGATCCTGCAATTTACTGTACTATTCTGGAAAGATAAGAAGCAATTTATTTCCAAAAAGAAGAAAAGCACAGCCTGTCTCCTACTTTTGTCTGATCTTGGCTCACTGCTCATATTTTGGCATGCATTTAAACCTTGCTAGCATGCCATTTTAACATCAAGTGAAGTGATCAAGGATTTTTTATTTTTATCTTTCGCAGCTTTTGGACAATAGACCTTACCTGCATTAAAGTGGAAAAAGGGAAATGAGGATATTATATTAGGGAGGCAAACTACATGACCTGAGAGGATGTAGGTGTGATTGACAGCTTCTTCTCATCCGGCTAGAAGGTAAGTGGAGAGCTAGCACTGCTGCCTTATTTGCTTGCACTGTTTGCTATGGCAACCTCTCCCCTTCTCTGGCTGATGCTAATGTACGTTTTATTGCAGAAGACATCTTAAATGAATGTATTGTGAGGTAAAGGTTACAATAAACATCTTTTTTTTGGTGGTAGTGGGGGGATGTAATCAATGCTATACAACTGTTAAAAAACAAAAGCAACAAGCCTCACATTGATTTTCACTGTTCCCATAGTTACTATATACAATGCTGTTAGAATCGGTGAGCCTGCATTTAAACTTATGGAACGACCCCAGTAAACAATTTCCTGAATGACATGTTCATGTGTGTGAAAAAAATCACGTTGTTGATAAACAAAGTCTTTTTTTTTTATCTTTTCATTGATGCAAGTACAAGCTGCTAAGACAGAAGGGTGTGCCTCCACTTAATCACAATTTTAGATAAGACTTTGAGATCATCCCCTTAGGACCAGCAGATTAAAGCTGTCTGGGGTGCCATCCGCTGAGTGGGGATTTTGCATGTGTTGTTCTGTGAAGGGAATGTTCTGTACTTGTCTGCTACCCCTTTATTTTGCACTGAATAAAGACATTAGTTTGCCACTCCACCTTGAAATGTACCGTATAGTTCAATTTCTCAGTTGCATAACCAAAACCATGAGCTGAATTGTGATATATTTTAAAAAGAGAGTAGGATCAATGAAAAATGGGATTTAGTGCAAACTTGGCAAAACACATAGCACATATATCTATGTCTAAAGGAGATTCTTAATTGAATTATTAACCAGATGGGTGCTCATTTTTAACTGATGTCGACAGTGATGGATGCAAATGGGGTTGGCCAGTCAATTTTAAGCATCTGACATCATGCACATCCCTCACCTGTGTGCGTTTTATATTGCTGCTCAGTGGAACTGAGAAGAAGGATTTAATGTCAAAATGTTTCATAAGATGTATCTTAATAGCTTGGTTCGTTTACAATTTAGTATTACTCAATCATGCTACTTATTATTTTTTATATGTATGCTATAAATTGTTAACTTAAAACATACACTTTGTGACTTTGCCACTTTTATTCTTTTGATTTTTCTGGATTCCTGGTGTCTTCAGTATATCAAAAAGGTGTTTTCTATTCTAGAGTTGTATTTTTTTCTAAATAAATACGCTGTAATTCTTTCTTGTGCAACTACAACAAACTGAACAGCTTCCTTCAATGGCAATGCAACTGATTAAGCTGGTGAGAGGCTTTTCTGTTCATGTGGTTTGCTGGGTAACTTTAGCTGTGCTTAAGGACAAGTATAATCTTTCTGAATGGCTTAATGTATTGCCTTGACAACAGAGTGTATGGCCTCAGACCACTTTACTAAACAGACTACTCTGCTCTAAAGAAAAATCAGCAGCACCAAGAATGCTTCGAGTCCAAGAAAGTCTTTTACCAGTAACTACCCTACAAGAAATACATGTGATTAGACTTACCTCTTTTTTGCTTGTCTAATTCATAAATAGGATTATTTAGACAGAAAAAAAAAATCCACCGTGTATGGAATTGCTCATTAATGCATTTTTCATTTTGATTTTTGATGTAGGAGATAGATAGTGTGGGAAATGATACCCATAAAAGTCTCTAGAATCTTTCTAGTCAAAGTGCTTTTCCTTTAAGCATCTCTGATCCTGTTGTACAGCTTTCATTATCATTATAGAAGGTGTAAAAACATTATTTTGAGTTTTAGCCTTTATCACAATATTTATATTTTGCATAACTTTCACAAATACCAAAACCTTGACTCCTTGATGTCTATCACAATCATCTGTTACTGTCTTGACTGATAAACTTATCATTAACAGTTAACTCAGGCTTTTACCATAATTGCACAAACACTTCAGCAGCTATTGAAAGAAACCTTCTCTGTTGAAACGGACACGTGATTCTTTTGTGTCGTGTTAACCTTAAGGTTGTTTAGGGATATTTGATTTAATACAGCAGTTTCTGAATTAGTAGTTTTGGATTTCCTAAGAATTTTAAAAAGCTTGTGTCCCCTTTAATTTATTTCCATTCTAATTAGATGTCACTTGTTCAACCGAGGATCTTTGGTAGCTTTTTATACTGAAACAGAACGAACAATGGGAACTAAAGGTTTCATGAAGCCTGTTTGCTCTTTACTAAGTCTACATTTGAATTCCTGGGCTGGGGGAGGGGTAGCTGGGGGTAAGATTGGGACGACATACTTCACTTTTCATTAATGTTGGCTCAGCTGTGACAAAATTAGCAAACGATGTCTAAAAGGTTTTTTAATTCAGTAGCCATCCTTAACATCCATTTCTTTAACTTTTCAATCATTTCTTAATTGTATTACTGCATTGGCTTTTCTGCTTTTACACATTTGAACTACTGTAGAAGAGCTAGACAGAATAAAAAGGAGGTATGGGCCATGCAGAGCATAAAATAAAAATAGACATGAAATGGATAATAATGAGCCAGACACTTCTTCTGGTTTTATGGTTTATGCGCTTACGCAAGTATTTTGCACACCAGAGCTTTAACATTGTTTTTCAGTTTCACTGATAAAGAAAAGCACTATAAAGAAATAAAAGCAGTTTAAGGAAAAGCATTCTAAATGAAAAAAAGGGAATTTGTACTTATAAGTAATGCCAGATGTTGAATTATGGATGTCCTTCTGTGTAATTATGAGACACAAAACACTGCATAGATTTTAAATTAAAAAATGTCATTAAATTTTCAGTTTAAAGAATCTGTCAAAACATATCATCACAACAAAGTCTAGACATCACTTACATTTTTAATCAAAATTAGTCAGTAGTAATATCTTAGTTAACTAATAGTTAGTCCACATTGGAGGTGTTCTTGAAAGTGCTAAAATCTCAAAAAATATGATCAAACAAGAATTATTTCAAGTAGAGGCGTGTATTATATGCATCAACGGAAAGAGCATTTTACAAAATGTAGAAATCACTCAGATCATATGTTCCTTTATTCTGTTCCAGCAGTAGCCGAGTGAGACAGATTTATTTTTAATGGAGGGACGAGGAGGTGGAAAGGAAACCAAAATTGCAGTGGAGGTCAGTACTGGGTAATCAGAAAGTTAGCAACCAAGGTTGAAGCTAAAACACTGCTACTGATCATTTTTTTTTTATCATCAACTCTCCAATTAGGAAATAGATCTCATACTGATGTTGAAATCCACTTGACGTATACACCATGTGCCCAGTTAAAAAAATGTTTTAAAAGGTATTTTACAATCCTTTTTTACAGGAATTATGCTTGGCTGATATGTCTGTACCTTGTTGATAACCACTGACAAGCAGTATATGCATAATAAGGAGATCAGGTGTGTAGAAAAAGAGTATACTGTAATAGTTAAATTGACACACCAAGAAACATTTTATTTTATATATTATAATTGTTTAAGCTGTATATCTGTTTATTTCTGGTGATCAGAAGTGAATATGGAGAGGGCTTGATTGTGTGCCGTAATAAAGTGCATAAAGTTGGCCTGCGTCTTGTGAAGGCAGAGAAACACTTTGTACAGGGACAACTGTATTTCACAAGATTGATAGTGAATTTAATCTTGTGGTGGAGAAACACAAGTCCTGCTCTCTTTTAACGCGTTTTTTGGGTGTTTCTTGCTTAATAATCCATCATCTGTCCAATTGTGACATGTAAAGGCATCATTTATTTATTTTGTGAAAAGCTAATGGTTTAGATAAGTTTTCAGAAGATTTAAAAAAACTATAAATTGCTTGTTAATTATGATGCATATATATATATATATATATATATATATATATATATATATATATATATATATATATATATATATATATATATATATATATAATATTGAATATATATATTGTAATAAAACACAGACACTATGAGCAAGCTTTGGGGGTTTTAAGCCCCGTATACTGCAACCAAAAGATTCAGGTCCAATAATATTCAAAAATCATAAGATAAAAAGGAATGGGTGGAAGGACAATTTAAAGTGGCGGACTGGAAATTAAGAGCGAGGAATGCCAGAAATATGTGGGGGAAAGAAAGAACTCCCGGAAATGCTGTTCTTTGGATTGTCCGGGCAGGTTTATGACGGCGGCGCTTCATCTTTTCTATGGGGAAAGAGAGAGAGAGGTTAGTACACTGTCTTGGTCCCCAGACACAACTTGTTGCAGTGTGTGTCAGGTCCTTAAGCTTCCCGCCATGCGCTCGTGCATGACTATATATATATATATACATATATATATATATATATATATATATATATATATATATATATATATATATATAGTGGAACCTCGGTTCACGAACATCCCGGTACATGTACAACTCTGTTTAAGACCAAAAAATTCACCAAACTTGCCTCGGTTCACGACCACACACTCGGTATATGAACAAGCCAGAGATTGCGACACACACACACACACAGAGGCAGCCCGAGATGCAGACACACAGGCAGCGTGAGAGAGAGCTGAATGCATTAAGGTTGGAAGGCAGTTAAAGAATGCACTAGGCTTGATTTTGTTTTCACTTCTGCTTCCAGCGATCTGTTCGTAGCGTGCTTTGTTGCAATGTTATTTTTCTTGGTGGTTTATTAAATTACAGATTTTTTCAAATGTTCATTTTTTTCCCGTGCTTAAAACTCATTTAAAAAGTGCTTTTAGCCGGCGGTTGGTAGCGCTATAGTGCAAACTATTGCAGTGTTAGTTTTCTCAGTTGTTGAAGGTTTTCTCAGTGTTATTCAATGTTTTTACATTTAGTTTACTATTATGCTGTGCATTCTTTGGTTTAATTAACTATATTTGTGCTTAACAACTTAAAATATATATATATTTACATACAGTTCGTATGGCCTGGAACGGATTAATTGTATTTACATACAGTCCTATGGGGGAAGTTGCTTCTGTTTACGACCAGAGTTTCGGAATGAATTATGGTGAACCGAGGTCCTACTGTATATATATATATATATATATATATATATATATATATATATATATATATATATATATGTAAATATATATATATATATATATATTGTGACAGATAGGGGGCACTATCGTCCCTTTGAACCCTCAGACCAGACGCCAGACCGCCAGACACCAGGTAAAAGTCCAATAATTGACTTTATTAAAGTAATAATGTGCTCAAAGCACCCTCCACTCCACTATACTCATAAATAATAATACAATCCAACCAATAATCAATACAATACTCCTCTCCCAGACACGTTGTTCCCTTCTTCCCAACGCAGTTTGCCCGTCTGGGATCTCCCAAAGTCCTTTACAGTCCATGACCCGGACTGGTCAGGTGAAAACTCTTTTTCTTCAACCCGAAAGTACATCTTTTCTTCTGTCCATGTGACTGGGATGTACTTCCGGGCTGTATGGAAAATAAACGTCTCTGTGCCTCCCTGCAGCGTCCCCTGGCAGCCCCGACATTATCCAGCAGGGCTGTGCATTAAAACTCTATAGTCCATGATGTCCTGCTGGAATTCGGGGCATCTTCACGTTGCAAGGAGGGCGCCCTCTGACGGCTTGGGGGTATTGGCCTGGATAAGCTGCCGGCCATAGTCCACTATATATATATATATATATATATATATATATATATATATACTAGCAGAATACCCGCGCTTCGCAGTGGAGAAGTAGTGTGTTAAAGAAGGTACGAAAAAGAAAAGGAAAAATTTTAAAAATAACGTAACATGGTTGTTAATGTAATTGTTTTGTCATTGATATGAGTGTTGTTCTCATATCTATCTATCTATCTATCTATCTATCTATATATATATATATATGTTGTTCTCATATCTATCTATATATATATATATCTATCTATCTATCTATATATATATATATATACAGTGGTGTGAAAAACTATTTGCCCCCTTCCTGATTTCTTATTCTTTTGCATGTTTGTCACACAAAATGTTTCTGATCATCAAACACATTTAACCATTAGTCAAATATAACACAAGTAAATACAAAATGCAGTTTTAAATGATGGTTTTATTATTTAGGGAGAAAAAAATCCAAACCTACATGGCCCTGTGTGAAAAGTAATTGCCCCTGAACCTAATAACTGGTTGGGCCACCCTTAGCAGCAATAACTGTAATCAAGCGTTTGCGATAACTTGCAATGAGTCTTTTACAGCTCTGGAGGAATTTTGGCCCACTCATCTTTGCAGAATTGTTGTAATTCAACTTAATTTGAGGGTTTTCTAGCATGAACCGCCTTTTTAAGGTCATGCCATAGCATCTCAATTGGATTCAGGTCAGGACTTTGACTAGGCCACTCCAAAGTCTTCATTTTGTTTTTCTTCAGCCATTCAGAGGTGGATTTGCTGGTGTGTTTTGGGTCATTGTCCTGTTGCAGCACCCAAGATCGCTTCAGCTTGAGTTGACGAACAGATGGCGGACATTCTCCTTCAGGATTTTTTGGTAGACAGTAGAATTCATGGTTCCATCTATCACAGCAAGCCATCCAGGTCCTGAAGCAGCAAAACAACCCCAGACCATCACACTACCACCACCATATTTTACTTTTGGTATGATGTTCTTTTTCTGAAATGCTGTGTTCCTTTTACGCCAGATGTAACGGGACATTTGCCTTCCAAAAAGTTCAACTTTTGTCTCATCGGTCCACAAGGTATTTTCCCAAAAGTCTTGGCAATCATTGAGATGTTTCTTAGCAAAATTGAGACGAGCCCTAATGTTCTTTTGCTTAACAGTGGTTTGCGTCTTGGAAATCTGCCATGCAGGCCGTTTTTGCCAAGTCTCTTTCTTATGGTGGAGTCGTGAACACTGACCTTAATTGAGGCAAGTGAGGCCTGCAGTTCTTTAGACGTTGTCCTGGGGTCTTTTGTGACCTCTTGGATGAGTCGTCTCTGCGCTCTTGGGGTAATTTTGGTCGGCCGGCCACTCCTGGGAAGGTTCACCACTGTTCCTTGTTTTTGCCATTTGTGGATAATGGCTCTCACTGAGGTTCGCTGGAGTCCCAAAGCTTTAGAAATGGCTTTATAACCTTTACCAGACTGATAGATCTCAGTTACTTCTGTTCTCATTTGTTCCTGAATTTCTTTGGATCTTGGCATGATGTCTAGCTTTTGAGGTGCTTTTGGTCTACTTCTCTGTGTCAGGCAGCTCCTATTTAAGTGATTTCTTGATTGAAACAGGTGTGGCAGTAATCAGGCCTGGGGTGGCTACGGAAATTGAACTCAGGTGTGATACACCACAGTTAGGTTATTTTTGAACAAGGGGCAATTACTTTTTCACACAGGGCCATGTAGGTTTGGATTTTTTTTCTCCCTAAATAATAAAAACCATCATTTAAAAACTGCATTTTGTGTTTACTTGTGTTATATTTGAATAATGGTTAAATGTGTTTGATGATCAGAAACATTTTGTGTGACAAACATGCAAAAGAATAAGAAATCAGGAAGGGGCAAATAGTTTTTCACACCACTGTATATATATATATATATATATATATATATATATATATATATATATATATACCCGCTTGGCAGCGGAGAAGTAGTGTGTTAAAGAAGGAAAGAGAAAGAAAAGGAAACATTTTGAAAATAACGTAACATGATTGTCAATGTAATTGTTTTGTCACTGTTATGAGTGTCGCTGTGATATATATATAGCAAAATACCTGCGCTTCTCAGCGATGTCATGTGTTAAAGAAGTTATGAAAAAGAAAAGGAAACATTTTAAAAATAATGTAACATGATTGTCAAAGTAATTGTTTTGTGTATTTGGCGGCAGCGTCACAAAGTTGTTTTCGTCTAGCTGCATCAGAAAATGTACCACGACATCTGACACGCCTCCTTTTTACTGTTTTCTCACAGCTTGGATTGCTGCTGTCATATATACACACACACACACACACACACACATACATACATACATACATACATACATATATATATATATATATACATATATATACACATACATATCTTCATATCTACATATCTATATACATATTTACATATACACATATATATATATATATATATATACATACATACCTATCTACATCATATATACACACACATACATACATACACACACACAAATTATATATATGTGTGTATGTATGTATGTATGTATGTATGTATGTGTGTGTGTATATATATACACATACATATACTTGTGTGTATGTTTGTATGTGTCTATATGTGTGTGTATAGGTTTGGTCACTGAGTGCAAGGGAAAAATAATAAATTATAGTCTATAAGTTATTAAACAGTAAAACATTAACGTTTAAAGAAGTACAGGTACATTGAAATTACATTTTCTATGTGAGCGTTCAAATTTGTGTCTCTGGTAATGTGCCTTACCGGCATTTAAAGAAAATTAGTTTTGTGTCCTCTGCAGTGTTAAGAGAGAAAGGCTTTGGTTTGGGATAAAAGGAAAAAGGTGTAAAGAAAGGAAAGTTGCCTTGTTCTTTTATATAGTATAGAGAGATGTGTTCGCTGGCGTTATGATCGCCTTTTGGGGACAGTCGCGGTGGGTCTTGTGTAGACTGTGTAAATCGGCTTTGATGGCACTGTCAGTCCTCCACTCCTGTGCATGTCTTCATAATCCAAGCTGAGGACCTCATAATCGTATACGTGCAAAAGAAAGTGTGAATCGCCTTAATATTATTTTGCCGTGGTGTAGAAAAGGGGTCCGTGTTTGCACTTGTCTGGGCTATAGCGCAGGGGGAGGATGAAAAAATTAAAAGTGCTCACTTTGACTTAAGGCAGAAGCGCAGTCAGCGTCTCAAAGGCCGGCACAGCTATGCGCGCGCTGGCTGCTCGACTTTTGCTGGGCAGGAGACCCCATTTTTGCAGACACGTTCATGATATCAAAAGTCTCAGCGCTCTTTGGAGGTCATTCATATATATATATAGCAAAATACCCGCGCCTCGCAGCGGAGAAGTAGTGTGTTAAAGAAGTAATGAAAAAGAAAAGGAAACATTTTAATAATAACGTAACATGATTGACATTGTCATGAGTGTTGCTGTCATATATATGCCTGCCTAAATAAGTCACCCTCGCTTTGCTCTTACTTTTTTACCGTTCATTTAATCATGGCTAGTGGCGGAAAAATTATAAAATGGAAGGAGGATGGCTTTACCAAAACAATTATTGATGGTGAATCGATTATTCATAAAGCTTGAATTGGTGATCTGTTTTTCTGTGTTAACCTCATATTTTTCATACTTCTTCTCAAACTAAGGTGGTGCGAGGGTAAAATGAATCGGGATGCGCTGATCAATGTAATCGGTGTACCAGGAAATCATGCATTGACAAAAGCTCCCTTTGCTTGTAATGCAAAGTGTGATTAAATGCATTATTTTTAACGCGTTATGGAGCACATGCATCAAGCTTCTCAGCTGTGCTTGTGCTAAGAAAAGGAAAGATTTTAAAAATAACGTAACACGATTGTCAATGTGACCTTTTGTAAGTAGTGCCTGGAGGATTCAGTGTGGAGAAACTCTAGAGACAGCGTGTGTATTAACTTGTGGATTTTTCTGTGAGTATTTGGTGGCAGTCTGACGAAGTTGCTTCGGAAGACGGCGTTAGCCGCGGAGCTCAGCTCAGAGCGAAATGAGATGAATGGGAGGGAGATGATGGCGTGACTCCCCCACCCGCCTTAACTGTCAATCCCCCACAAACACAGTCTCTCGGAATTTGCATAAGCACACCCCTTCACCTACAATTTTAACTTAGTTACAAAGTGATCAAAACTCTCGTTTATATCCTGCGTCCTCTCATTAAACTTGTATCCCGCATTATCTGTGGGCATGTGAAACGCCAGCGGTAGCCTGTCTATGAACTTAATTTAAAGTTTAGGTTTACTCCTTGCTTTCTTTCCGAGGTAGCAGCACTCATGAATATGGTAGTATATGTCACTTTCCGCTTCTTATTGTTTCGCTGCCTTCTCAATTATATAATGCATGTTTTCTTAAGTGCTTTTTGGAGGTCTTCCTGGTTTTCTATGCACTGCGTTGACAGTCAGTTCACGTGATTACGTGGGAGGCGTGATGATGTCACACGAAACTCCGCCCCCCCACGTTTTTCCAGCTCAACTCTATTACAGTTAATGGGGAAAAATACCTTCCAGTTATGACCATTAGGCTTAGAATTTCGAAATGAAACCTGCCTAACTTTTGTAAGTAAGCTGTAAGGAATGAGCCTGCCAAATTTCAGCCTTCTACCTACACGGGAAGTTGGAGAATTAGTGATGAGTGAGTGAGTGAGTGAGTGAGTGAGTGAGTGAGTGAGTGAGGGCTTTACCTTTTATTAGTATATATATATATCATCTGTTTTAATAATAACAAAGTGCTTGAGTGTTTAATCAATTAAATAAATATTTTCAAAGCGACAACAACAACATTTATTTATATAGCACGTTTTCATACAAATGATGTAGCTCAAAATGCTGTGCAAGATGAAGGTAAGAAAAAAGAAAAATATAAAAATAAGATTAGGCAATACTAAGTAACAAAGAATAAAGTAAGGAGGACCGAATAAAACAACAAAAAAATCTCCAGAAGGCTGGAGAAAAAAAAATCTGCAGGGGTTCCGAGGCCATGAGACCACCCTGCCCCCACTGGGCATATAATGTTCTTACAAACATCTTAAAATTGCTGTTTTAACTCATTCACATTCATGGCAGTTTTATTTAGTCAATTCCATTTACAATACCAAACATACTCAATACATTTACAAAGGCTATACCAAATGTAATGACGATATTGATTTTACAATTGGAAATTTGTCCATATAAATCAAACCTACTGAATGCACTATTGTTTGCTTCTCAACAAAATCCCTATCCAGATCCATGTAATCTTTCCCCTTTTCAAATGTGTGAAGATTGTTTTTGAATTACAACTATTTCCAGTATCTCCAGCGTCAAGATAGTTGACAAGGAAGAAAAGTAAATCAAAATTAATATCTATGCAGATCCCATCTACCCTTGACCAACTGGTCATTCAGTCAATTTTTTGGCATACCGTAAAACACAATTATGCAGATGTTGATGATTTGGGTAGAAAATAATTTAGGACAGGCAAGATTATAAGTAGTGATGGCACTTTCTTTGTAAAGTCTTTTTATGGACAACAGGATTAATCTTGCAGTGGCATACTTGGTGTGTGTGTTTTTATTTTAAAGTATACTGTGTTGGTAAATGTGTACAGCACTTAGTATATACATTTCATTTGTAGAAGTAATGTATTTAAAATTATTGGATTTGTAGTGAATGACTTTTTGCAAAATAAGTAAATATTATTATTAATAATAATATTGATATTATTAATAAGAATAATAACAACAACAAATGCATTTGTTTATCACATTTCATTCACTGAATACAGTTTAATGTGCTTTACACAAAAAACTATAATATTAGTTGCCATTAATATATATCTCTATTATAATAAAAAAACTTTTGGGAAGAGAGACAAGACATGGCTTTCTCAGAGAGACACTTTCACGTCCTGTGAGATGAGACTTTGTGCCAAGAAATTTAACCACTACCAAGTAGAACGTTGTAAAGAATTCAAAAACATTGGCACAATACATATGCAGAGCAGGTTATAGATAATGGAAATATGAAAATTCGAAAGTCTCAAAAAAATGATAGTAAAGATCACATTAGCCCAAACAAATGGAAAATTATTACTCGGTGAAATAATGGAACAGCAAAAAGAAATTGAATATATTGTTTGGCTTTAAACCTTAAGTTGGAGACTTGTAAATCGTCTAATTCGTGTTACCATCAGGAAAAAGTGCTGCTTCTTCCCAATGAAGAGGCATATGTGTGAGAATTAAAAGATTTGTTGTTTGGTGAAAGTGAAATCTGGTGAGAGACAAGACTTTATGCAAAGAAATTTGGAAAAGTCCTGCCCATATCTAAAACATTTACAACCACACACACGGTCCAAAAATTTCTCATTTGTGTAAATGCTATTGTCAGAGACAGTTCGTGTAGAGAGAAAGAAATTATATTCACTCATGGGCAGTTATACGTTGCGCTGTCACGATGTAATTCCAAACAAGGAATCAAAATTCTTTGCGATATTGATAAAAAAAAAAGGTAAAACAGAAAAGAGATTGAATATATGGACATAGGTGATATGACAGTAGTATGTAGGTATTGTTTGGCTTTAAACTTTAAGTCGGAGACTTGTAGATCATCTAATTCGTGTTGCCATCAGGGAAAAGTAGTGTTTTTTCCCAATGAGGAAGAGGCCTATCCATGAGAATTTAAAGTTTTGTTGTTTGGTGAAAGTGAAATCCATATACACGAGCGGCAGAGACGCAAATTTGCTGGCACGTAGCACAGGCAGGGAGGTTGGCGAACGAAGCAAGCAGGGGTCGAAGCCTCCTAGTACAATATAAAGATACAAAGAAGAGAAAGATTGGTACTGAAGTACAAGCAGAGCTGAGAGCTAGAGTTTAAGTTAATAAACTAATAAGTTCAAATGATCATCAGATGATTACAAGAGTATTCTAATAACAGGTGAAAGCAACAAAAAGAGTTGAAAAAGGCAGGGAGATCAAGATTGAATCTTGACAAAATTGGTTTTCATTTAGTTTTGTGTTTTTTCATTCTTGAATGCATGCTTGAAAGAGAAATGCTTTGGAAAAATCACTAATGCATTAACATATTCCCATGCACAATCAAATGTCAGAAAGAGGAAGTTCTTGCTCTTTCATATTTTGTAGGATTTAGTTCGTTCCCACTTTGCAGGATATGGCCTCCATCATGAAAGTGATTTTCCACCCTGGAAGGATGAAGTCTAGTTCATGCAGAATGGTCTCCCAATATTGCAATATATTAATTCATTATCTTAAGCCAACAAATCTCTTCACACTACCACACATCCCATACAATTCTGAAATATATAGGAATTTCACATATGCCTCTAGACTAGCATGTTTATCTAAGTGAGAAACATATTAAAAGCTTAGCTTCAGGAGCATCAAGAATTTAGCCACTATGCCCATGAATGGAGCATTTGTTTAAGATGAAGCATTAATTGCCAAATTGTGTATTACATCTAACTGTGGTGCTGCAGTCTACAGCTCTAAAGATGTGGGGAGAGGATGGGGATAAAGCTGCATGCGCATAATCCTTGAGCATTTGCTTGCAGCCGCATTGTGTTTAGTTGTTGGATTAAGCCCATAAGTGAATTTGTTAGAAAGTACAAGTAAACATCTTGATCATCTCTTTGTAATATGCTTAACACACTTTTTTTTAGAATCTAATTCATGAAAGACCATTTGTAAACAGGTTGCCGAACATATTTATTGTGTTATAAATGTTGCGAAAACAATAGCTCTAAATCTATACAGTACATAATTCAAATGTTGTCATAAAGTGAACTGCAACATACCCTGTGTGCTGGTTTATCAACAAGACCACGATAATTAGTTCAATTTGCGATGAACAGGTTAACCTCCGAAGTACTTCTGATATTACTTGGGAAATGGTAAGTGGGAAGCATTTTGTCCCACAAGTTGTTTCTCAGAGATAGCAAGCGATGAGTAGGGCTCTCTTAAGATGATTAAATGTCCTGATGTGTTCATATGATAGCTGTGTACCTCAATTGCACATTAAGTGGGAATGTTCACAGACCATACATTCTACACCTCTGTATGCTCATTATTTCTCTGATATTTTTCCAATAGCTTGCCTTTGACTGATGATCTATTCTCTAAAAGTCTAAAATCAGATCTACTGTTTTTTTATTTAAAGTGTTGATATCTCCATCAAGCTGAATATAAACATTGTTTTTCACCTTTGTAATAAGATACTGTATGCTCCTCCTATATTAGGGCTGCGTGTGCTTTAGTATTGTATTAACTACTTCTATTGAAAAAGGGGCTGATGTAAAGTGCAATATTAACATAAGCTTGAATGAGACACAAGTATGGTGTAAGGATTAAATACAGTATGTTATACACAATCACAAGTAAATATGTATCTGCTCTTTGTGTTTCTGCACACACGCTCATTGTATACAGTGAACACTGACAACAGTGTTTGGTAGATTATGACTCTGTGCTATCAAACACATTTTCTTCAGCATTCAATACTATCCAACCTCACACACTGATTGAGAAATTGAAAGTTATGAATGGTAACCGATTTATTACATTATGGATTCATGGTTTTCTTTTAAATCATTCACAGACAATTTACAAGACACTTCTTCAGAAGTCATTGTTTCAAATGCAGGGACTCTGCAAGGATGTGGTTTGTCTCCATTACTACATTATTTAAACTGTAGAGAAATGACCTGAGATAGAGCTATGACCACAGTTCTATTATCAAGTATGTTGATGACACCATGCTGAAGAGGATGAAAGCCATTACTTAAATCAAGTGTAATAGGAAACAATCTTACTCTGAATGTCAAACGACCAAATAAGTGATATTTGACTGTAGAAGAATGAAATCTGCACGTTCATCTATCATTGTTTTTGGGGTAGAGGTAGAAATAGTGACTGAATGTAAATACTTAGGAACTCAGATAGATAGTAATCATATTTGAAATACAAATATAAAAGAATGTATACTGTAAAAGGATACAATGCTTATTTCTCCTCTATAAGCTCAGACTTTTTAAAGTGGACAAAGTCCTCATGTTGTCCTTTTATTGCAGTGTGATTCAGCCTACCGCCACTTTTAGCCTCATTATCTATTTTAGTGATCTGACAAACTAACATTTAAAAAAGCTCCAGCAGATTCATGCATCTAAAGCTATTGTGGTTGATGTAGCTGATTTGATAACTGTGTGTCATACGACGATGCTGAAAAAAATGGAAATTATCACAACTGAAGACTAACAATCATTACACAGAACTTAACTTCAGTAAATCAGGGAGGATATTTGCTTTAAAATCCCATACTAATCACACCAGAAATTCTTTACTTTCCAGTGTCATATGTCTTTTTAATAAGGAATATCAGAGATAATAAATAATTTCAGAAGTGTAGAGGTTTCATATGTATCATATAAACATTTTAGGTAAGCACTGTAATGCATTATTACACTGTTAGAAGTATGTAGTTAGTAAAGAATCTGTTTTTCATATGATGGAAATATCTCAAAATTTCTTTGTAGATTTTAACCTATCTTGTCTCTATTTGTTTGTTTTATTTAATTTCTTCCTGTTACTGTATGCAACTGCGAAGGCAAATTTCGTGTTTTTATATGTTAAATGCACATCACATTCCTTTACTACTACACTACTGCATATGCATAGAGATCTGTATAAGGTGGTCCAGATCTAATTATGCAGATCCAGATCATCTGGATGACTTTGATTTATGTGGGGACGATTCCAGTTCGGCGCGAAGACGATTCTTCATGTTGTCAGTTCGCACACTTCTCGATGGTCCGGGATTTTTCGGGTGATTTTCTATGTAATAAACTTAATAAGTTATAGTGTAATGAAAATTGTATAATTAGATCTGGACCACCCTATATACACAAATAATAGTAAATGTATATTAATTCCCTGTGAGTGCTGTGGGCTGGCGCCCTGCCCATGGTTTTTTCCTGCTTTGCACCCTGTGCTGGCTGGGATTGGCTCCTGCGGACCCCCGTTACCCTGTGTTAAGATATAGCGGGTTGGAAAATGACTGACTGACCACCCTATGATGCAACTTATGTAATACAGTTTACACAGATACTTATGAAGAAACTTCTCTTCACTGTAATGCCTTACACTTTCATTGTAATATGTCTAATTGTATTCTTGCAGTGTTATATTTTTGGGAATTTCTGAAAAAACGTGATTGTATACCAAATCCAAATTGTGTGGATGTTTCATTTTAAGTAAATGTTATGTCTTTGTAGAACTTGTGTTTTTTAAATTTCAGATTAAAGAGTTAAATATAGATTATGTAATTTTTTAGTGCAAAAAAACCTTTTATACTAGTTGGTAAAAAACTCAGATCCACCTAGCTTTAGCAATATGGATGGTATGTCTAATATGCTTAGATCAGGGATCTCAAACTCCCTTCAAAAGAAGTTAATTAGCAGCAAAAACAGGTAACTAATTAAGAAAAGGGTTAGAATGAAAACCTGCAGTACTGGAGTTTGAGATCCCTGGCTTAAATAATGGTACACATTTGTCATGTGAGATGCTGTAGCTTATGAAAAGACTTTTTAAATAGTATTAAACTCTTAATCTGTTTGTTTTGTGATAGTATTCTCCCATTAATTTGTTTTCCTTATTGCAATTGTAATGAATTTAAATGAATCATCTAAGAATTCTAATATACTGCTTATATCTGATTTACAACTATTACCTCACAGCGCTAGAGACACGGTTTATTTGAGAGCCAAATGTTCACTATTCTTTTTGGAGTTTTTATGTTCTTCCTGTTTTCTACATATACTTAAGATTTCTCATACATTGCAAAGACGCATTGTTTTAGACTAGTTGGTGGCTATAAATTAGGCCAGTATAAAATATGCTAGTGGGTCTGGTCCAGGACCAGTTCCTGCCTTACACCATTTCATGAATATTTAAGGTGCAAAAAAATTAAAGGATGATTACATTCAGTATGTATGGCAAATAACAAATGGTCACTCATGGTCACTAATAACACATTATTAATTTTAATATTACACTTAAACTTGAATTAGTAAGTGAGTCAGAGTAACTTTGATGTAGGCAAGAGTAAAAGTTCGACTGCCTTAGCGAGAAACAGTCTCCTGTATGTTGATGTTTTTGTTTAAATCTGAGAATTTTTTCTCTAGTAATGCAAATATACATATTTTGTTTCCTGGAAGCTTAATTTCTAGATTTTCTATAAGATATAAATAATTGCAGCAAATAGCTCATATGTCTGAATACTGAACTAGACCAGGTACCACTGACATATTTGTGATAATGACCAAAATGAACGGCCATTCTCCTCATTCAAGGAGCTTAGGGCAAATTTTAAATGGAGTCTATGTTTCATAAAGTGTGCTACAAGGCAAATATAATATGTTTTTTCCACTATATCATGTTTATTTTATTTTCGTAGTCGTACTGGCGTACAGTGCAGTGCTCTCAAAGAACATGAAGAGGATTCATTATAGATGGAGCCCACATTTTGTGTTGATTTGATTTCTCACATTCATTTCAGATTTCTGTCATCAAGGGGTCGATGGAGCCTCTGTTTCAAATTGTGTGTTTAAATAACATTCATTTGCAGCAGTCAGCTCATTTAACCATTCAATTACTTCTAATACTCAGTTAATCATTTAGGCATGAAAACACTAACGTCAGTGTTTATATCTGCTAAAACTTTACCATGTGAGATTATAGGTAGTTAGGCAACAAATTAAAAGACTATTCACAGAAGATCTGCCCAAAGGCAGGTCTAAGACATCCATATTATCTGCATTCCTTTATTAGGCACTCTGCCAGATGTTTGCACATGTATTTCTTCCTTTATCTCTTTACAATATTGTTCTAAGTAGCTTACTTGGTATCCTGTGTCTGTGCCTGTTCTCTTCTTAATATGTGTTTATGTCATTTCTTCTTTCAGACTAGTAAGAGTTTGGAAAGATTTCTTTCCTTTTGTCCATCGTTTATAAGCTATGCTGTTTTGTCATATTGTGTCTTGGTTAAAATGCAGCCAGGAATCCATTTGAAAGCTCATATTGCACATTCAAAAAACAGGATAAGAAAATCTAGCAAGGTGTACCTAATAAAGTGGCCGGTGAGTGTAGATATATATACAAACACTTTATACACTTGTAGGAGTGTCATAGCATGTTTTTAAGGCAAATATGTCTTACTTTTGTTAGGTCTGTGTGGCTAGCAGTTAATACCTAATGTGTTCCATGCTTTGACTTTTCAAGATTCAAGGTTATTTTATTTAGATAGTGTGGAACGAGCCCCGGACACAGACAGGCAGACATGGTATTAAGCACCACCACATGTTTATTCACAAGCCCTCCTGGGCGTCCTGTTTGGGTACCACCCCCAGTCGCGTACCACAATAGATAGATAGATAGATAGATAGATAGATACTTTATTAATAAGATAACAAGTATCTTTAATACTTCTTGTTGCACAGTAAGCAAATTGATAAGTTATTTTGAAAAGACTTTGTCTTTCATTGGAATAGAGGTGAGTGCCACTGGGCTGTACTCATTGAGACAGCTTGGCCTGGAAACCTTAGGAACTGAGGTGTTGACTGATTGTTTCCATAGCTTACAATGCCACAGATCAGAGACCAGTTTTAAAGCAAATGAAAACCTGGAGAGAGCTGCTTAACACTAGAATTACTAGAGCCTACGAAAAAACTTGTAATTCCGTCCCACCTTAAATCGCTTCTTAAATCCCTTCACACCTCTCCGCTAGCGCCCTTTGTCTTCTAAATGTGCTGATAAAGAGAAGCTTGGAGCAGCCGGCTATTCCATCCCCCCACCAATTTAGAACGTGCACAAACTTCTCCCAGCTCATGCCTTGATTGAGTATCTGGGAGTGAAGTGGAGTTTTAGAGTGGAAATAATAGATCGTTATTTGGAACACACGCATTTCATGTCTGTTCCGTTTCTACAGTAATCTGTGTCAACACATTGTTAAAACAGAAACTTTTTTATATTCTAGTAGTAGATGACAAAATGTAGGCATAAACTATATAATGTATGAAGCCTGAAGTCCAAATAGCAAAGAAACATTTTCACAAGAATAACACAATTGCGCTTTTATTCAAAAATATAACTGCAGAAACAAAAAGCCGCCTTAACATGCGACATTGACAGCAGTTTATTGTAACTGCCTCCGTGGTTCAATAGAATCAGTTCCCCCTTGGGAATCAAAAGGTCACGAGTTCGATCATGCGCCACTCCGTTTTGAGAAGTAAACTGCTCTTAGTCTTACTGTTTTAGAATAAAAGCATACATTTGATTTCAGTCTGTAACAGCCGGTGCAATTTATGATCCTTGTAAAGGTTAGCTCTTTTTTTTTTTTTATTCACTTTTCATTCTCTCAGTCGCGTTCAGAATCAATCCATACAACCCCATCAGAAACGGCTGTTTTCACTAAAGACGCGCTATAGCTCTGCAGTGTACCACGATGCATACTAACGCCCCCCAACTCCAAAACCGGGTTCTGACACACAAACGCTGGCGAAGCTGCCTTCTTTGTATCTCACCGTCACTTGCTTTTCTTTTTATTCAGTTTTATTGAGTGTTCCTGCCAGTCCCCGCATGTTGCTGTATGCTCCCTTCCCAGAAAGGGGAAAGTGTGAAATCCTCTGGTCCACAAGAACAAAAACAATGTTTCTTCAAACTTAAAGATTTATTTACAAGGAGTAATTCACAAAAAAACAGTAGTGAAATGACTTCAAAAGGTTTTTCTCAAAGTCGAAAGCAAAGCAAAACAAAGCAATTCACAATTCACAAGAAAAATCAATCACAGAAGTAAAATGAGCCAAAAACAAAAAAATCCAACAAATGCTTACAAGAGAAACCCAAAAAAGCCAGCAGAGTATTTATCAATGCTGAAACCCGCTATTTCAGTAGTTTGGTTATAAATAAAAGGTCTGGAGGTGGTCTCACAGATGTTGTGTCAGGGGTGTCCCACCCTTGTTTGGCTCAACATAACGAAAACTAGGTAAATAAGGCAGATATGCATAATTCACACAATGACATACAATAATATAAAATAATTAAATAATATTCTCAAAACAGAATAACAAAAATATATTCAATAACAAAATTATATTTAATAGACTACAAAAAGCGTCAATGGAAAAGAAAAGATATCTGAGCCAGTGATCTCAATAAAATGGTTACAAGTTGTTATTAGTTAAAAGAATAGTTTTGATACACTGAAAAGAAGAAGGTACATTATAAACCTCAAAATATATTATATTTTATTATTATTTTAAAAGCTTCAAGTTACTGAGAGGTTTTTAGGTGAAAAGATTCTAAGCTAAGTAGATTTCTTTTTAATTAAAGTCAGAATGAAATGTAGACCGATCCATCATTTCCTAGGTTTGGATTCACCTTTACTGAAATGTATCTCCTGATAGACAAAGTTTGCCTCCATACAACTTAGATGAGATTGTACCTTATTTCTCTTCACTTCATCATTTAGTCCCTTAACATTCCAGCTCATAAAATTTAATTTGGAAAGCCAAAGATATGACATTTTATTACTGGGAAATATGCTTACTAATGACAAAGGTATATGATATACAGCTAATGCACCTAATTTGAAAGGATTTGATTACCTTCAAATAGTAACATTGGTTTATTCCATTAAAAATAGCCTGTTTTGCATCACATTTTTTCACGTATCTTGCGATAACATAACAAGTTTAAATGATTTATGAAGCAATTTTACATTGATCATATTTAACTTGCGTGAACCAGTTGCTTTGCAAGGAGGTTGCAGCCTAATGGTTTTGACAGACATGATTGATTGTTAACTGTCAATTTTACATTAAAGCTGGCAAACGGTCTCAGATCAGTCTTGACTATATAAACTGCTGAATAACACTGCTTCAAGATACCAGTTGTAAATAATTTAAGCTGATGCTCTGCATACCGTCAGGTATTACCCTAAAATCAGCTGTTCTGACACATAAAACTGAGAAACAGTTTTGTAAGGGCTTTGAGGCCCATTTATGACAAAAAACAGCAGCAGTTACCAAAGACAGACACAATTCAGCTGCTGACCAGTCATTAGCAAAATCAAATGGACAAAATATGCAAACCACCTGAAACAAGATATGACAATCAGTAGTGTAATATATTTGAGTATTGTACTTTCAGTGGGCAAAAGTTAGGTTC
Organism: Polypterus senegalus; assembly: GCF_016835505.1. NCBI lineage: Eukaryota > Metazoa > Chordata > Cladistia > Polypteriformes > Polypteridae > Polypterus > Polypterus senegalus. The sequence goes on from NC_053158.1 coordinate 146,123,643, forward strand.
AATTCAAGTCATTTTATTGTCACATCATTTAACACAAATGTATGTGTGACTGAAAAGTTGTGTACAAGGTCTACAGTAATAACGCAGTGTTCATTTGCAGGAAAATGTAAACAGTAGAGTATACACATAATAAATAGATTTTAATATCAATTCATCAGTCATAAATTGTAGAAAATAAACTCATTAGTTAAGTAAACAGACATATCAACAATTCATAAACTATACAATGTGTACTAATAACACAAAGTAGTTGTGGCGCAATGGAATGTATAGATGAAGGAACAGCAGGATAAATGTGGGAGAGAGGAGGGGTGTTGATAAGAGTTAGTTAGTACCAGTCACCAAGCAGAGTTCGGTATTTTAAGAGATTGATGGAAGAAGCTGTTTGGGACCCTGTTTGCCTGGGACCTGAATGCTATTGTCTGCCTGAAGGTAATAATGTGAGCAGTTCATTACTTGTATTACTGAAGTCATTGATGATTTTCCTAGCTTTCTTGAGACACCGTCTAACATAAATGTGTTGTAGGTTTGAAAAATCACCTCAAATGATTTGGAGAATGCTCTGTCTCAAAATGAGAGTAAAGCACGTTCAGCTCCTCCGGTAGTGAGGAAGTGGGGTTCAATATGCTGGTATTTCCTCTGTAGTCTGTTAATAATATTCAGTCTTTGCCACATGCTTTGAGTGTTAAACAGGAGTTCAACAATGTCACTGTGCTCATGTTTGGCTGCTCTTGCTGCTTTCTGGAGGGCATAACTTTCTTTTTATATTTCTCCATGTTTCAAGAGTTGAAACTGATGGATCAGCAGTGAAAGCCGCATGAATTTCACTATTTATCCACAGTTTTTGGCTCAGGAAATTTTTATAGTTTTGGGCAGAACAACATCCTCTTAGCATTTCGCGATACATCCGCAGACTGATTCTTTGTATTCATTGATGTTATTTGCAGAATTGATGTGGAACATCTCCAAGTTCACCTGATGAAAACAATCTTGAAGCACTGACTCTGATTGGTCTGTCCTCTAATGTTTCATCCTAATTGTCGGAGCTTCCTGTTTCTGCTTCTGCTTATAGGCAGGCAAGAGCAAAATGGATGCATGATCTGATTTGCCAAATAAAGTATGAAGGAAGGATTTATATGTCTCATGGAAGGGTGTCTAGCAATGCTCTAAAGTGTGGGTTTCTCTTGTTTTATAGGTAATATGCTGAAAGTATTTTTGTAAAAATAATCTCCAGCCTGTGGGTGCACAGTGTTTTGCCTACTGTTTCCAAAGTGCCAGTTCAGTGTGAGCTTGTGGAGGAATATACACAACCAAAACAAAAGCAGCTGAAAACTCCCTTGGTAGCTAGAATAGTCAACACATGATAATAACGTATTCCAGATCGGGGCAGCAGAAGGATTTGATAATATATACAGTTTTGTGATTACACCATGAATTATAATCATGAACGCACCCCACCTCCTCTGCTTTTCCACATAAAGTCTTGTATTCTTTCCAGTCAGTGAATGGAAACCCTGAAGGTTCAATTGCTGAGTCCATTACGTTATCTGACAGGTTTCTGTGGAGCGGATTACACAGCAATTCCTTGTTTCCCACTGGGATGAGATCCTCACTCAGAGCTTGCAGAGATTGTTTTAAAGGGGCTGCATGTTCACTAGTATTTTGCTGGGGAGCAGAAGTCAGTTACCATTCAGTCTTAGTTTTTCCATGACAGTCTCAAAGTGATGGAGTCTGATAACATCCTTGTACAGACTGAAATACAAGGGGATGCAATTGCATAATTGTTTTATTTACAATATTCATATCAGATACAACAATTTCTTGTGCGTGTGTATGTTTTTTGTTTAGCTGTTGTATTTTATTTAATTTAACCTGCTGTGTCTTTTTGTTCAAGCTAGTATGTTTCAGTTTTACATTGAAGCATATTGCTTAGTGTTTGACTAGATCAGTATTTTTATTTTCAGGTTTCCAAGTCATTGTTAATAGTCCAGAAAATCCATGAATTTGCAGATACTGTAAATTGTATGCAATAATTTCTGAGTTAATGCTCACAGGCATTTTATTATTGAATAATGTTTTATCATTTACAGGAGATTTTCCTTACTTGTAAATGAACGATTTGACAATATTAAGTAAAACTGAGCATTCCAATTCTTTCAGTTTTTTTAGCCTCTGAAATACAATAATTTCACACCACTTGAAATGCAACAGATCTCATGAGTTGTATTTTAAGTCTGTATTGTGGCTGAACATCTTCATAGGTAATACATAGAATGTCAATATAAAATTGCTTGCTTTTGTACATACTTAAATGCTAAATACATCTCTTACATTAAACTGTTCTATCTAAAATTTGTATCTTGTGATCTGAAAGATACAAGAAACAGCTATACAAAAGTTGTCAACTCCTAAGAAATTCACATGTGTAAGCGGCTGCCAAATAAATTGATAAGCTTACTTTTGTCAATGTGTTTAGACCATATAGTTGAAGAAAGGAATTGATGCAAAGCTATATACTATATATTCAGCCAATTTTCCAATAAAAACCTTATTAATGGGTTTTTTTAAGAAAATATGATAGAAAATAGATTAACAACTGCATACATTATCCAACCCTCCACACCTTCTAGGCACCATACTTATGAATGCAGTGTTCCTGTCCTGTAACATGCTTAAATTGTTCCATAGCTTACTGCACATCAATCCCAGTCTGTAAGTTTTTGGTCTTGATTGCTTATTGTTCAGTCAGTTTATTACTAAAATTTTTCTTTTTAATTTTCTGTCTAAATATTAGATATAGACCATTTCTTTTTTTAAAAGTGTGTGCTAATGCGCTTGTCAGTCATTACCAGTTTTATGAAATGAAGTTCTAAGAATAATGTATAACAACTTACACTCAGAACAATAAAGGCACATATCTTTTTAAAAAGTTTAAGTGTGAGCATGCACTCCCACGAACATCTTAATTTTGCACCGGCAGAACCAGGCGGGGTGACACCAGTGTCGATGCATATGTGGGTTAAGGAAAGGCCTACTGGACTTCATGTGTGCCCGGTCAGAACATGAGCATGTTTATAGTTATCTACCACTGCAGAATAAGAAGCATGGAGCATTAGTTTAATGCATGTATTATTTCAGAGAAGGGGAGAAAAAATAATCATGAATAAATAACATACAAGAAATAAATATTACACACTTAAAAAAATAGACACATAAGTAATAGAAAAGTAGAGTCCTAATATAGAATCAGTTTATAAGAATAAATAAAAAAATAAAAAATAGCAAATAATGATTCTAATGTATTTAATGATTGCATAATAAATTGATAAATGATCAAATAAATTGCTGTTTTCTGCCATAAACTGTCATAAATATTTAAGAATAAGTGGGATTTGCAGGACTCTAGTAACTACAGGGGGATAAAATTGATGAGCCACAGCATGAAGTCATGGGAAGCTAGGTTAAGAAGTGAGGTGATGATTAGTGAGCAGCAGTATGGTTTTATGCCAAGAAAGAACACCACAGATATGATGTTTGCTCTGAGGATGTTGATGGAGAAGATTAGAGAAGGCCAGAAAGAGTTGCATTGTGTCTTTGTGGACCTGGAGAAAGCATATGACAAGGTGCCTCGAGAGGAGCTGTGGTATTGTATGTGGAAGTTAGGAGTGGTAGAGAAGTATGTAAGAGTTGTACAGGATATGTACAAGGGAAGTGTGACAGTGGTGAGGTATGCATTAGGAGTGACGGATGCATTCAAGTTGGAGGTCGGATTATATCAGGGGTCGGCTCTGAGCCCTTTCTTATTTGCAATGGTGATGGACAGGTTGACAGATGAGATCAGACAGGGGTCCACGTGGACTATGATGTTTGCTGATGACATTGCTATCTATAACAATAGTAGGCAGCAGGTTGAGGAGACCCTGGAGAGGTGGAGATATGCTCTGGAGAGGACAAGAATGAAGGTCATTACGAACATGACAGAATACATTTGTGTAAATGAGAGGGAGGTCAGTGGAATGGTGAGGATGCAATGAACAAAGTTGGCAAAGCTGGAGGAGTTTAAATACTTGGGATCAACAGTACAGAGCAATGGGGATTGTGGAAGAGAGTTCAGGCAGGGTGGAATGGGTGGAGAAGAGTGTCAGGAGTGATTTGTGACAGACGGATATCAGCAAGAGTGAAAGGAACGGTCTACAGGATGGTAGTAAGACCAGCTACATTATATGGGTTGGAGATGGTGGCACTGACCAGAAAGCAGGAGACAGAGCTGGAGATGGCAGAGTTAAAGATGCTAAGATTTGCATTGGGTGTGATGAGGATGGATAGGATTAGAACATAGTACATTAGAGAGTCACCTCAGGTTGGACGGTTGGGAGACAAAGTCAATGAGGAGAGATTGCGTTGGTTTTGACATGTGCAGAGGATAGATGCTGAGTTTATTGGGTGAAGGATGTTAAGGATAGATCTGCCAGGCAAAAGGAAAAGAGGAAAGCCTAAGAGAAGGTTTATGCTGTGGTGACCCCCAACGAGAGTAGCTGAAAGAAGAAGAAGAAGATAGAAATTAATGTTTGGGTCTGCTTACATGTGCACTTTTAAAATCTCAACTTCAACTCTTACATGTTAATAATGATATTTATTGTGTTAGATCATTATGTCTTTCTAGTTGCAGAAAATAAAGGATCCCAAAATGTACCTAAACACATGAATTTATGGTTTACAAAATGCTGACTTTTCTTATTTTGAAGTGGCATTGAAGCATAACATGAAGTGGCATTGTTTTACTGAATTTTACCATTCAGCAATGTCCATGACTCTGATCTAAAAACTCAGCACTTGTGAATGAGTCATGTGTTGAAATCGGTAATCAGAATACAGCTGTTATACTCCATTTCAGTCCATCTTTAAAACAAGAAATAAATCTTATTAATAATGTGAGCTTTGAATACAAATTATTCAGTGTTTATATTTATATATGTTTACTGTACAAGGCAAAAAAGTTAACTTATTCAAGTGAAAGTAAATTTTGAAAGTGTGGTTTCCTTACATACTAATAAAGCAGTCTATCTAATTGTTTAAATGTGTTTTCTGAGATATCTCATTTTGGGGATGTCAGGTGGTTAACGGAACTCCTTATGTGTCTGCAGTTTCCAAAGCTCATTTGCATCACACACTGTATACACCCAGAGGAGAAAGTAATTATGTCTCTGTTTAAAGCATGTAATTCCTTATGTGACCATGCATTAATTACGCATATAAATGTACTTTCTCATTCACAGGTTTTTCTTTATTTTTTAACTTGGCTATAACAATATGAAAAATCCCAGGACACATCAGTTGTTGTTAAATTGCTAAAAGAATATTCTGCCTTTGGATTTCAATTTTTACCTAATTTCTTGTGGACGCCAAATATTGTTATGAGCATGGAGAACATATTGTATTGTAAGCACTTATAAACCATTATCATTTATTAATTGTGAGATTGTAATTGCATAATGCAACAGCCCTTGCAAAATCATCAATATCTACCCATTCAAGAACATCTGTATGACACTTTATTTTTTATTTTATTACGCTTTGTATTTTATTTATTCTGTGTTTCATATTCCTTTCATAACATTACATTTATATAACCTCCTCTGAGTACTTAATTAAGCCTGTTTTGAAATCAGTGGTTGTCATAGTAATTTAAAACTTAGGCACACTGAGTGGAGTACAGAAGGCACATTTATATTATGAAGAGAGCTTAGTATGTTGAATCAAAGGCATTAAAAGAAAAAGAAAGGAAGATCATTATTCAATAATAGGGTATGGTATGAAAACATTCATATATTATGATAAACTGTAAATACAAATACTGTAAGTTTATATGATAACTAGCCTAAGTACTCCACTTCTCCCATGCATATTTTTATAATGACTTTGAGTAAGAAAGCAAAACTGTAGGTGTCTTTTAAATGTTGTCTGTTTTGTCATTACTGACTGAAATGCAAGTGTCCCATTGATCAGCTACACTACCTCTATGATAACTATCAATTCTTTGATGTCATTAGTAGAGAATTTGTTTTTGTGTATGATCTCACTGTAAAATAGAGAAAACCTAAGCAGTATGCCAGATTTATTACCATCAGCTGTACCGCTATGGTATAACAATGCAGTTTTGGTTTTTGGTTCACTTCCAGCCCCAAATTATAACCAAACCAAATTATATTTTATCAATGGAACTTTTGAAAGGCCATAAAGTCTAGATTTTAAGTTATATCAACGGTACTAGACATGCAAAATTTCATGAACTTCAACTAAGCTGTTTTGGAGAGCAATGCATTCCCCAAGCTCATTACAACCAACCTTCCCACTCTTCTCAATTAAGCTATGTAGCCCGGACTATAAATTCATTAAAAGTGCTGTTTTGGAATAATGCAGTTTTTAGGTTTCTCCCCCATTACACTCACTCCCCCTTCCTGATTACATTTTTAAAATGCCACTTAGCCGACAGAAACCTACATGAAAAATTTTGTGAAAATTGGTTGAGTTGTTCTTGCATCATTGGCAAATAAACAAATAGACAAATAAACAGATAACAATCAGCCAAGATGCAGTCCAGAGTTAAAATTAGTTCTTTAGTGTGCAAAATGGATAAATAACATCAAATGAAACACAGATCTTATCATAATTTAATTCATATGAAAGATTAATAAAACAAATTCCTCTTTTTTAGATTCACCCGTTCTTTTGGCTACTAATTGATCTTCACATTTTCTCTTGGTCTTTCTGATACCTAACAGACAAGACTTTGAAGAATTGTTTTATTTTAGGCTTTTCTTCTCCCATGCTTCCAAGATAATCAATAGTATTGTGTCAAATCTCACTTTTTGGTTTGAATATCTAGTACATAGTCATGAGTAGAAAGATAAGAATGTTGTGTCAGACACAATTGCAAATTCTAAAGAAATTTTATGGCTCTTTTAATGTTTCTCATTTTTGTTATCTATGTATATGATGAGAGGCAAAACGTCATTTTTTGCATCCTTATAACAGGGTACCAACTATATATTTCCTGAATTTTGACAATGTTTCAAATTCAAGTTCAAAGTTTATTGTCATGTGCACAGTACGGACACACGTTTCCCTGTACAATGAAATTCTTTCTTTGCTGTCCACACCAAATGACAAAACCAACATATAAAGATAAACATAAATAATAAGTAGCAGACAGATAATGAGTAACAGAGGCAGCATAAAGTATAAAAACAGAATAGAAGTATAAAGTGTAATTGTACAGGTAGGTGTGTGATGGACAAGTCAAATACAGTTGTGTGAAGTAAATAGAATGAGGTGAACCATGGTTATAAACTTCAGTCAGTTATTTAGGAGTCTAATGGCCTTGGGAAAGAAAGCGTTCTTTAGCCTGGAAGTCCTGCATTTCATGCTTTTATACCTCCTGCCTGAGGGTAGAAGTGTGAACAGTTCGTGTTGGGGGTGGGTTAGGGTCCCTGAGGATCGCAGCAGTTCTCCAGCGGACTCTGTAGTTGTAGATGCGGTGCAGAGAGGGCAGTGGGGTCCTGGTGATCTTCTCAGCAGGCACATGCATAAGGAAGAAGCCAGAAAAATGGAAAAACAGAGAATGTCTTTATCAAAATATTCCTGCCTTCTGGAGTATTATAGTTCAACATCCCTAATCCAAAATTCCAAAGTCCAAAATGCTTCAAAATCTGAAAGTTTTTTCAAGGGCTGACATGGAAAATTTCACTGACCTTACTTGCCCATATGGGGTTCTGACCAATGTTCCCTACAATTTTTTTTAATGATGAACGGATGTGAATAATGCATGAACTGACACTTACCATTTATGACTTATTTCTTTAATTCCCTTCTTTAAATTGTGGCATGAAACACACTTCACAAGCTTTCTCCTGTGAAGTATTGAGCTTCTGTAACCAAAACAAGACACATGATGAGTAGGATGGTCCCAGTGGAGTTTCAGGAAAGTTCAAAGTTGTGCAAACAGCTGTGCGGCACTTCCAAACTGCTGCTCAGTAGGAGAAGTGAGTGGTGCAATAACACCTGCACTGCAATTCAAAAGTGCTACCTGGAACACAGAAAAAAGGATGATCAGCTTAGAGGTAACATAGGCCCTGATGTCTGTTGGTGCCAGTTTGTTATCAACCATCGTCACATTAGACGTGTGCACATTATTCACTCTGTTATTTATGGTAATCATTTAATCAAAGCACAGCATTGTTGGTGGGAACTAAAAGTTGTTTGTTATTGCTGTTTTTTAACAGTTGATACAGTTCTTCTGCTGATGTTACTGTGCACAAACTTTATTTCATTCATAAAATTATTAAAAATCTTCTTATATAATACACTACCGTGGCTGTTCGTTTGTCTGTCCAGTATTTTAAATTACCTGTAGCTCGCAAGCCATTTCACCTATTGACTTGAAATTTGGTACACATATACTACGTGACATATACTATCCACTTTCAGGGTGATGATTTGTATAACTGTTTTTATTCTTATTTTATTGTATTGTAGAATCAGCTCTCGGCAGCACGCAGCAGCGCGCCCGTGTGGTGCATGCGTATGGGCACCATTCTCATTCCCTACCACCTTCGCTAATCATTCTTGAGGCAGATTGAAGACTTAAGTGCCAGCTTAAGTGAAAAATTAAAGAAAACGTACTACGTAATTGCAACTTAAAAACTAACTTAATCAGTTTTAACACAAAAGATGCCGACGAAAGAAGAGAAGCAGTAGGCCGCTAGGGTGGAGAAAAGAAGAGCTGCTTAGGAAGCAGCAAGCACATCAACCTCTGAGCAAACGAATGCTAAACAGAGACAGAGAAAGAGGAGGAAAACTAGAAATGCTAAAGTCAAGTGTATTCACTGCACGTTATCGTGCAGTACGCTGTTACTGGTATAGTATAAAATTAGGCTATGTTTATAAATTTTGCTTTTAGACTTGGATCCCATCCCAAGATATTTTATTATGTATGATATACGGAAATATTCCAAAATTTTAAAATATCCAAAATACTTTTGATTGCAGACATTTCATATTAGGGATGCTCAACCTGTTCTTACAGCAAAGCCAATGTTAAGGCACTTTGAATGAGAAGGGGATGGAGAGTGCCATCCACAAACCCAGAATAATTCCCAGAAAGCCAACAAGATAGCTTGGCTTATCCATTTACCCACCAGAGTACAGCAAAACCCCCTCATGAGTCACCCCATTTCTCTCTCTCTCAGTTTCTGATCTTTGCATTTCTGGAGTTGAACCTTTGCCAAGACTTATATCATGGCTTCCAGCAATATAATTATGGGAAAGGCTTTGTAGTAAAAGAATCTTAAGACGAGCAGAGCATGGCTTGATGTTACTTTCATTTAATTAGAGTTCTCATCTGCCCTACAACACCACCAAAGTGTGTTTCTTTTCTCCAACATTTTAGCTGCAGTGAATTTTACTTTGATATGATTTTCCTCTTTATTTCTAAGTGTTATGTGGGTGCAGTGATATATGCATGTTTGGACAAATATGTGTATTAAATATTTAATCATTTTTTTTATCTTTTCCACTTGGATGTTTGGTATGTGACAAACCCCTTTGGACTTCTAACAAGCAAAATATACAGCCTTTTCAAGTTTCTCAGTTTAATCTTTAGAAATATAGTCTAACTTCACTCAGTGTGCAGTACAGCCTAGTATACATCTTTGTGTTCCTGGGAGAGCAAGTTGGAGAGCCGCTGCCTTTTCCAGATTTAATGTTTGTGTTTATTTTAATTTTGAGGATGTTCTTACTGTGTAAAATGATACCTTTATCTTGCTTTGATAAAAACATCACAACACTTCTCTCAATCCATTATTAAATAGCTAAACTTACTAAAACATCAGACTACTCAATATTCTTCATTTATGCTTGCTATAAAATGTCTAAACTCTGAATTACTATTCTTTCTGATATAATTTTATAATATTGCAGTCAGCCAACAATTTGATTTTATTTATCTGCTGAACCACTGACAAAAAAATCTATGCAGTTCCAAATGCTACATATCTTCCAAAAAATAACGTTATTTAAATTCTTGCTAAATTAGCATTACATTTTGGAACTTAATGCCATCTCTTTATAGGTAAACTAGGCCTGTGTGTATAGCTTTGAATGTTGTTTGCATTGACATTCACAAACAAGCAATATAAAGACAAAATGCTAATTTTGCCTGCAAAAAAATTGTTAAGTTTACAACCAAGCTTATTATACTTAATGAAAACTAAAATCAAAACTGAAACTATTATTTAAAAAACATGTTTGTAACCTGAAATAAAATAATTAACAAAGCTGAAATGAAAAACTAAAACTAAACAAAACTATTAAAGTAGCTGGAAAGACTAACTGAAATGAAATAATAATTTACTAAAATATTTTTAGTTTTCGTTTTTGAATGAATATTCTTGCCGTTAGTCTTTAACCATTGTAAGATTTAACTCTAAAACAGAAAGTCATCCACCACAAGCTGCTCGCACATATTCATCCACATCATTTGCGGGGACAGAACAAGCTCAATGCAGATGCGTAAAGCGTGTGAAATAGAAAGCAATTAACGTGCCAACTTTCTTTGCGCTTGTTGTATATCAACATCAACAAAATGTTTACCATATGGACAGAAAAATCACAAGTGAGTAATGTTTCAGTTTATTCCTCAGGTAACTGCTTTTTGATGACAGCAATTCACCTTCCACTTCACACAGGAGAAATAGTTTTTACTTTCTCATATACGAATTATAGAGAAAGTATAGTAATCATGAAAACATTTGACCTCAATATATTGATGAATCTTGGCGTTATAGACTTCCCAGAGTCCAAAGATACCGTTTTTTGGAATTGTGTGTGTGTGTGCGTGTGCGTGCGCGCGTGCGTGTGTGTGTGTAAACACGATAACTCAAAAACGCAACTAGATTGAAGGATGAAATTTGGCATGTGGCTGTTACACCACAATTGTAGATCTGTATTAACTTTTGGGTCAAATCCATCATCCGGAACTGGTACTTTTACCTGAACACATCCATAATAATAATAATAATAATAATAATAAATTTTATTTATACTGCACTTTATATAAACAATCTCAAAGTGCTACAGAGTAAAATAAAATAATAAAAAAAAACCTAAAAAAAATACTTCAATAATAAAATATCTTTCTAAAAAGATAAGTTTTTAAATCTCGTTTAAAAACATCAATCGACTGTGGGGCTCTCAGGTAATCCGGGAGGGCGTTCCACAGTCTCTTCACCACAGAAGAAAAGACCCTGTCACCCATGCTGCTGAGCTTAGTTCTGGGAACTTGAAGAGTGTTAATGTGTACAGAGCGGAGGGTACGTGAAGAAGTATGACGGCTACGGAGTTCCTGTAAATAATTGGGGGCATGCCTATAAATACAATAATGACTAAGGAGGGAAACTTTATACTCTATTCTAAGTGAAACAGGGAACCAATGAAGGGTTTTCAAAATAGGAGTGATGTGGTCATACTTTCGCACCCTCATCAGAATTCTGGTAGCACATTTCTGAATATACTGGAGTCTCTGGATACTCTTACCAGAAATCCAGATAAAAAGCACATTGCAATAATCCAACCCGGAGGAAACAAAGGCATGAACAAGCCTCTGTGCATCCACCAGAGTAAGTATAGGGCGGAGTTTAGCAATGTTCTTGAGATAATAAAAAGAAGATTTACAAAGATATTTAATATGGGTGTCAAAAGTGAGTCAGAATCCATCTTAACACCCAAATTAGTGACAGATATAGAAAGAGGAATGTTTTGACCAGAGAACGTAATACCAGTAATGACAGAAGAACGAAGATGATGTGGTGTGCCAACTAAGATGGCTTCTGTTTTGGATCTGTTCAACTGAAGAAAGTTAAGCCTTATCCATGCCTCTATCTCCTCCAAGCAGGTAGTCAAAGTAGATGTTGGCAGAGGAGCATTAGAGGAGGTGGGAGTAGTCCTGAGGTAAAGCTGAGTCATCAGCATAACAATGGAAGGATAAACCATGTCTGCCAATGACAGTTCCAATGGGAAGCATATAGATGTTGAAGAGAATAGGGCCCCAAACAGAGCCCTGTGGGACACCACAGGTAACATTGTGGTTATAGGATTTTGCGCTACACAAGGCAATGTACTCAGTTCTACCAGTCAGGTATGATGTAAACCAGTTAAGAACATTTCCAGAAAGTCCAATAGTGTATTGCATGCAATGAAGGAGAATGTTATGGTCTATTGTGTCAAAAGAAGCTGTTAGATCAAGAAGGATAAGTAGAGAAGGAGAACCAGTATCTGCTGTAATTAGAAGGTCATTAGTAACCCTGACCAGGGCTGTTTCAGTTTTATGGCCAGGGCGAAAACCAGACTGAAACTTCTCAAACAAGTTATTCAGTTTGAGGTGATCATGAAGTTGGGCTGCAACTATTTTCTCCAGAACTTTAGAAAGAAATGGAAGATTGGAGATGGGCCTATAGTTAGAGAGAACTTCAGGATCAAGGGTGGATTTTTTCAATAGAGGACTGATGACAGCAGTTTTTAATACAGAAGGAATATGACCAGACAAAAGAGAATGATTTATAATCTTAGTGATAAGTGGAGAGACAACAGAGATGTTGGCCTTCAGCAGAGCTGAAGGGAAAGGGTCCAGGGAACTAGTAGACAATTTCATTTTCCTGATAAAGGCCTCCACCTCTTCCCATGTGGTAACAGAGAAAGAGCAAAGGGGCTGAACAATCTCAGACAATGAATCATCAGTTGGAAAAGGCAGGGTGTCCATGGTAGAGAGATGAAAGCGAATGTTATCAACCTTTTGTTTGAGAAAATTGATATGCATGTTGCACCTCTCATCGGTAGTATCAGAGTGAACAAATGAAGGAGGTTTTAGAAGGTGATTTATAGTTGAGAAAAGTTTTTTGGGATTCCTGGCACCATTACTAATAATAGTGGAATAGAACCTGGACCATGCAACCTTCAAAGCTTCTACATACACCCTCTTATGTTCCCTATAGGCCTGTTTATGAACAGTCAATCCAGAAGCCTTAGGTCGCCGCTCAAGGACACGCCTAGCAGCCTTCATTTTTCGCAATTCACAGGTATACCAGGGAGCTGAGCACGAAAATGAGATGGACCTAGATGTTAAGGGGACATGAAGGTCCAGGAGATTGCTTAGGGACTGGTGGTAGAAATCCACAAGGTCATCAACAGTGCAGGAGCTGGTAAAATCAGAGGAGAGACGTTTAAGGTTCAAGGCCAAAGCATCCACATTAATGTTCTTCAGATTTCTAAAAGGAATCTGTCGTTTTGATTTGGTTCAAGAAGGGAAAAAAGGCAGCTCCATTGACACTACTTTATGATCAGAAATACCAAGATCATATACTTGTAGATTACTAATTGAGACAACATTTGAAATGACCAAATCAAGTGTATGACCCCTAGAATGTGTAGGGACATTAACATATTGTTTTAAATTAAAAGAATCTAACAGCTCAAGGAAATCAGCAGTGAGATAATCTGTGGGATTGTCGACTTGAATATTTATATCTCCAAGGCTTATTATGTTATCAGAAGTAGCACAAAGTGTTGTGAGAAGATCAGTCATTTCCAGGATGAAGGCAGAATTGGATTTTGGAGGTCGATAAATAAGGAGAACAGTCATGAGAGTAGGGGGCTATGTTGGCTGGGATTGGCTCCAGCAGACCCCCGTGACCCTGTGATTAGGATATAGCAGGTTGGATAATGGATGAATGGGTGAGATGGGAGAGGATGCTGGCATTGAATGTTCACCGCTTCTCCCTCTGACCCTGACTCTGACTTTGTTTAAGTTTAAGTTGTTGTTTATTCGCCTGATTCATCCATTATCCAACCCGCTATATGCTAACCACAGGGTCACGGGGGTCTGCTGGAGCCAATCCCAGCCAACATAGGGCGCAAGGCAGGAAACAAACCCTGGGCAGGGTGCCAGCCCACTACAGGGCGCACACACACACCAAGCACACACTAGGGACAATTTAGGATCGCCAATGCACCTAACCTGCATGTCTTTGGACTGTGGGAGGAAACCTGAATACTACCTGAACACATACTCAATTTTTTTTTTTATTCATGCAGCTGAGTCCGATTTATTCAACTTTACTTTTATAATAATTGTTCAATATACTATTAATTTGATTTGTTGTTAATGTTTCCTTAACGTACATAATATAAAAATATAATCATTGTCTTGCGGTTTACTCCTCAAATAACCATCCCCATATCTGAGTATACAAGAAAGTGTAGGGGAGACCACTCCCGGTTTTCGAAAATAAAACAGCACTGATCGAGAGACTAACTGGGTCATCATACAAGATCAGCATATTGTTGCTGACCAATCACTTTTCGTTTAAAAACACTTATACTTATGTCCTGTGTCACATCATCAATAAACACTAGTGTCCCAGTGCCACTGGCAGCCATGCACGCCCAAGCCATCACACTGCCTCCACCGTGTTTTACAGATGATGTGGTATGCTTTGGAAAATGAGCTGTTCTACGCCTTCTCCTTACTTTTTTCTTGCCATCATTCTGGTAGAGGTTGATCTTGGTTTCATCTGTCCAAAGAATGTTTTTCCAGAACTGTGCTGGCTTTTTCAGATGTTCTTTAGCAAAGTCCAATCTAGCCTTTCTATTCTTGAGGCTTATGAGTGGCTTACACCTTGCAGTTCACCCTCTGTATTTACTTTCATGCAGTCTTCTCTTTATGGTAGACTTGGATATCGATACGCCTACCCCTTGGAGAGTGTTGTTCACTTGTTTGTCTGTTGTGAAGGGGGTTCTCTTCACCATGGAAATGATTCTGCGATCATCCACCACTGTTGTCTTCCATGGACGTCCAGGTCTTTTTGCGTTGCTGAGTTCACCAGTGCTTGCTTCCTTTCTCAGGATGTACCAAACTGTAGATTTTGCCACTCGTAATATTGTAGCAATTTCTCGGATGGGTTTTTTCTGTTTTCGCAGCTTAAGGATGGCTTCTTTCACCTTCATGGAGAGCACCTTTGACCGCATGTTGTCTGTTCACAGCAAAATCTCACCTCAATCTCACACCTCAAATCAACTCCAGGCCTTTTATCTGCTTAATTGATAATGACATAATGACGGACTTGCCCACGAAATAGCCTTTGAGTCAATTTTCCAATTACTTTTGAGCCCCTAAAATGAAGGAATTGTGTTAAAAGATGCTTTAGTTGCCTCACATTTTTATGCAATCTTTTTGTTCAATCCACTGAATTAAAGCTGAAAGTCTGCACTTCAACTGCATCTGAGTTGTTTCATTTAAAATTCATTGTGGTAATGTACAGAACCAAAATTAGAAAAAAGTTGTCTCTGTCCAAATATTTATGGACCTAACTGTAGGTGGGGTCTGCACACTGATTCAAGTCTAAGAGCCCTGCTCTTCTTAAGCCCCCGTGATTTTCATGAGAAAATATTTTAAAAATTATAAAATTGTGTAAAATTGTTCATATTCAGTACCTAGATTTGATTATACTTGTTTTTATCAGACAGAAACAAAACCAGATAGTAAACCATGTAGTGTGGTAAGTTTCCACTAACATTAAACTCGTATCCAAATCTGTTAAGTGTACAGTTCTGTCTGATTGTAACACAAAACTAAACTCTGTAGGAGCTCCATGCTATAATTACTAAAACTAAAACTGATACTAATAGATATAAAAATAAAATAGAAATGTCTTTGTGAAATAAAAACTAAACTAAAACTAAAAATACACAATGAAAGAAAACTAAAACTAAAATGTAGAAATAAAAACTAATATAAAAAGGCAAAACTATAATAACCTTGTTGGCAACCAAACACTCATTTGGTTATCTACAAGTACTTATATGGAGGAATGACATTCAACATTGAGATCTTTGATTTTGTTAAATAAATTATATTAGGGTTTACATAATTTATGTAACATCTTAAAATGTAGGATTTCATAAAAATGATCACATATTTAGATTCTTTTGATTACTTTCAGTTTGGAATGATCACTAATGACTCATGAAAAAATGTACAACTACAGCGCAAACATTATTAATTAGGGCTGAAACGATTCCTTGAGAAACTCGAGTAATTCGATTACTAAAAATTGTTGAAGCACATTTTTTGCATCAATGCTTCTCTTAATCCCTGTAGCTACACCTTAGGGAGCTCAGTTTGTTTTTCACAGATGATTATTACGTGTCACACAATGCGCTTATGCTATTGATACATGACATGAAGATGAGATTTAATGGCGTGTATTACAAAATGGAGAAAGAGAAGAAAATTGTTTAATAATCAATGAGGGAAGATGGTGATGGCTTGGTGAAAAGAACAACAGCATCTCTTTATTTCTGGCCAATTCCATGCAGCACACACCCTCATGGAAATTGCAGTTCCTACCACTACATCACCCCCTTTTAGCTAGCTTATATGCATTTTAAACGAAATCCTCTTTTACCAAAATCTCTGTACTCCTTACTTATGATTATAAGTCCAGTTTTTCAGGTGTTCTGGAAACCCTTCCTGAAAGAGTAACTGTCCCAGTAGGCTGAAGGTGAACTCAGTTTCTTCTACGAAGACTCCTTTCTGTCATAACCAAATGTGATCTTGGTGTGTCAGCTGATCTGACAACCATATTTGGAGCTTCCTCTGTGGTGATCCATAATTTCTGTGTTGTGGGAGTGGTCTGGAGCAATGTAACTGATCATAGTGAATGGCCTGCTTACTCCTCACTTCCTCATCCCTCTTGCGAAAAGCTGACAGATTTGGTTATTTAGGGTTCATCTTGGAAGTAGACTGGAGTACTGAAGTGCTAAGGTTTGCACCCATTAGTAATTGTACAGAAGAGAATCTATGCTGTAATGGAGTGGATCGGTATGCAAGTAGGGCTCTGCTATGATACTTGTCGCTTTACCATAAGTTTTTTATTGTTTGTACTACATCTGTATCGAGTTTAAAGGTGACCTTGTCTTCGTTTAGATGGACCTCCTCTATCCATGACTCTGATGTCTTCAAATCCATTGCTCCTAAAAGACAAAATCCTGAGTCCCTGTGTCATGGTGGACTTCTGTGACTGTATGTACTGCTTCACCTTTGCGACAAGCTACAACATAATGTACCTTTTTATAGCACTTTCTGCACTCAATCTCTCTATCTGGGAAATCATTCAATTCATGTATTTGTCCTTGACCACACTGACCACACTACCTGTCTGCCTGTTTGTCTGGGTTTTGCCTCTTATGCATCTTTTTGCATCTTTTTCTTCTCCTTTTTCATCTTTGTCTTTATAGCATTCACATTTAATGAGTTGTCACCATCTGTATTGCTATGTAGTATCTTTTGCTGTTTCTTCACATTTTCACTTTGCCTCTCTTTTTGTATAGGTTTTCGCTAATGTTAGCTCAGAGTCCATTTGAGGTTGTTCTGATGGCCTCCTGTCTGTTAATCCCAGTATAATTCTGTCCCTTGTGAGCTCCACCTTTAGTACTCCAAAGCTACAGTATTCTGCCATTTTGTGTACATCTGTGATGAATGACTCCACATTCTCTCCTTCTTGCTGACATCTTATATTAAAAGAAAATCACGTTATGTTTCCCCCAACTTGCTATTTAAATGCTGTCTTAACAGCCTCAAATATCTTCTTATCTGCATCAGATGAAGCATTAAGCATGGTTTGAATCACTAAGCTGACTTGTGCAGTTCAAATGAAGCTTGATGAGTGAGCATTCGAAATACCAAGTTGACATACGCAGTTCAAATGAAACCCCAAGTGTGGTTTGAATCACAAAGTTGACATGTGCATTCAAAAAAAGCACTAAGAATGAGGTTTTGAAATACTGAGGTGACATGCACAATGGGAGTACACAATGAAACCATGTTTTAAAACTTGGTGGCGCGTGATTTTTTAGTCATTTTGGTGTGCATTTGAGGGGTATTTGTTGTTGATCATAAAATTGTATTTATTTATTGGGATTCTGTAAAAAAAAAAAAATCCCCTTGGGACAAATAAAGTGCAGGTATTCAAAGCTGAAACATAAGAGTATTGATATGCATAATGAGTTTTTGTGAAACATCGACACATTCAAAGCAATTGTGCTGTAGACTGTTGTGATGTCATCAAACATTTGACACCCATCTCTCTAGTGATATTTTTGGAATTTATATTAACATTACACATTCAGTCAATATAGTTCAGTGACAGGCTGAAACAACATCCCAGATAGTCACTGATGATTTGTGATTGTAGCTATGATGTGACTTTCTTTGTCTGATACATTGTGTCTAATAATAAAAATACCAAAAATATAATAAATGTTTCACTGTAAAACATACACTATATTGCCAAAAGTATTGGAGCACCCCTCAGAATCATTGAATTCAGGTGTTCAAATCACTTCCATGGCCATATATGTGTATAAAAACAAGCACCTAGACATGCAGACTTCTTCTACAAACATTTATTAAAGAATGGGTCGCTCTCAGGAGCTCAGTGAATTCAAACGTGGTACCGTGTGATATGATGCCACCTGTGTAATAAGTCCATTCGCGAATGTGTGAGCAGGGGAGAAGACGGAGAAAGAAACGCTGAGCTTACAGGAGAGAATGAACAGTGAACCTAATGTCTGACTGTTTTGTTCTTGGATTTTAACTTACTTAAGAAATGTATTTATTAATGGTTTTTATCTACACTAATGCATTGGTGTATATGGTTTAAGTATTGAAGAAATTTAAATTACACTGCATATTATGTATGAATAAAACTGCACTAAGCACTTTTGATGCACCACTGTTGTTTGTATATGTATCCTTATTGCTCTAAGCACCTCAGTCATGACTATCGATGTCCGGATATAAGAAGATTTCCAGGCTGTGGGCAAAATGGGAATCATACCCTCCTAGAACTTAGTTACTTGTCTACACTTTTCTGTATGAAAAATCTTGTGGGGAGCAGTGATAAAGGTAGTTTAGTAGGAGGTCATGTTAAAAGACTGTTCTGTCTTTTGCAGCCTGGAATTTTCATTTCCTCTTGCTTATCACAACATTATTCAATACAGGTGTGTATGCGATAGTTTTGAACGTTGTTTTGAGAAAATATTCAATAATTTTTTTAAAATGCATATTTTTGTAGCAGTATTTTTACTAGAGAACAACAGTTTTTAAATCTATGATTTATACTACATTCTTTTCTTAGTCGAAATGCATATTAGGATCACAAGAGAATCTGTTTTAAATTAATGTAAGAATGCCCTGCAATGGAGTAGTGTCTTGTCCAGAGCTCTTGACTTGTTCTCATTGCTACTGGGTTCTGCAGGCTCTACCCCCTCATGGGAAATTAATGGATGGCAAATGCCAATTTTGAAACAGTCAACCAAATTTTTTAGGCACTGAAAAGTTACACTTCCAAAATTCATATTCTGTTTACAAAAAGGCTGGCCTCAAAGCAGAGTGTATAAAGAAGTTGTTTTACTTTTATGTGAGATTTGAGCATTTGCATTTAGAGCCAATAGAAAAAGGAGGCTATTGCTGTATGGAATGGCCAATCATGTGATTCATGTATTGATTTAGCAACAAGCACTTAAAGCAGTTTGCGCCTTTCACAGATCGCTTTCTAGACTCTTTGAGCAATTGTCCTGATGACCGCTTATAGGTCTTGGAAGGCATCTTAAAAATCCTAAAGAGTAATATTGTGGCAAGTCTAGCTTGACACTGCCTCATGGCCTCAAATATTAATTAAAAGTAAGAAATTCTCATCTTAAAGGTGTATGCCTTAGAACAATTGACAATTCTAAATTATCCCTGTGTGTGTGCCCAAGTTGTCCATTCAATGGATTACCTCCAAAACAATGCAGCATCCTGTTTTGAGTTTTGGTACTAGAAATTCATATCAAACATTTTTTAATGCCATAAAATGAGATGCAAAAATTTTTTTCACTTTAACTAGTGAGGATGTGTGTATTCATGTTTTATCCAGTCTAGTTATTTAAAAAGTACACTGTATTATATATATTGAGCTCATTAGTATAGGACCTTATTACTAAATAACAAACTAAAGTAATGTGCAATGAAGGCTGTGGTCATGCAGTATTATGATATTTTTGTATCTTATTATCTTTCAATGAAATGGCACACATTTTTATGAAGAAATTCCCCTAGAGAAAATAATCACCTTGTCTTGTTTCATTTTACCTGCTGTGCAGCCTGTCATTTTGTACTAAAAGCTTCTGCAGTATATCTCTTACACTGTAATTTGTATTCTCTCAGAGAGGCCATTTGAAATGATTTTGTGGAAACCTTTCAAAACAGAAACAATGTAAAACTTTACCTTAATTTACCTTTAAAAGCTGATTAATGTCATTCATTTTTTATGTTTAAAAATTATAACCTTGCCAAAAGTCTGTTTTATTAAAAATGACCATATTCATTTCTTCTCTAAGATTCTCAGTTTATTTAACATCTATACTGTATATATAATTCACTAAGCAACCGACCATGGCACTCTAGACAGAGACCATGGGATACGCACGACAGAGCCCCTCCCGCCAACTCTAACCCTCCTCCCGCGTCCACCCTTGCTCTCGTGGCATGTGCACTGCCTGCTCATGTGCCCGCACGCAACACCTCACCAAACACAGCCTCAGTCGTTTTCGTCTCTGCTACAGTCCACATGCACCTCTGAGCCACGTTGACTTTTCATTGTTCTTTTCGGTTCCGGCTGCTTTTCTATATACTAAGTCGACCATGGCACGCAAGACAGAGACCGTGGGATAGAGATACGCACGACAGAGCCCCGTCGGCCAACTCTAACCCTCCTCCCGCGTCATGGGATATGCACGACAGAGCCCCGCCCGCCAAGTCTAACCCTCCTCCCGCGTCCAGCCTCGCAAACTGTTTTACACGCTGCATACAGCGATTCCCATCCCCGACAAACATGCTTCTTCTTAGATGGTCCTGCAGGAACAGGGAAAACCTTTGTCTACAAAACCCTGATTTATACCATCAGAGATAGGGGAGACATTCCTACAACCATAGCATCTACAGGAATAGGTGCAACATTGTTACCGGGTGGACGAACTGCACATTCCGTTTTTAAAATACCATTGAAGCTGAGTACTACTTCCACATGCAACATCAAACCTACCTCGCCACACGCTCAACATCTTCTGCAATCCAAATTGATAATATAGGACGAGGCACCAATGACACATGCATACGCATTCCAGGCAGTTGACAGGTTATTACGTGACCTTACAGGTGACACGCAGCCATTTGGAGGCAAAACAATACTATTGGATGGAGATTTACGACAAATACTCCCCGTCATTATGCGTGGCTCCTGAGCACTTACTGTCGCCAGTTGTATTAACAAGCAACCTTTGTGGCGTAACATGCATGTTCTTACACTGACGAGAAATATGAGAGCTCTTCTTGAAGAACGACATTTCGCAAAATGGTTCCTCGATGTTGGAGACGGGAAAAACAGAACACCTGTGACATTGCCTTCACATTGTTTTCCTTTTATTTCTGATCCCGTTCAACAACTATATGGCGACATCGACTTCTCAACTGTCACTCTAGAACAACTCAGCATGTGAGCTATATTAAGCATCACCAACGAAGACACGCTACACCTTAATGAACAATTGCTGAAACTTATCCCTACTGACGAAGTGACTTTCACCAGCGTTGACTCCATCGTCACAGACGATCCTGCAGATCAACTTTCATTCCCCGAAGAATTTATTAATAATCTTACTCCCACTGGCATGCCTCCGCATAAACTCAAAATTAAAAGTTGTTCAGTCATCATGCTTCTCAGAAACCTCCTGCCAGCAAAAGGTCTCTGTAATGGCACTAGACTTTCTGTTGCCAGCATTCACCGCAATGTACTGGAGTGTAAAACTATTGCAGCTGCTACCTCACAAATTGTCCTTATTCCCCGGATTTCCCTGACCCCATCAGATTCAAATTTGCGTTTTACTTTTACACGCAGACAATTTCCTGTTAGATTGGCCTTTGCAATGACAATTAATAAGGCACAGTGCCAAACTTTCAAAAAGATATGCCTGTAACTGCCAAAACCAGTTTTCAGTCACGGACAATTGTATGTTGCTCTCTCCAGAATTCTATCTTTTCATTCACTCAAAGTCATATCCTCAAACCCACCCCATTTAGACAAGTGTGTCTTTCAGGAAGTGTTCACCCATCAATAAATAATTATGCACCATATTCTACGCTGCGGGTTGGCTAGTTGCAAAATAATTTTTTTGTCCTGTGTAAGAAATTGAACATCTGTTTGATATTCTTTTCCTTGTAGAATTAGATGCTAAAACAATCCATTATACATTTTTTTTCTTTGTATTTTAAACTTTCAATTAAACAAAAAACTCTAATATATATTTTTTATGTTCTTTAAGAAGAACTTTGAGCACTCAGTCCCACTCTTCTAAATATTTTGAACAAAATGACTAAATATACGCTAGATACTGTCACAGGATTTAGGAATTGCACTTTATTGCTGCCACAAAGATAGCAAATTAAATGACTTTCTAGCAGCCCATGGCCTATGTACACCTACAAGTAACAGGTGTGTGTGGAAGCTTCTGGGCTTCTGGTATAAACTACCCTAAAGCAATATGCACCAGCAAAGTGTCCAAACATATACTGTACCCTTGTGCATTGTCAGGAACTGGCCATGATTCTCAAACACGTACACTGTTATTATTGTTATTCTGTTATTATATTATTGCAAAACAATTGATACCACAATTGTCATCTTATGTATGAACAAGTATATCTGTTATGTAAATTTTGGAACAACCGTCTCAAGCATTAAATAACAAGAACCTTTTAGGTTTTAACTTTGGAATCATTTATTTAGTCCAGACTTTGTATTAACCTTTGATTTTGATGACTGGTTAGATATTTGGTATTAGACATTGCATTTGTAATGAGCCTGTGGTGGGCTGGCACCCTGCTCAAGGTTTGTTTCCTGCCTTTTGCCCTTTGTTGGCTGGGATTGGCTCCAGCAGACCCCCTTGACCCTGTAGTTAGGATATAGCGGGTTGGATAATGGATGGATGGATTTGTAATGAGCATGTGATTGTCTCATTTTGAATTAATCTTATCAATCAAAAATTAAATGTTACCAAAGAATATATGAATAGCTGGGTCCACCAGAGGACACTTAATTAAGATGGCACCAGAAGTTAATGGGCACAGGACTGATTTGGGGATTGCTCTGAAAGTATCCCTATTGTGGAGTTTAAAACCAGTTTTATCCCTACATCATAAAATTAGTCAGTTATTGCATTATGTTATTTATTTGTAAATTCTGCCCTTTTTGTAGAAAATGGTCTGTGACTCTGTCATACCAACTAGGAGTCTTTTCCAAAGACGTGACCAGTTTCCCCTCAAAGGCCAGTAAAGCAAGATTGCTTAAATGATTCTGTTCAATTGTGTTGCGGCTATATGATTTGACCTGTTTTAAGCAGAAGAAACTCCTCTCTACACCTGCTGATATAATTCCAATTGTTGCCACTAAAGACAATAGTTTGTATAGGTGAGGCATCACACTATTTAACTATATGTCTGTAAAAAAAACAAGAAATCACTCACCCTATGACTGTTTACCTGCAAGTCACAATTTGAATATAGGCCTTGGAGTCTATATCACTGTTTCTCTGAATCAAAGAAATGGCCATAACTTTTTAGGACACTTTGGAATCATTTCATCAAATTTCCCTCAATAGTTTAGGTCTAAGTAGCGCATACTTTCCAAATTTATAAAAACGAGGAGTAATCTGCTCCGTAAGGTTGTCTATGATGGCTATGTACAGATTTCTGTAATGCTCCTGGGAATCGTACAATTGTGACAGACACTGACGCTTTCTCCTAGGCTCATTTTGAGGGTCTAACATGAGGCTTGTCACTTTTGAATAAACAGCTTTGAAAGCACCTCTGACCTCTTCTCCTTTGCAAAAACAAGGAGACTCTCAGTTACTTGTTTGCAGTAAAGAACATCCATAGACCTCTTGCTGCACAGTATCAAAGACCACATCAGTTTCTCAGAAGATTTGCTTATATGTGTTCAATATGAAAACAAACTCAAAATCCTCCAGTGTTCTTAAGCTGCATTGAATTTGTCCTCTTCTTCTATGGTCTCATCCTCAGTAATCTCATCAAAAGTCTGCTGGAGCCCATCATAATTGTTTGCCACAGTGCTCACCATTTGTGATGTAAAGTTTCACAGAGCAGAAACATTTCTGGGCAACCTTGAACACCCTGCAGACTTGAGAAAATACATCCTCTTGGTAAAGACTTTAATTTTAGCCTGTACATAGGCACACGTTTTTCTTTGTAATTGCAGCCCTGCACGATTTAATTTAAAACATCAAAGACAGTCTGGGTGTCACGGCTCTCGAAAACATCAAAAGATCCAACAAACTTTATCTACAGTATCGAAATATTGAACTATGACAGACAATTGTGCATGACATGAAATGTCAGTTTCTCATTTACTTGCCATGCAAAGAAGGGAGCAGTTTGAACTTGACCTTTGATTTCATCAACAACAGTGGCTGCAATAGCAAAACTCTAATCATTTTAATTGGAATGGGACATGTCAGAAAACACAGAAGATGACTGGACATGTGTGGCCAAGACAGAATCAAATTTGGATAATGTTTCAGTGAATTCTATATAATTCCCCATGTTAGCAGTTTCAGTACCCTTATCATGCCATCTGAATGCCAGCTCTTGACGGCCAAGCAATGAAGCAACGTCAATTAGGTGGTTAGGAAAGGCCCTGTTTTTTTCTCACTGTATCATTAATTGCATGTTCTACTCTGACCCTGCTAAGATAACTTAAATATGTACATGAACTCATTGCTTTTCTCATGCCTTTTGTATACCCTGTCAAAGTTAGCCAGATCCCCAAAACCCAGTTTTGACCAAACAACCTGAGATGGTTTCATTAAGATGCATGGCTAACAGTACATTCTCTTTGTCACAGCACTTCCAGTCAGCCAGCTCAACTTGTTACAACAGGAGAGTTAAAAAGACCAGTAATTTTTCCCTGACTTTTGAACAAAATCAATGTCAGGTATTAATCTCCCCTGCTGTTTAATCCTGAGACTCTCCTCAATAAGGAAGACTACAAATGGCTTCACCAAAATCAAGTCACTGTCTGCCATTATGCACATTAGATGACCTGCAAGAAATGATTTCTGATCCTGAATGAACTAGCCATGAAGTTGAACACTTCCTAGCATGCTCTTTATGAAAGCGATGTAAATACAACAGTACAATGTAAATACAGAATATTTCAGACATTTTTGTGTCATTTTAGAGGAGACAGAGCTTTCATTGAAGTGTTATAGCAGTCGCCTCTGATAGATAGATAGATAGATAGATAGATAGATAGATAGATAGATAGATAGATAGATAGATAGATAGATAGATAGATAGATAGATAGATAGATAGAGTGCATCCGGAAAGTATTCACAGCGCATCACTTTTTCCACATTTTGTTATGTTACAGCCTTATTCCAAAATGGATTAAATTCATTTTGTTCATCAGAATTCTACACACAACACCCCATAATGACAATGTGAAGAAAGTTTACTTGAGGTTTTTGCAAATTTATTAAAAATAAAAAAACTGAGAAATCACATGTACATAAGTTTTCACAGCCTTTACTCAATACTTTGTCGATGCACCTTTGGCAGCAATTACAGCCTCAAGTCTTTTTGAATATGATGCCACAAACTTTACACACCTATCCTTGGCCAGTTTCGCCCATTCCTCTTTGCAGCACCTCTCAAGCTCCATCAGGTTGGATGGGAAGCATCGGTGCACAGCCATTTTAAGATCTCTCCAGAGATGTTCAATCGGATTCAAGTCTGGGCTCTGGCTGGGCCACTCAAGGACATTCACAGAGTTGTCCTGAAGCCACTCCTTTGATATCTTGGCTGCAAGCTTAGGGTCGTTGTCCTGCTGAAAGATGAACCATCGCCCCAGTCTGAGGTCAAGAGCGCTCTGGAGCAGGTTTTTATCCAGGATGTCTCAGTATATTGCTGCAGTCATCTTTCCCTTTATCCTGACTAGTCTCCCAGTTCCTGCCGCTGAAAAACATCCCCACAGCATGATGCTGCCACCACCAGGGATGGTATTGGCCTGGTGATGAGCAGTGCTTGGTTTCCTCCAAACGTGAAGCCTGACATTCACACCAAAGAGTTCAATCTTTGTCTCATCAGACCAGAGAATTTTGTTTCTCATGGTCTGAGAGTCCTTCAGGTGCCTTTTGGCAAACTCCAGGTGGGCTGCCATGTGCCTTTTACTAAAGAATGGCTTCTGTCTGGCTACTCTACCATACAGGCCTGATTGGTGGATTGCTGGAGAGATGGTTGTCCTTCTGGAAGGTTCTCCTCTCTTCACAGACGACCTCTGGAGCTCTGACAGAGTGACCATCAGGTTTTTGGTCACCTCCCTGACTAAGGCCCTTCTCCCCCAATCGCTCAGTTTAGATGTCTGGCCAGCTCTAGGAAGAGTCCTGGTGGTTTCAAACTTCTTCCACTTATGAATGATGGAGGCCACTGTGCTCATTGGGACCTCAAAGCAGCAGAAATTTTTCTGTAACCTTTCCCAGATTTGTGCCTCAAGACAATCCTGTCTCGGAGGTCTACAGACAATTTCTTTGACTTCATGCTTGGTTTGTGCTCTGACATGAACTGTCAACTGTGAGACCTTATATAGACAGGTGTGTGCCTTTCCAAATCATGTCCACTCAACTGAATTTACCACAGGTGGACTCCAGTTAAGCTGCAGAAACATCTCAAGGATGATCAGGGGAAACAGGATGCACCTGAGCTCAATTTTGAGCTTCACGGCAAAGGCTGTGAATACTTATGTACATGTGCTTTCTCAATTTTTTTATTTTTAATAAATTTGCAAAAATCTCAAGTAAACTTTTATCACGTTGTCATTATGGGGTGTTGTGTGTAGAATTCTGAGGAAAAAAAATGAATTTAATCCATTTTGGAATAAGGCTGTAGCATAACAAAATGTGGAAAATGTGATGCACTGTAGATAGATAGATTATTTTGTCCCAAAGGATGATTTAGTGTTAAAGAAATTAAAGAAATATAGAAATATAATGATAACAACAAAAGCCCACCTCAAATACACACAAGAATTACAAAATAGAGAACAAACTCGGGTAAAGACAAGAAAGCAGTCACATTTATGCATGACATTTTGTTTTAGGTATGAAGAAGGCCCCACAGTGTTTCTGGAAATGCATAGTTCTGAAGGATAGTTTGTTGGCTAAAACTATCCAATGATAGTGTGTCTTAGATGTACAACATTACTCGTAATGGCTATCAGACTTACCTCCAGTAAGTCGACACTATACCTTACAGCTGAACCTGCCTTTTTAATTGGCATATTGATTCTAAGGGATCTGTTCTTGTAGTAGGGATGTCACAAGATCCAGTACTTCAGTACCAAATCAATACCAAAATGGCAAAATATAATGGGACTAGCTTTTTTTACAGTATTGCTAGTACTGAGTGAAAGTTGGTCCCACACTGAAGAGTGACTGAAAGTGAACATATTACTTCAGAAGGCACAGTAATACGTGATATAAGCATGTGTAAAAACTACACATGAAAATGGCTCACAGTTCTACTGCAATGCATTAACAAATCTCAAAAGGAAGACCAGCAAAAGTTATATCTGGAAAAGCTTTGTGTTCAAGGCAGGAGAATTTCAGTATGTGATTGCTCAAAAAAAGGCGTAACACAGACATATACACTTTCATTATTGCTGCTTTTATCCAACTACGGAGATATGAGTTTTAATTATTTAACTTATAGATGGCTAGATTAGTCACTTTTTATACCACATCCTACATAGTCCCGATATTTGAACGGAGGCATTGCATTTATTCTGTGGTTGAATGTCTTCAGCATGCATCCATTTTCTAACTGTCACACGCAGGCAAATGGGAGAATATTAGACCATGGGCAGTGTTAACAACAGTATTCACAAGTAAATATCAAGACAAATTTCAAATGAAATAGCCATTTGGTTTTTGTACACTAGCAGTAAAATGAGCTGCTCAACTTATTAAAAGTAAAACAGAATGTATTTTATGCTTTAATGCTACAAAGCACAAGGCATGTCTCTCTTGTAATGCAATGTATTGTATACTGTATAAACAAAAAATGCATTACAGTGACACACAGTTACAGCAGTTTGGGCAAAACTCCATACTGAATACAAATCTATAAACATTAAATTTGTGTCAGTTGTTTGGTTTTTGAAAAAAAAACAAAAAACTAAACACTATGCCTGAATCCCCAATACACCTCTTCTTTCATTGTGATATTGCTCACTCATTCTCCTCATTAGACCCACATTTTTTCCATCAGTCGCCCTCAGCTTAACTCCACAGTTGACATATTACGATACAATTGACTGTGCTGTAGTGTGGTCGGCCTGTAAAATCATCACAAGATAGAGATGTCACAAAACCAGAATTTTTATATTCAATATCAATACCAGTGAAATTTCACAATACTTAATAACTATTCGATACCATGGTCAAATCAGAAATACATTTTTTATTGGCTTTTTATTATTCAAGTTGACAATACTGTGCCCTTTTCTGTAATAGAATAATAGAATATATAAATACTAATGGTAACAGCAAAGTTTAAAAAGTGCTGTCTCAATTAGTTGGTCAGCTAACAATTAAGTAAGCTAGTATTGATATTCATAAATATAAAAATACAATGCAAGACTTGTATTTAGTTTTTATGGTAGACATGGAGATTCTTCCGGTGTAACAGCAAATGGGGGTTATGTTAGAATTTTGCTGAGCATTTAAACATAGGCTTATAAAGAACAATATTATCATGAACTACCTGATTCATCTCACCATGTGCACATTTCTTAGTTTTATTCTATGGTATTTTCTCTCCTGCAACTGACAAATTCTACTTGAAAATAACCACTAACATGTCGATTCTTCCATTATTCAAAACATTGCTTCGTTAATAGGGGGGTTCTACAGGTTTTCCCATTGATCTTATCACTGATTCATAATAGGGGTGTTTGGTGCTTTCTCACTAGTTTGTTCTCGCTTTTTAAGCAGATGTTCATTGCACATCTGCTTCATTTTAACCTTAGCAACTACCTTGGTGCTCCTGTAGATGAGGCAAAAGCTTCACGTGCCCGAGCTTTAACCTGAGTTTAGTTAATCCTTAAAGTCCTTTTCCTTATGCTTTTAATAATGCATTGTTACATCTTCATTTAAGTATATGCTTATATTAAATTGTAAAAATTATCATGTATTGATTAAAATATTTGATTAAAATTCTATATAAGTTGCTGGGCATCTACATTATAGACCTTAGTGGCAAATGTGATCCAATGGAACCTGCCTAATCAGTACTTTAAAGCCTTTATTTACAGCTTTCAATTGTTGCTCAGCTGTTTTTGTACAGCAGCTCTGTAATAACATGTGTATGATAGTTTCTACTTATACTTTTAATATATTGCTTAAATCCATTTTGAGTAGCAACTTATCAAAAACAGTCTCTTATTGAAACAATCTAATTGCTTACTTTTGCTCAGTAATGTATGATTTCTCAATATATCAGGTTAATTGGGCTCTATGCCTTTGTTGGTTGTGTAAGGATGTGTATGGGCTGCATGACTAGCACCTGCTGTTTCTATATTATGTGTGATGCTTCCAGGATAGGTTCTGGTACTCACAACCCTAAGATAAGGCAATTTCTTTGCAATTTGTTTTGGTAAATATGCTATAACTATGGACACTAATTTCCTCTTATAGCTCAAATAAATGCAGTGTACTGGATTGGTAATGCTGGGTTGTCCAAAACACCCGTGTACATTTGATTAGGATACACTGCATCCAGTCTTTCACTAGTGCTATCAGGATAGTTTCTCGTGACCTTGTATTGATCACTTATTCATTACTCTGATTGTGTAATCACTAGGTTAGAATTTGTACCTTCTTTTGTGCACTGCAATGCTCATTCCAGACACAAACCTTCATGATCGCATCTCCTATTGTGGTGTGCTGTGTTTGGCCCTTAGATACCAATCATGGACTACATGACACAACTCTAAGCCCACACTGGTATTGTGAAGCCATTAAAGACAAAACACTAATAGACCTTGTCGCAGTAGGGGGTACTAGCGCTCCCTTGAACCCTCAGGTACCACGCAAAACACCTGGTAAAATTGCCACAATAATTATATTTATTATAATAATGTGCACCAAGCACCTTCCACTCCACTATATTCATAAATCACAATAATCAATAATAAACCAATAATAATCACAATCCTCCACTCCCAGACGCGTTGCCCTCCTACCACCCAGCTCAGCTCGTTGTCTGGGAGTTCCCAGAGTCCTTTTATTTCTCCTGACCCGGAAGTGTTTCTGCCCAACAGTTCCACAAGTCCTTATTCCTTCCAGGCCAGGGTAAACAGTACTTTTCTTCACCCCGGAAGCCCGTCGCTCTTCCTGTGACGAACTTCTGGGTCATGGTGCACAAATGAGTCCATTGGCTTCCCGACAGCGACTCCCAGTCCATGAGAAACTGCTGGAATTTGGGGCCCGTATATGCTCTCGGGAGAGCTTCTCCTGGCGGCCTGGGGGTGAGGGCCGGAGTAAAATGCCGGCAACCCACCACAACCTATTCTTTATAGATGTGTTACCACCTTGTCCTTGCTTTTGTTTCCATTCCAGTTTCTTAATTTCTTTCCCCTTCACTTTACACAAGTTTAGGAAAATTGTATCCATGCTAAAGATCATTAAGCATACAGCCATTATGCATATTTCTTTTTATATACAGTATATAAAAATATTTCAATGCAGGGTATACTGTAGAAATATTCTGATTTCATTGAATCACTTTCAGAGAATAAAACATTTTAATTATGTGTAATACAGATTTTCCTGCAAACCTTAGATAATTTGGTGTTGCAGGCTTTATTTAATGTAGGTCAGTGAATTTCACTACCTATATTTCGCTTTTAATTATATTCACCAACGCTGTTAAACAAGAGTGAACAGATCAGTGGTGGGAGTAATGCCGTCAGTGCTCTCCCACAGCCACTTGCCCAACTGTTACATTTTCAATGAGTAGGCAGCTACAGAATGTTGTCAACCCCTTATGTGACTTATTAGTGACTCAGTAGGGTCAGGGAATCTATGTGTCAAAATCCCTGTTCATTTTGGTGAGTGTGACAGATGTCTTGTCAACTATTCCATGTTTTAGTTGTGTCTTTTGGAAGGCCAAATTGAATGATTATTATCTTGCTGGTGCAGGGTTACCTTGTTGTCCAGCTCTCGCTACTGGAAATGTTTTCATATATGGTACAGTTATTTTTTTTATATGGAATGCATTTAAAAGAATGAAAAGTTACTTGTATTGGTTAGTTTCTTGGGATAAGTATTTTATCCTCATATGCATTACATCATATAACATAGCATCGTCCAATTCACTATATTCCAATTCAGGATCACAGGAAGTCAGACCC
The DNA here is from genome assembly GCF_016835505.1 of Polypterus senegalus. Taxonomy (NCBI): domain Eukaryota; kingdom Metazoa; phylum Chordata; class Cladistia; order Polypteriformes; family Polypteridae; genus Polypterus; species Polypterus senegalus. The sequence continues at coordinate 146,155,281 of NC_053158.1, forward strand.
TGTCCCAGCAAAACTAGGTTCAAGTTGTGAATTAGTACATCAGAGGCCAGTTAGCCTAACATGTATTTCTTTGGTCTTACATACTGTATATTGCTAGTGAATGTAGTGTCCAAAATGTACACTTTAGCCCTCATATTTAACAGCCTGTTACAAACCAAAAAAAGCAGAAGAGAAGATTTGCACTTTTGTCCATACATTACAGATTAACATTCTCTAATTGAAGGTTCCTAAATATGACCAAAACAGAGAGTGCCAAATAGTAACAATACAAACTGGGTGGAGGAGTCTAGGCATCCAATATGCCCAGATAACCAGATGGCTGTTCCTCTTAGTGTGCTTATTGGCCTCTAATGTGGAGACTCCAGGTCTGAGATCTGGCATAGCCACTGGAGAGATGGAGTGACAAAAACTCTGGGCTTTTTCTATTAGCTTGAATTTATACCCATCTTGTGCTGCCTTGATGTACTTCTTCAACTGATGTGATGTCTTAATGTAGGGCCAACTCAAGTCATCCATGCCTCATGTGCTTTGACCAACCCCATTTAGGCATGAAATAGCTTTTATATATCCCTATTGCAAAACATATTGCATTAAGCCTTACATCCCAGGCCTCCTATGCATTCTTTAACTCTAACTTGGTTTTTTTTGTTTGTTCTTGAATGTTTACAGCTTGCATGTAGAGGTCAGTTTATCCTGGTTCTGTTTAGGTTTTCTCTGAGTAGAACAAGTATTATCTGTCTGACATGGTATGTGTTGAGTAAAGCAAGTTTCTTGAGCTCTCTTTACTGATAGGGTGCTGTTCTAATGCAATAGTATATACTTAGTTAAGAATAAAAGAAAACATGCATACTGTCAGAAGGCTGCTACTTTCTTTTAAGTAACCAACTCAGACTTGTATTTTCATCAAAAACGTTAGATGTTACAAATACAAAACAAAGGATACAATCCTTAACTCAGTTCATTTCTCTTCATACCTGAGTATACTTTCAACCCCAATTACACTAACAAAATGAAAGTTGTCTTAACCTCCTTAACATTACATTTGTTCGCAAGAAAAACTTGTAACAAGTGTTGCATTTTTTGGCTTGAAAAAAATGACATATTTATTAAATCTCATCTTTCTACTGTAAAACATGCAAAACACTAAAAGTACAAAGTCAGAAGTGTAGAAAGTATAATAATGATACAAATCATAATAATAATGAATGATGATAATGCTGATATGTGCAAAATATATATGCAAAATGTGTCGTCTGTGTGGTATATCTTGAGGCACAGTGAAATACACAATCCAACATCACTGTCAGGACATTAGTAGCATGATTCCTCGTGAGATTGATTTTTTTTTCCAGACCCAGACTGATCAGCTTTTGAAGAGCATACTGCACTGCATGTTGTTTTCGGATTCATCAGAATCACTTTCGATTTCACTGTCTGTTTCAATTCCACTGCCTGAAGACAGATTCACTTCGTCATCACTGCTTGTATTATTGACAAGAGCAAGCAAAACCTGGGCTGCTGAAAAACGTTTCTTTCGAGGTGCCATAATGAGGCAAGGAGAAGACATGTCTGCGCTACATGTCTGGGTAACACACAGGACTGTCGCTTATACAAGACACACCAATACCTTTTCCTGAGCAACACTCAGCACTAATGCTGTTGCCACTTTTACAGCCTGAGTAATCCTCGGGTGTAACACTTATACGAGACGCATTTATACAGTTGCCCAAATGACGATGGACTGGAAATTCCACCCAATGTATTTGCCCCATGCTGCCTCCCATAAGTAAATTGGATTTAGTGGATTGAAAAAAAGATTGGTGGATAGATAGAAAGTATTGGACCTTCATGAGCTACTAAAGTAACCTTTGCATCGGTTCTGCAAGTTTCTGAAACTACACTGGAGACATGCAGATCATTTTTTCAATGAGCTGGTTTGATAATGATGTTAGACAATGGCACTGCTGTAGAATGTGGTGTAAATGTTTAATTTGGTTAATATTACTGACTAGGATTGTCCTAATATAATGGTTTTTTCTACTTTTTCAGTTTTCACCTTAAGATATAAGAAATCGTAATGGTGTGTTCCCAACATTTTACACTTTCTACCAAAAACAAAGCTATTTTTAAGAATTCCTGTTTCAGATGCAAACTTTCCTGGATACATCACTGTGATTTTATCATGAGCTTAAAAAGTTTTTGTGTAAAATCAGGTTACGAACATCCGCAAACAAGAAAGTTGTTCATGTCTGGGATGTATTTTTGCCCAACAATTTTTCATGTTGGAGTCTTTTATTTCTCACTTTTTTGTTTTTAGCTCACCCTCTTTGACTTATTATTTTATTTATTCATTTTGTGTAAGGTTCACTCTTAATTGCACTATGCAATAATGAGTCGTTTTTATTGGTTATTGGTGATCAAATGAGATATGTTATTTCATTGGTTGTTTTTCTTAAAATGTTTTAGACACTCAATATGCTTAATGTATCTGCTGAAAGATTTCTTTTTTGTTTCTGCACATGTTTATGTTTTCCCACATCCCAAAGAATTGCATGCTTGTTTGTTGGTGACCCTTTGTTGACCTGGTGTGAGTGAGTGTAGAATTTGGTGGACTTCTGTGCTACTCATAGCTGGTTAGTAATATGTGTCCTGTTTTGCAGAGGGTAGTAAATCCATCATAGAACAGTATATATTCTGTTAAATAAAATTTAATTGAATATATAGTGGATTATACAGGATTTGAATATGAATGGATTGCAGTAAAAACATACTTTTTACCAAGAAATTTTCAATTGCTTTTTAATAGCTTTTGCATGCAGTGATAAAGTAATTCAAAAACAATAAATTTAAATTTATAATAAAACTAGGGGGTTCGCCCCCTGCTCGCTTCGCTTGCCAACCCCCCGGGCCTGCACTACGTGCCAGCCACTTCCTGTCTCTGCCGCTCATGTTGTAAAGAGGGGGGCTGAAAGCAGTCGCTCCTCCGAAACCCCTTCTTAAATGGTGATACAATGGGAAACAAATACAGATTTTTTTTACTTCTTCTTTGCTCGATCAGCTCTTCGAACATTTAAAAGCCTGTACAGCAGCTGTCCTACTCATTGTCTTTTATTTTTGGCCCTGGACATGGTTAAATTTCTTGCCACAAAGTCTTGTCTCGTTAGACGTGAGTTCATGATATTTTTTAGTTTATAATTTAAAAACGGAATAAGAATCTGAGAACCTAATTACATCACATTAAAGTTCGTTAAATTCTGAAAAGATTGATACCAAACATATATGTATATGTAGGTTTTAAAATAAGCCCAATGTAAAGCATGGCAAAAAACGCTACATAAAAATGTCACATAAAATTGTTGCACTTTTAGGCTTAGGATTTTATATATAGAGAGCAGATATTAAACATCTTGATCACCAGAGATTCATAAAGCAGTACATTAGCAGACTCTGTGCATGCATGCAGAAGAAAACAATATGTAGATATGTAATCTGAAATTGTATACAATTGTAATTTTGATGTGGAATAGTGGCAGAGTGGTTACCGCTGCAACCTCATAATATTAAAGTCTAAAGTTTGAATTCTGCTGGAGGCGCTGCATGTTTGGACTTTCCTTATTTTATGCTGTGTCTGTCTAAATGCAAAAGGTGGCCTTTCAGGGTGGCACATTGCTGGTCTTAGTGTTAGAACTGTACAGAAAGCCACATATTAAGCCTGAAATAGTTAAATCCTTTAGCTCGAACTGATGAGCCATGCAAATTGCGTACAAGGCTTCACCTTTTCATCACAGATAAAGTACAAGAACATGAAGTATGACTCATATGACTCATATTTGTCCTACAGACATTCTTTGATTTTTTTAATCATGGTAACCGGTAAAATCTGTCAGAATTATTGGCTTTAGCAGAAACCAAATATTTTTAGACAGTTTGCATTATTTTTAATTTAGCTTTAAGGAAAAATCTAATGACATTAAAGACTTAAAGGACTGTTTCTGTTATTATTTGTTTATTTATAACTGAGCAAGGAGCTAGAGGCAAGTGTGTAACACTTTATTTCATTATTGCCTTGGAAATCACCTATGTTGAAGCAGTCATTTACTGGTACTGTAAATTCTCTTGCAATTGTTTTACTTTAACAGATGTGTTACAAATACCGTGAAGCATGAGTGCATTTCGCTTTTGAGAAAAATGCTGTTTCTTGCCATCTGCTCAAAGCTCATTTTACTTAGCTGTTCAAGTTAAATATTCATTTTTAAAGAGTTTATAATCCAATTACAAAACATTCCGTTCTCTTGTTTTCATATGTATAGATTGGAGGATTGCTTATGCTGCATGATACATGGCAAAGGTTCAGAACACAGTCATATATTTACTGTACATTCAGCTAAAAACAGTGGGGTATCAGTAAGGACATTCTGCTTTGCTTCAGAAAAGTCAAAAACTGGCTTGAAAAATGAATTCATTAGTCCATGTGTTATATTCTTAAATTAAATTATTTGGTCATGAGCAGCTAGAGCATAAGACTGGTAAGTACCTTGGATGGAACTCTTTTTGATTACAGGAGACAACCAGATCTAACTGAACATAGTTAGAATGGTAAATTAACTTAATATATTTCTTGGAAGTTTGGAGATGCCTTTAAACAACCCTCATAATTTAAGGAAAAATGTCTTACTTTACAGACCTTAACTCAAGCCCAGTATCCTGGAGAAGTGAGGCTGGTGCAGCGTTAATCATTGTACCAACATGGTTTTCCATGACAATACATTATTAAATTTTAATTTCTTACAAGGTGTTACTTTGGGACCAGCATTGCAAATTAGATGATATTTTAAAATATATGTTGTCTCCATTTATGGCATTGTATCTTTTTTAACTACATTTTTAACAAGATAATCTGGTTTTGCCTTCATGTTCAGCCTTTCCTTCAGCACATGCAAAGAGCCACTTTGAGATGCAAGGACACATTGCTTGTCAGTGTGAATGAACATACTGTGTGAGTCACCAGTGTTATTATGAAGTCTTATCCATCTGCTTAATCCTACCTCTTTGCTGTTTGGTCTGCTGGAGGTGTTGCATTCTTTACATGTTCACCTATTCATACTTTTCCTAGATCCTAGCCATGGTTATAGGATAGTCAGTTTTTTAGATTTTGTATATGAAAATATTCTTCTTTGTTTTCTTCTTCCTTTCTTTGAAATCTAATAAAAAGCTAAATTTCAGAAAATGAATGGAACTCCTCTATTCTTAAAATATGTTCTACCACAATATACACCACACACTGTAATTCAACTAAAAATAGTTTTGTCTTCACATTTGGGCTGGAAATCAACTCTGGGCCCCCAATTTGATCCAATTTTGATTCACAAAAGCCTGATTTGATTTAATTTTAATTTTAATGAATTTTGTAATACTTCATTTATAACAATTATCTGAGAATGAATTCACAGAGTAGATTGATGTTAAACATTGATAACAGTCAATCTTAAACATCCATCCATTTTCCAACCCGCTGAATCCGAACACAGGGTAACGGAGGTCTGCTGGAGCCAATCCCAGCCAACACAGGGCACAAGGCAGGAACCAATCCACCGCAGAATCTTAAACAGAATTTTCTTAAATAGAATCTGCTTAAGTCCAGTTGTTGAGTAGACCCTACAGGTGGGAGGTAAACTAGCACCACCAAAACGATAAAAAAAACTATTCTCATAAAATTCAGCAAACTTTTTTAGCAAGTCATGGGGAAAATGCATAATAACAAGATCGATATCATAATTTTGTGAATTGATATTAGATAATAAAAAACAAAATTACAATAAAATTATAAAATCAATATTTTTTCTCACACCTAGTTCACATAAACCTTGAATAAAATTGGCAAAATCCAATCTGAATGTGATGTCATTGCCTGCAATTTTAGGGAAAGGTTTTGTATGTCTATTGGATAATATTTGCGCTAAAATCACTTCACATAACAGCATTGTTTTGAGTGATACTAAATGAGATAACATTATGATGTGAAAATTCTGTTGTGATATTCCAACCCGTAATACAAAGATTTAGTTTGCTTAGCTAGAAGAATCTAATTCCTAATCCATCTGAGAAAGTAAAGTTCTATATTATTATATTTTGTTCTTTAAAAGTAGATATGTATCACTATAGGCCACTGCCAGTGTGTGTCAAAGAGTAATTGGTGTAGTGGATGCCCCAAATGCAATATATCTGAGGGCACCATCACAAGAGAAAGAGACATACAGTATAGAGGAAGACAGATGGAGAGAGAGGTGCTTGGGAATTATTAAATGGTTTGAAACTTCCAGTTCTTGGGTTGATACTCCTGGACAATGTGCACCCTTTAAATTGTGCTTTGTATCTTTAAGGGTGCACACCATTCTAAATAAAGGACACCTGGGCTAGGTCCACTAATTCTCTACTACAGTGCCCAGTTCATTGATGCTAAGGTCGAGGTGCTGGATCAGCTGATATCTACTGCAGACGTAGTCCTCAAGGAGGCCTGAGTCCTCCAAGCCATCCTCCAAAAAGACCAACATCAAATGGGACTTTTCTACTGGCCTCATTTGTTAAATGTAAATTATTTAACTTAAATTATTAAAATTAAGAAATTAATATCAGATTAAAGAACTACTGCAGTTATTTAATATCTTCTGGTCTCTTAAGCTCCTTTAATACACTCTCCCTCAACCGAAGGTTGTCTGTCTTTCATTGAAATTACTTAGTTATTGCTTGCTGCTTGCTTCCCTGTTTTTCTAGCTATACACCCTTATTACTTTGTTACTTTCAAGCTATGTGATTCTGCCTAGACCATTTGTCCTTCTTCCTATTTACTTCTATACTTTCTAACCTACCACTTACTCCATAATTAAAATATGTGCTTTCTTCCCTGTGTATGAAAATGTATACCCTTGATCTCTACTAACGCTACCACAATTATTCTTTATTTACCTTAAGTTCTACCCAATAAGGAATTAAGTTACTCTCAATTATTTGTCCGTACGATGCTGGCTATTTACTTGCTGACCTGTGGGATTCTTCAACTGCTTTCAGAAGTTGTCTAAAAATACCCATCCCAACATAAGATTCAACAAAGGCCACTGTGACATCCCTTTGTCTTAGGAAATTACCACTCTAGAATTCTACATAAAACAAGCAAAGAACACACTGGGTAATAAATGCACAATTACTGTGATTCTGGCACCAAATAAACAGTTTTATAAAAAAAAATAATTATGTCTTCCTTTCTGTAAACTTTAATTTGTGATATGTTGCCTGTAAATTGTTGTAGTTATAGTAGAAAAACTGAGGTTCTGAATTTGCTGCTGCTAGTATTTTCAATCTATGTCATTTATGTTAGTTTTACACTAAAAACAAACTGATATGTATACTTCTTCAATATAGTATCAGTTCAATATCCTGTATTTAGTGTCTGATATGGGTGGCACAAAGGTTAAGTTCTGCTTACTCTGCCCATGTCAACCTGAGTTCTTCTGAGGGTACTCTAACCTTCATCCTATGTCCAAAGACATCCTGGTTAATTAGTGGCTCTTCACTGACACTGAGCCCTGTGATGAAATTGTGCGGAGTTGCTGGTGAGATATACTATACAAACATGACGGTTTAGATATTTTATGAATTGTCTGATACTAGGTTGGCATTGAAAGCCCCAATCACTTGAATGAACAGAAATACAGTAGAAACTTTCACTTCATAAAAACAGCTCTATAAGAAATATAACTTGAAAGAGAAACATTTTTATATTACTTGTAAGTTCCATGCTTTGCTCATTTAAATATAAGACAGTTTACCAAGCTACCACCTACTAATCCAATTGAATTGTTTTTAAACAACAACAAGTAAAAGAGAAATCTACAAATGTATTAAATATGCAAAACAGCTAAGCTTAGACTCCCTAAAAAACATTAGTTTAATTTTTGCTCTGATGGAAAATAAAGTAAAGGACTCTAAACAAATCCAAATTTTATTATGTGATAAATAAAGTCACTCCATAAACAATAAATTTTTCCTCAATTTCTGCTAGACATGAAATAATGCAGTTTAAGAGTATGCAATGCACACAACTGTTTAAGTCAGAGTCTGAACGGTCTGCCTAAGAGGTCAATCCTACCTCTCTGTCCTTGGCTACATGCTTTGCTCTCACTTCACTTTTTATAGTATTTCTGTTTTTTTTCTATGCTGCAAACAGTTATTGAAATTTCAATAGGCTCCAATTCAATACCTACCTTTTTTGTAGTTATTCCAGATGAGGCACTCACACGCAATGGTTATTTTAATGGTCTGGTCTTTACCACATTTCTAGTTTGATGATTAACCTCACTCAACTGGACACACCCTGATCCACATTGCAATTTGCTTCCATTAGCTGACAGATAGTTTTGCAAAATGAAACTGGAAAAAATAAAGGTAATGTAACAAGTAATCTATTCAGTTGTTCTACAAAATGTAACAGTCTCCCATGAATTCAGCCCTTCTTTTTTAACCCTCAGGCAATCTAAGATTTTTTTCTACCTTCTGCTTTCTAGTAAATCATTTATTGAGATAGAAGTAGTGGAACATCATTGGTTACATTTGATGCACAAGGAATATTGTATATCACATTAAGCATATGGTGCACTATTGAGATGCTGTGTTTTTCCAAAACATAAAAGAAAAGACAATTGTAATTAGATGACTATCCAATCTGCAATCCAATATCTTAGCTGCTTATTTTGAGAGTCTTCTCTTCAGAGGAGAGTAAGGTGAACAATTTAGGAATGTGTACCAAGGATATAGAGTGTATAGAAGAGATTAAAAATTCTATAAATTAGTTTACTCACCAATATTTATGTGCTGCTTGAAACTGGGCAAGTTGGTTCTTGGCAGTGCTTGGACATTGAAAGGTTTCAGCTGTTGTACTATACAGTGGAACCTTGGGTCACAACCGTAATTCGTTCCAAAACTCTGGTCGCAACCCGATTTGGTCATGACCTGAAGTAATTTCCCCCATAGGATTGTATGTAAATACAATTAATCCGTACAATTAATCCATACCAGACTGTACGAGCTGTATGTAAATATATTTTTTTAAAGATATTTAAGCACAAAAATAGTTAATTATACCATAGAATGGGCAGTGTAATAGTAAACAAAATGTAAAAACATTGAATAACACTGAGAAAACCTTGAACAGAGAAAACTAACATTGCAAGAGTTCACGCTATAGCTTTACAAACCGCTTTCTGTAAACACTTTTTTTAATGTGTTTTAAGCACAGGGAAAAAAAAGAACATTTCAAAAATCCATAATTTATACAAAAACTAACCATAAACAACCAGGAAAACTAACCTTGCATGAGTCGAGTTCTGGCATGAAGGAAGTGAAGAGAAACTGGGTGGAGAGGAGATTATAGTTTTGAGGTAAAGTCTGTGACGATGCGGGTTCTCTGCAAGCTCCCATCTCGCTTCCGGGAGCACATAAACCCGTCACTGTTGGTAATATTACCAATGAGCATGACAGTGAGGCACTACAGTGGAGCAGTCGGATGGTGCAAAAAGTGCCAAGTGCTTTTGTTAAAACCAACAAAACAACAATCAAAAACAAAGTCCAAATTAAATAAAGTGCAGTGCTTTCAGAATCCTTCAATAAATAAATAAATCCATAAAAACAGAAGTGAAGTGGAGGTTAAAATCCAATAGAAAAAAGTCTTCATTAAATACAACAAGATTAAAACAATGCTTGAAGCAGTCTCTTTAAAAATAAGCCTGGTGCATTCTTTAACTGCCTTCTCACTCTCTCTTTCTGTCACTCGCGGCACAGGTAAATCACAGGTAGAGAGACTGAACACATGCAGAAATCATCGGCGCGTATGAACCAGAAAGGAAACTGGCTTGTTCGTCACTTGAGTGTGTGGTCGTGAACAGATGCAAAAGTTTGGCAAACTTTTTGGTTGTAACCCGATTTGTATGTGGTCCGAGATGTTCATGACCCTAGGTTCCACTGTACATCTAAACTGTCTTGGTTGCTAATTTGCGTCCAGATGTAACTCATTTATATGACTTTAACATAACTAAGTAGTTAATTGATAGAAAGTCTGTTATTTGTCAGTGGTTTACTCATCTTTTCTTTGACTATTTCTTGATAAGCAGTGTGGACATCTCACCCTCAACTGTACATCAAATGCATTAACAAGAAATTTTTTTAAGGACACTTGGCTTTTCATTAGTTTATGTTATTTGACTTTGGAACTTTGTTGGTCTACTCATGCCAAATTAAAATGCATTCATGATGGCACATCTAGGCTTAATTGGCATATTTGAGTGGCACATCATTATAATGGGAATCCATTTATTTATTTACCTAGCCTTTATTCACCCACCCACTTTACATCCATTTAGAAGTGGTCAAGAGTAGTAGCTGTCATGGTAGCTTGTAGCACCAGACCAAAATCAGGCCTTGACATTTTGACACTGTTGTTATAAGGCACACAGAAACACACTGTTTACTGCAAATTACCTTGGTATATGATTGCATTTCAGACAGTTTCCAGTTGTGAGAAGAAAAGGACTTGAATCAAGCTGATTGCTGTTAAATGGCTATTATCTATGAAGAGAGTGGGTCAAGAGTAATTGTTGGTAAAAGGAAGAAACTGTGAGAATTGTGGGCTGGCAGTTTTTTTCTTAAGTTTATTTATAGTTTATGTCCAGTAGGATCCATGCAAAACTCAATAAAACTTATTGTTTTATTATTTTTTTAATTTCCTATGAAGCATCATTTTATTAGGTGGTATCAAAACATATTTCTTGATAAATTTGTTATCTCACATATCGATGTGTACAATCCCGGCATCTCCAAGACACAAAGCTTCACAAGTGACACTGAGAAAAAAAATACCATGAAAATATTCAGTGTCAAAAGATTTGTCATTACTTAAGATAGTATAAAATTCTGCTCAGTTATCAAAGTAAAATGTAGTCAGTAATCAAAGTATCTTTTTTGACTAGATATTCAGTAAACGGTCGGTATTGCACTATAATTGAATTTGTGAGATGTAATTTGAGATCTTATGTTAGATTGCTGAGTATAGTTGAAATATTCATCACAGACATTTGTCAAGTCAGTAATAATAGAATTGTTTGGCATGGGAGGGTTAAATGATAATATCCAATAATTATTTGTGAAAAAGCAAAGGGAAAAAATAGGAGGTTAAAATCAGTCCTCGATTTACCTAAAGTAACTCTCATTGTTAAGGTAGTTGTAGGGAATATGACTGTCATCTAATTTTTAAATTAGCATTCTGTGTTTTTATTCCAACAACCCAGAAAAAATTGGATTCATACTAGTCACCACAGTGTTGGAACTGCTCAATGCCATTCTTATTCTGGATCATTTTACTATTACTGCCTATCACACATTCTTATAAGAGACTTTGTTGCAGTCTACGTTTCTCTGAAGTCTTAGAATCTTCCCCTGTCTAGCTCTGTTCCTGAGGATGCTAGTCAACTATACATCTTAATAATATGTCATATAACAAATCCGTTTGCTGAAATCAAAACTGGATTATTGTCAGATAATTTTTCTTTCTCATGGTCATAAATGAGCCAAAGAAGCACAAAACCAGTGTCCACCTTAGGGGGTCTTTTCTGCTTACTGCTATCAGGCATTCAGTCTTTTCAGTGCTTCCTCCTCAAAATATATAAACAATATTTATTTATTTTTATTTACATATCGATTGATTGATTGGCTGTATTATTTGTCCTGTGAGTCAGTATCCTTGGTTTTATGTTTCTGCTGCTGTATGTATGTGAATTTCGCCTTGGGATTAATAAAGTTTATCTAATCTAACCTAATCTAATCTAATCTAAACTCAACTGATCTAATATATATATATATATATATATATATATATATATATATATATATATATATATATATATATATATATATATATACTAAAAATACCAGCTTGAGCGGAGAAGGAGTGTTTTAATGAAGTAATTGAAAATAAAAGGAAACATTTTAAAAAAGATTGTCAATGTAATTGTTTTGTCACTGTTATGAGTGTTGCTGTAATATATATATATATATATATATGTACACACACACACACATATAAACATATATATACATATATCCATATACATATGTACATACATATCTACATATTGTGGCATCCGGCTCTCCGGTGGAGAGTCCTCCCGTGGAGCAGCCCGTTCCAGGAGGGCAGGTTCCCAACAGCGCCGGTCCTCATGCTCGTCGGGGTTTCAGTCCTGCAAAAAGACAAAAGGGAGGGCCATTAGCACTGCCTGGACACTGGTGGATCGGTGCTGGAGGCACTGGGAAGTGCACTGAACTAAACTGTAAATATAAGTAGTGTAAATAAAAGTGTGTTGGGTGAAGAAAAGATGTCCATCTGTCTGTGTCCGGGCCATCTTTCACAATATATACATATACACGTATATATATATATATATATATATATATATATATATATATATATATATATATATATATATATATATATATATATATATATATATATAAACACAAACATATATATATATACACATACATACATACACATATATATATATACACACATACATCCACATATATACATATACAGTGGTACCTCGGTATACGTCTGCTTTGGAATAAGTCCAACTTTGTATATGTCCTGTTTGGACACGAAAAATTTTGCTTGGTATACGACCTTTGTTTGGAATACGACCCCTTGCTTTGTTGTTACCGATGAGGTTAGCAGTGAGGCACATTACCGACGGTGTAGGGTTCAAGGGCTCCCCAGCAGCAGATGGGAGCATACAGCAAACCTGCATCGTCACAACGTGATTTTGTGTTTTTTTCATGTAAATTTGAATTGATTGTTGAAAAGTATGAAGGTGGCATGCGTATCTGGGACATGGCTGTTGCATACCGTTTGCCGAGAACGACGGTATCTACGATTGCGAAAAACAAAGATGTTATTAAAAAGTAAAGTGAGGTAAAATTTTCATTTATTTCATCTAATTGCTTTTATATTTATGTATTTTATTATTAAGCAGTCTTTAAATTATTTTATACAACCCCATCAATGTATAATATGCCAATAGCAATAGGATTTTTTTTTTCATGGGAACGGATTAATCATTTTCCCATTATTTCTTATGGGAAAAATTTGTTTGGTATACGTCCTGTTTGGTATAAGTCAAAGGGTCTGGAACGAATTAAAGACGTATACCAAGGTCCCACTGTATATGTGTATATATATATATATATATATATATATATATATATATATATATATATATGCAGCTGGAGATCCACAAAGAGAGGGAGAAAATGAATCACGTAAAGTAGTTTTTATTCCTGAGCTTTCAACCCCTACCAGGGGTCTTCATCAGAGGATAATGCTTAGACCTACAAGAATCAAAGGCAATATATAGCAATAACTTACGGGGAGGGGGTGGCTAGATCCGTGTGGTCAGGTTGTTATTGGAAGTAAAGTCTTGTTTATTAAGAATAAGTTCTTCTTAAGTTTGCTTATGCTGGATTTATGTCCAATTGTCTGTTGATAGCATTTTCATTTGATAACCAGGATTCAGCCAGTTCTCTGGCACTTTTAGTATTGGCTTTAAATTTTATTGTATGTCCTGTTGATTTAGTATGTGTATAGATCAATGATAGTGAGTCCTTTCTTCTGACGGCGTTGCGGTGTTCCTGTATATGTGCTGTGATTCTTTTTGAAGTTTGTCCAATGTATACCGCTGAGCACGAACTGCATGGAATGCTGTACACTGCGTTTCGTGTTTCTGCTGTCGATTTCTTGTTTTGAGCATTAAAGAGCACCATGCGCAGATTGTTCGTGGGTTTGTGTGCTATTCTGACACCTGACTTGGCCAGGATGCGTGCAGCACCTTCAGACACGCAAACTTAAGAAGTATTTATTTTTAATAAACAAGACTTTACTCCCAATAACCCCCCCCCCACCACCCGACCACATAGACCTAGCCACAACTCCATAAGTAAGCTATTGCTATATATTGCCTTTGATTCTTGTAAGACTAAGCATTATCCTCTGATGAAGACCCCTGGTAGGGGTTGAAAGCTCAGTAATAAAAACTACTTTATGATACATGATTCATTTTCTCCCTTTGTGGATCTCCAGCTGCAAGTATGCAAACCGTATCACAGACCTTCTGTTCCATATATATATATATACTAGCAAAATACCCGCGCTTCGCAGCGGAGAAGTAGTGTGTTAAAGAAGTAATGAAAAAGAAAAGGAAACATTTTGAAAATAACGTAACATGATTGTCAATGTAATTGTTTTGTCACTGTTGTGAGTGATGGGTGTTGCTGTCATATATATATATATACACACACACACACATATAAACATACAGTACAGGCCAAAAGTTTGGACACACCTTCTCATTCAATGTGTTTTCTTATTTTCATGACAATTTACATTGGTAGACTCTCACTGAAGGCATCAAAACTATGAATGAACACACGATGAGCTTCAACAGGTAGTCACCTGAAATGGTTTTCACTTCACAGGTGTTCGAGAGAATGCCAAGAGAGAGTAAAAAAGTAATCAGAGCAAAGAGTGGCTATTTTGAAGAAACTAGAATATAAAACATGTTTTCAGTTATTTCACCTTATTTTGTTAAGTACATAACTCCACATGTGTTCATTCATAGTTTTGATGCCTTCAGTGAGAGTCTACCAATGTAAATGGTCATGAAAATAAGAAAACACATTAAATGAGAAGGTGTGTCCAAACTTTTGGCCAGTACTGTATATATATACATATCCATACATATATATATATATATATATATATACATATATATACACATACATCCACATATATATACATATATATACATATCTACATATACACACATACATATACATACACACATACATACATACACACACATATATACACACAAATACATATATATATACATACACACACATATATAAACATATATACATACATATATACATATACACACACACACACATATACACACACATATATATATATAGTATATAGCAACTGTTGCTGGGGGTGTCAGAATCCATGAAGGAAGAAAAATTAAAAACATTATTTGTACAAAATCTTAATTTATTTATCCATTCCTAAATAATTAAATGGGCAGGCTATTTTGTATCAGTGCAATATGCTGTTTGTTAAAACGGATGACTCCCGCTCTTACGTGCAAGTCTGCGTGGATATTATGAACTATCGTTTCTGTTCAAGTTCTATTTAAATTTTAAATAGAAGGAATTTTTATTTAGTCGACAGAAATATCTTTGGTAGGAATGGAAGTTAAATGTAGGCATCATTGCATACATTTTTCTTCACCATACAAATGTAAAGAGTAAATTCGCCTTACATTCCAACCAAAGATATTTCTGTCGACTAAATCAGGAGTGTCAAACTCAATTGCACAGGGGGCCAAAATCCAAAACACACTTTAGGTCGCGGGCTGAACAGGATAAACATTTATTGAACACACTAAAACTAAACTTTTAAAACTATAAAACTTTTAAAACTTAAGTTTTTTGAACATAAATATGGATAAAAACAGACAGGAATATTATTCCGGAATAAATCAACTCAAACCTTAAATAACTTATAATATTTTGCTCTTCATAAAAATATATCCTGTCTAAATTATACAAGATAGAAATAAAGTAAACGTTAAAAGAACAAACATTCAAATTTCTTTACTCTTATGTAATTTGATATAAAAAGTAAACTTACATTTTTTTAAAGATTTTGCTCTCCATAAAAATATATCCTGCCAAAATTATACAAATTCAAATATGAACATGCTGCATAACAAAACCTGGAAATATAAATAAAACGTGTTCTTTTCAGCAATAACAAATCAAATCATTCAGTTGTCTTTGCTCTTATGTCATTTTATCAGAGCGGACACCTGGCATCTTTTTTTGGCAACAAGTTTGTTTATGTTTGGTGTGAGGTTCTGTGTTGTGGAGATTCTCTGGATGGACTGCAGGTGCTCATCAGTGAGGCGACTCCTGTGTGCTGTTTTTTTAGTCTTCATCACTGAGAAGAGCTTCTCACACAGATATGTGGTACCAAACATACACAAGGTTCAAGCCGCATGTAGACGGAGCTGGAGCATTTTTGCTGGAATGGAGTGAATAAACTGAGCGGGCCCTGCAGTATCGTACTTTGCCTTCAGTGTGCCATTACACTGCAGCTCAATCCCCTCCATCTAAATCTGCACAGGTGCAGTTTCCACATCGATGGCAAATGGGTTGCGAAACAACTCAAAATTCTTTTTTTGTTCTTCAAAGTCACCAAAGCGCCGTGCGAACTCAGTGCGCAGTGCGCTCAGTTTATCAGCAAGGTGCGTATTTGGGAACACCGTTGTGCCGACTTGGTTCAACATTACTTGGCAACAGGGAAAGTGGGGCAAGTTGCACTGGTGCATTCGTGTCTCCCTTAAAAGCAGCTTCACTTGAAATCACTTTGTGATTTTGCACAGGTAAAAATGTCTGCTGAAGTGTCAGATTCTTCTTTAACTGTTCTGCTTTCTGTATGTTCTGCATTGCATTGAGGTCTTTCAGGTTATCCTAATGTTTTGTCTCATAGTGCCGTCTTAGATTAAATTCTGTAATTACAGCCACATTAGCTCCACAAATGAGACACATGGGTTTACCGGCAAAGTCAGTGAACATATACTCAGCCTCCCATCAGTTTTTAAAGGCTCTATTTTCAAAATCAACTTTTCTCTTTGGCATCGTGTGGGCTAGCTTCGCAATAACTTGCAGCATCATAAGCTAGACTTGATTAACGCGGTAAGTGTTCAGCAAGGCAGCTGAAGCGCTGCATTATGGGATCTGTAGTTTATTGTGTTACCAGCGCTTCATATCCCCGGGCCATTGATAACAATAATATATAAAATGATCTCGCAGGCCGGATATAAATACATGCCGGGCCTGATGTGGCCCGAGGGCCTTGAGTTTGACACATATGGACTAAATAGAACTTGAAAAGATATATTTTTTCGAATGTGATCGCGCAATTCAGATCGAGTTGACACGCACTACATCGAGCCCGCGTGCTATTGTGGTTTTGGCTGCGTGCCTCAATAATTCACCCTCCCCTCGCTCTTACTTTTTTAACGTTCATCTAATGAATACACTGAGTATGGCTTTACCAAAACAATTATTGATGGCGAATCGATTATTCATAAAGCTTCAATTGGTGATCTGTTTTTCTGTGTTAACCTCATAGTTTTTCATACTTCTTCTCAAACCAAGGGTGTGCGAGGGTAAAATGAATCGGGAAGCGCTGATCAATGTAATCGGTGTACCAGGCAATCATGCATTGACAGAAGTTCCCCTTTGCTTGTATTGCAAAGTGTGATTAAATGCGTGATTTTTTAACGCATTATGGAGCATATGCATCGAAGCTTCTCAGCTGTGCTTGTGCTAAGAAAAGGAAAGATTTTAAAAATAACGTAACACGATTGTCAATGTAACCTTTTGTAAGTAGTGCCTGGAGGATTCAGTGTGGAGAAACTGTAGAGACAGCGTGTGTATTAACTTGTGGATTTTTCTGTGAGTATTTGGTGGTAGCGTCACAAAGTTGCTTCCGTAACACTGCAAGATGAGGTGAATGGGAGGGGAGATTATGACGTGACTCCCCCACCCGCCTTAACTGTCAATCCCCCACAAACACAGTCTCTCGGAATTTGCATAAGCACAGCCCTTCACGTGCAATTTTAACTTAGTTACAAAGTGATCAAAACTCTCGTTTATATCCTGCGTCCTCTCATTAAACTTGTAATCCGCATTACCCGTGGGCATGACAAACGCCTGTCTATGAACTTAATTTAAACTTTAGGTTTACACCTTGCTTTGTTTCCAAAGTAGCAGCACTCATGAATATGGTTGTATATGTCACTCACTCGCTTTTTATTGTTTCGCTGCCTTCTCAATTATATAATGCATGTTTTCTTCAGCGCTTTTTGGAGCTCTTCCTGGTTTTCTACGCACTGCGTTGACAGTCAGTTCACGTGATTACGTGGGAGGCGTGATGATGTCACACGAAACTCCGCCCCCACTGCTTTCGAGCTCAACTCCATTACAATAAATGGAGAAAAATAGCTTCCAGTTATGACCATTACGCATAGAATTTCTAAATGAAACCTGCCCAACTTTTGTAAGGAAGCTGTAAGGAATGAGCCTGCCAAATTTCAGCCTTCTACCTACACGGGAACTTGGAGAATTAGTAATGAGTCAGTGAGTCAGTCAGTGAGGGCTTTGCCTTTTATTAGTATAGATATATACCCTTTGGAGTGCGAGCAGCTGTTGCTGCGGGTGCCAGAATCAGAGGAGGAAGAAAAATGAAAAACATTATTTGTACAAAATCTTAATTTATCTATCCATTCTTAAATAATTAAATGGGCAGGCTATTTCGTATCAGTGCAATACGCTGCTTGTTAAAACGGATGACTTCCACTCTTACGTGCTGCATGGGTATTATGAACTATCGTATCTGTTCCAGTTCTATTTAAATTTTTAATATAAGTAATTTTTATTTAGTCGACAGAAATATCTTTGGTAGGAATGTTGTTAAATTTAGTCATCACTGCATAAAGTTTTCTTCACCATAGAAATTTAAAGACTAAATTCAACTTACATTCCTACCAAAGATATTTCTGTCGACTAAATAGAACCTACTTATATCCAAATAGAACTTGAAAAGATATATTTTTTCGAATCTGACCGCACATTTTAGATCGACTTGACGCGCACTACATCGAGCCCGCGTGGTATTGTGCTCTCGCCTAGGATTACACTGAGTATGGCTTTACCAAAACAATCATTGATGGCGAATAAAGTATTCATTATTCATAAAGCTTCAATTGGCGATATGTTTTTCTGCGTTAACCTCATATTTTTTCATACTTCTTCTCAAACCAAGGGCGTGTAAAATCAGGATTGTCCGTCACAGGGGGTGCGAGGGTAAAATGAATCGGGAAGCACTGATATATATGTATGTGTGTGTATATATAATATACTGTATGTATATGTATATATATATATATATATATATATATATATATATATATATATATACTGTATGTATATATATATATATATATATATATATATATATATATATATACCTGTATATATTGAAGTAGTTTTACTGTCAAATAATGCAAAGAGTATGCAACACGTGTTTGCCCTTATTCTGGGCTCATCAGGCATACGCACTCACTGTACTCCCTCTCGGGAATCGAACCTCAGGCGTTAGCGGCGAAGACTCTAATGATGCGCCACGGCATGTGGTTCGTTTATTTGGCAGTATGTAGATCGGGGTAATTACATTTAAGGCATTCATAGTCTGAATCCCAATCCGATTGTATGGGTGGCTACCTACCAGGTAACGTTTGTGGTTGGTCAGCAAGTCGGCTAACGTCTGCCACGGTGCCCTCTTTCAGTTGCGAAAATAGCAGATCATAGAATGGTTGAAATAGTTTTTACTGTCAAATAATGCGAAAGAGTACGCAACACGTGTTTCACCCTAATTCTGGCGCTCATCAGGCATACACACTAACTACACTCCCTCTCGGGAATCGAACCTCGGGGATCAGCATCAGTGGAGAAGCCTCTAATGCCACAGAGTGTGGCTCGTTAATTTAATTACATTCAAGGCATTTGTGGTCTGAATCACAATCTGACTGTATGGGTGGTTACCTACCAGGTAACGCTTGTGGTTTGTTCAGCAAGGAGGCTAACGCCACGGCGTGTGGTTCGTTTAAGTCACAGTATGTAGATCGGGGTATAAATATATATATATATATATATATATATATATATATATATATATATATATATATATATATATATATATATATACAGTAATCCCTCCTCGATCACAAGGGTTGCGTTCCAGACCCCCCCCGCGATAGATGAAAATCCGCGAAGTAGAAACCATATGTTTGTATGGCTATTTTTAGATATTTTAAGCCTTAATAAACTCTCCCACACTGTTAACATTATTAGAGCCCTCTAGACATGAAATAACACCCTTTAGTCAAAAGTTTAAACTGTGATCCATGACAAGACTGAGATGGCAGTTCTTTCTCACAATTAAAAGAATGCAAACATATCTTCTCTTCAAAGGAGCGCCGTCAGGAGCAGAGAATGTCAGAGAGAGTGCTCGCTAAGAAAAGCAAACAATCAAAAAATCAATACGTGCTTTTAAGTATGCAGAAGCACCGCGATAAAGCAGCATTTTGTAGAGTAGCGTCCGTAACTTCTAGGCAAACAGCCTCTGTGCAAACAGCCCCTCTGCTCACACCCCCTCCGTCAGGCAGAGAGAGTGAGAGAGATAGAGAGAAGCAAACAATCAAGCACCGCACGGGAATCATATCTTATATCATAGAGGAGTTTGAGTTAATATGTAATACATGCTCTGATTGGGTAGCTTCTAAGCCATCCGCCAATAGCGTCCCTTGTATGAAATCAACTGGGCAAACAAACTGAGGAAGCATGTACCATAAATTAAAAGACCCATTGTTCACAGAAAGCTGTGAGCCAGCGAAAAATCCGTGATATATATTTAGATATGTTTACATTTAAAATCCGCGATAGAGTGAAGCCGAAAGTCGAAGCGCGATATAGCGAGGGATTACTGTATATCAAAATACCTGCGCTTCGCAGTGGAGAAGTAGTGTGTTAAATAAGTTATGAAAAAGAAAAGGGAACATTTTAAAAATAACGTAACATAATTGTGAATTTAATTGTTTTGTGACTGTTATGAGTGTTGCTGTCATCAAGGATTTGATCATCATTATTTCTTTCAATCAGGTTCGTATTTGGAGGATGTGTTGTGTTCAAGTTACATTCCGTGTTTGTCAACCGTTGTAAAGATAACAGGTTTCATTCATCGATTCCTTTCTTACTGCATCAATAATCAATATTCTTTTGCTATCTTCTCAATTGTGTAATGTGTTTTTTGTTCAGTGCTCTTTGGAGCTGTTGCTTTCTGTCTGCGTACTGCGTTCACAGTCAGTTCATGTGAGGTGCTCGGAGTACATGCATCGAAGGTTCTCAGCTGTGCTTGTGCTATCGTGTGCGATGTTGCGATGTTGGCCTTATATGGGCAGCCACTCAATTACATGGGAAGCGTGATGATGAGGGATGCAACTCCGTCTCACATGGCGACCGAACTGCAGGCTATGGCCGGTATATATGTACATAAGTAAGTTCCAGTTATGACTGTTACGCGTAGAGTTTCGAAATGAAACCTGCCTAACTTTTGTAAGTAAGCTGTAAGGAATAAGCCTGCCAAATTTCAGCTTTCTACCTACACGGGAAGTTGGAGAATTAGTGATGAGTCAGTGAATGAGTGAGTGAGTGAGTGAGTGAATGAGTCTGTCAGTGAGGGCTTTGCCTTTTATTAGTATAGATATACATACATACACACACAAACACCATTGTATATTGAAGGGGTGCTGGTTTCCCCAGGGATGCATCCTTTCTTGATGCAGAACAGACTACAGCCAATTACCATCCTTTTTGTAACCATGGGGGAAATAATGAGACAAGCGAAATATGGTACAAAAAGAGATATACGAGAATTTAACTTGCTTTAAAATGTAATTTCCGCCCGAAAGAATGCAATGCATTAATTTATACATAGAGTACATGTCCTGGCCGGAGAGAAGCCAATGAAACATACAGTCAGTCTTCAATGGGGGATGATGACTATTATATGAATTGGTCCAGCAAGGCGGGGAGGAGCATTGCTCGGCTTCTGGCTTCATGATGGATATCCTTCATTATAACCACTCACATATTTACATATATATAGAATTCTTGTCTAATATGGGCAACTGCCTGAAGAGCCGTCCATTTTATTTTTGGATTATGCCCAATTAACACCATCCTTTGTTCTTATGGCTTCTACAGACAGAAGCCTATGGTCACTGTCGCCATATATTATTTCAGCAAATATCAGCATTTTAAAATACCCTGCCTGGATTGTCTTTTACATGTTTCTTTCCATCTTCCTAGCCATTTTCATCCTGTCAGCTGGTTTGTGTGGCTATTCTTTGGTATAAAAGAATAACCTCTTATAGAATAATTTCTTTATAATAAACCTCACAGATCACAGTGGCACACTTAAAACCTTTGCGTACAACCACACAATATATGGTATACAGTATCTAGTATCTTTTCAAACTTGTTGTCTTTTTGTTTGTCACCTGCCACATTCCTTTCTGTCACAGAAATCTACACAGAACCAACAGATTGGATATTAATGTTAAAGTCACTCCTAAAATTGAGGAATGTGAGCTGTTTTATCTAAGCAGGTTACATTTCTATAAAAGCACTGAAGTACTGGCAGTGGCCTTAGAAACTTTATAATGCTAAGAATGTTGCATAATAAAAACCAATTCAAAAGCAAGTGAACCTTCCCTTCGCTTCATAATAAGACGTTTTTGCCGTTGTCATGATATTATTATGTTCAGTATTTTAGTAACAATTCTCACTTGAATTTAATGGTAGGTGAGAGGCCAATTCAGTTCATTTTTGTATAGTGCTCTTCAGTTAGTGCAGGCTCAGAACATAATATAGTGCATATAACAGAAACATTGGCAAACCATACAACATTTACATATATGAACACACAAACCACATTAAACACACAGACAAGCAGACCATTCCAAGATGATTTTAGAATTGGAGAATCTGTAAGTTTAGACAATAAAGAAACATTACTGGAAAAGTATAGTTTAATGTATAGCAGTGGTTCCCAAATTCAGTCCTGGGGACACACGGTGGCTGCAGGTTTTTGTTCCAACCAGATTCACAATCAGTGATAATAATCGATAACAACTGATCTCATTTAATTCGCTGGTCTTTTTTATTCTTCTCTTATTCTGCATTCAGAAAAACAACACTATGGTTTTTACATTTACAAAACATTTGGAAATATTTCTATTTTATTTCTAAAGCTATACATGCTTAACTCTCTTTTGTTGTTTTACTATTATTTTTCCCTTTTCCTGTGTAGTTTTCTCCCTTCATTTAAGCCTAAAAGTGACAACCAGCATAGCAGACACCCAGGATGATGAAAGCTGCAACAACGTCAGTGTCAGACTTGCTAATTAGTACATAATCAATTAAATAACCAGAACACCTGGAAAAGCAGAATGAAAATTAGGTGGAAAATATTGTTAATGACTTAAAAAAAACTACATATTCCCCATATAACTGCTTATTACATTTTATAAAAAATCTACCAAATATAGTTTGTAAATTCTGCATTGACTCTAAAACACAGAAACTGGGAAATAATGACTCACTTAATTAGGCTAAGAGTCCATTGAAAAACATTGGAAGTTGGTTGGAACAAAAACCTGCAGCCACAGTGGGTCCCCAGGACCGAGTTTGGGAACCACTGATGTATAGAATTAATTATACAGTATAAGATTATATATAAGTACAGAGAAGACAGAAAACATAACAGGCATTGTTGCTGCAAGGTTACCATCTAATGCAGTGGAAAAGGAGGGAATAAGAAACTACTTTGGCATTGTTTCCATACTGCTTTTGTTGCTACTGATTTATCATCATAAAATTGTTTTCCTAATTATTATCATAATGAAATGTTCTGTAAGTTCAGTGAATTTTTTAAATTAATTTTACTATTGCACATACTTATTGTAGTTTAACCTTTCTACATAAAATATACTGATTGGTGCATAAATGCTGTAACCATAAATGATTTTTTATTTTTTATATAATAAGGTATTTTAAATTCTCCCACTTGCAGAACACATCTGAAATATTAAAAATACTTCTTTAATGCAGATTTAGAGCATGCGGCAGATATTTCTGCCAAAAGATATGCACAGTTTGGTATTTTTGTATGTAAAGTGAACTTTGAACTCAGAAATCCTCCTGTCGCCATTAATGTGACAATATGAATATTAATTACTCTGTGTCTGCCAGGTTTTTTGTGCAAATTTGGTGGCTGGTTTCAAGCAGACAATGTTCCATTTTTCTTCTGTGCTGTGTTTTTGGTTTCACATACAGTAAATTGAAAAGATGAATTATAGAGAATTAAAATGTTACAGTGTAATCTCCACACTCAGTTACAGGGAGTATAAATGCAAGCTGGAACAAGGATGATGTGAATCAGGTAGACAGAGTGAGAATTAAGATGCCATGAAGTGTTTGTGGGGGATGGGTGTGGTGCCACAGAAAAGCCTTTGCTATTAGGACTTGTCACGTGCTGCTTCCTGCAAGTGATTGCCTTAAGGAAAAGGAATAAAAAAGGCCTTAGGTTGATGCCGTCAGCATCTGGGTTATCATTCTCAAAAATGATGTCCTAGTTTCTATTTATGTGGTGTCTTTCCTAAGCATGTCCCAGATTGGTAACAATTTTGGGATATCCCCGTTATGAGTGAAGATGGCAAAATTATTCTTTATTCCTAGTGAGGTAAGAAAGTAATTTCTTGTTGTGCTTACGTGTATATAAAAACAATATTTGATTGAATTTACATCCGGTAGAGTTGTTAAGCAGAATTGCAAAATTCTGCTTCATCCCTTGCAGCCATTGTTTTTAAATATAGGTAAAATTAAAAATGTCTCTGAAAATAATTAGACAAAATAAGGTCACAAATAAATTGTGCGTAAAAAAAAAAAAAATTTAGTTCATCTTCCAAACCTGCTAATTTTAATAAGGCCATGATGGGCTAGAGGTCATCCTGTTAAAATTGCATTCAAGGCAGAACCTGCCCATCACAGGGCATATTAATTCAGTCTCAACCAGCCAGTCAGCCTAACCCACATGTCTTTGGAATTCGTGAGGAAACTGGAGAATGTAGAAATCTAAATGTAAATCTAAAAACTGTACTCATACTGTGACCAGCCTAGGGAACCTTTAGGTGTGAGACAGCAACCCTTTCTCTTATGCCACCAATGTACATAGCATAAACGTTATCCATAGAAGTTATAATTTTGTGAAAGGTTCCAGGGTGATACAAATTAGCAAAGATCTTACAAAGCCTTGGGTTCAATATCTATGTTGTTAAAATGTAAAGCAGTGGTTAGTGTGTTGTCTGACTTAGAGATATATTGCTTACCCCTTTCATACTATTCTGGTGTCTGTCACTGTCTTCCTCCTAAGTTCTTAGATGAACTTTCTAGAATAGTACTGTTGCCCACAATGTTTTCAGTTTGAAACAGTCCCCTGAAGACGTAGTCAGTGTTTTCCTCTCTCTGTCAGGAGATATATTGGGATTTTTTACAAGGAAAGTTATGAAGCAGGCTTACATGGATAACTGAGTGTGAGTATTTTTAAATGTCTTTAGAATGGTCCTTAGAGGTGAAGAGGTATTACATTATGTAAAGGGGCATTCTAGAACATAAAGAAGAATCCTTACAAAGTCATATAAATACAGCAAGTATACTCACTATCCAGCACTTTCTAACCACCTATTTGGGTTGTTCAAATAAAGTGAAAGGTTTACCTTCCTAAATGTAAAAAAGTTGACTTAAAGCATTGGAAAATGCTACCTCTGGTAAAAAGAAGTGAAAACTGAAAAAGCCAAACTGTGTTATGTGAACCAGAAGCTAACAAAATTAAAACCTAAAACTGAAGGTTAATTAGAAACTTCATTGTCTTCTTCATGAAACTATGAAATAAATAAACGTGTGCTTGTTACTAGGAACTTGAGTCTCCACCATTACACAGACAAAAAAACAGTGACTAACAAGAAGAGAAGATACCATTATTGGTAGATTATGTGGGTACATGTAAAAATGGAATCACAGGCACATACACCACACAAAACACATCCCACTAACCTTAAAATGCCTGTCAGAAAAGCAAATCCATACATTATCTCAGGGGTTTGTGTGAACAGCTTTCAAGTTGCTGAATCTGCAGGAGTTCATTAAAGATCACAGTACATGGCCGAAGGCATGGTGTGAAAAAGAGGGTATCTGCATGACAACCAATGGAAATGATGTCAGAAAAAGCACTATATAAATGATATTAATTTGCATTTGAGAAAAAATATAACAGATTATCTCGAAATGGTTATCTTTTAAGGTTAAGAGTGTTAATATCTACATTTATAAGATAAGAAAAGTGAACTATAACAAACCATTAAAACAAACCATTTTACATGAAATCTAGACCAAGATATAAATTCACACAGTTTCACTGTTAAAATATTTATGTATAAGAACTAGATTTCGCACCGCTAAAATGTGCAGCATTATACAGCCATACACAGAATAATCTATTACTACATTTTTCAATGAGGAATATGCTGTCATTGTGTAGTTTACACATTCTTCATATGACTGTGTGGGTTTTGTTCAAAAATTCTGGCATTTTTCCACATCCTTGTCACATTTAATTTAAATTTATGCAACTCTAATATTATCCTAATACTGTATGAGTGGGAGTGTATACATAACCATGCCCTGCAATGGACTGTCATATCAACAAGAGATTGGTTCCTGCCTTGTACTCGGAGCTGTAGGGATACATATCCTTAGATGAAAAAGTGACCAGGTCTTAATATATAAATTAATGTACAGTATGTGCTAGGGATGAGCCAGCATATGTAAATAATGAAACATTATCACAGAAACATATTAAGTATTTTAGTCATAAAAATTATAGCAATATTTTCCTGGAGATGGAGAGAGCAATTTTTCTTATACAACGTTGAGATTATGATGACCAGCAGTAAACAACAGTGTAACAGTATAAAAACATCTGTAGAAAAATCTCCCCTTACTTGTGTTGCATAATACACATGTGAAGTTAGCCAGTTTTATGTTCAAAATGTGCAAAGCAGACATTTTTGCTAAAATATTGGCAAATAAATACCTCTGGAAAGTAAAGGTTATCCACAAACAGTAAGCCCCTTCACATGTCATCACACTTTTGAATTGAAGTTAAGAGGTCTGTTCTCATTTCAAAGGCGTCACCAAAGACAAGCATGATAGGTGGATGGTGACTCTTTATTGGTCCAGTGACTTGTGGTAGACTGACACTATGTCCGGTGTTGGCTGTGGCTTTGTACACAATGGTCCCAGGGTAGAGACTAGCTCCCAATTACATTGAAGTGGAATAGGCAGGGTAAGGAAAGAGATCAATTAAGGAACAATAATACTTCAAATCCGGGTTCCAGACACAAATCTATCCAAAACATGATTGACTCCATAACTAAATACTTAAGGTACCAAATAAAAGTTTAAGACTCTTTCTGTTCAAAATACATACCAAATATAAACAAATTGCAATACTTACTTTGCTGAATTCTTAATTTTCTCCCAGTGCACTCTTATCTGTCCCTCAAATATATCTGTCATTTCTGTATTAATTTTAACTTACACTTTCTCGTTATTCATTTTATTCTTCTTAACAAGATATAACATGGTATGTTCAATATTTTCATTCTTTAATATTTATTTAATAGACTCAATTTCAGAGTCGGGGCGGCATGGTGGCGCAGTGGTAGCA
Source organism: Polypterus senegalus (assembly GCF_016835505.1). NCBI lineage: Eukaryota > Metazoa > Chordata > Cladistia > Polypteriformes > Polypteridae > Polypterus > Polypterus senegalus. The sequence continues at coordinate 146,182,855 of NC_053158.1, forward strand.
CTGCTGCCTCGCAGTTAGGAGACCCGGGTTCGTTTCCCGGGTCTTCCCTGCGTGGAGTTTGCATGTTCTTCCTGTGTCTGCGTGGGTTTCCTCCGGGCACTCCGGTTTCCTCCCACAATCCAAAGACATGCAGGTTAGGTGGATTTCCGATTCTAAATTGGCCCTAGTGTGTTTGTGTGTGTCCTGTGGTGGGTTGACACCCTGCCTGGGATTGGTTCCTGCCCTGTGTTGGCTGGGATTGGCTCCAGCAGACCCCTGTGTTTGGATTCAGCGGGTTAGAAAATGGATGGATGGAATTTCAGAGTCACTGGCATGCGAATATAGTTTGGTCAGCCTCCCCTCTTACTTCAAGAAAGTCAAAAATAGTTTAATATTCTAAAAATATTAGCAGTAATGTCCTTTCTATAGCATGGCGTCTTACAAACCATCATAAGACTTGACTAGGAACTGATCTCTGATTAACACTTTGAACAATCTTCCTTCTGGTTGAATTGCTTCAGTGTCATGAGTATTTTTAACTGAGATCCTTGCAACATTTTTGGAGTTTGTCTAACACTTTGCACAGGCTGACAGATTTTGCCATTTAACTCTAAATGTAATATTCTGTTCCTTCACATCATGGAAATGTATACCCGGTAAAGATGCTGCTCTGCACAAGAGACCAAAAAAGGTGGCAATGACAAATATGCATGGATGGGTCTGATGACAAAGACCTGCAACACATTAATCCATCCATCCATCCATTTTCCAACCCGCTGAATTCGAACACAGGGTCACGGGGGTCTGCTGGAGCCAATCCCAGGCAACACAGGGCGCAAGGCAGGAACCAATCCTGGGCAGGGCGCCAACCCACCGCAGGCAACACATTAATGTATCATGAAATATTACAGAAAGCTGGAAACATCAAAACTGTAATACTATACATTTACAGTATGCTGTGCCAGTGATATATTGCAGTAAACTTTACAGCTATCCAGGATAGTGCCGATTAGGCTTAGGGCATGTGGGTAAGTCCACCTTTGTGTACAGGAAAATTTGAGAAATGTCATCTTTGCATTCTAAAAAAATCTAAAGTAGGAATCACATTTAGTTTTTGTCAGTAACCTTCAGCCTTTGATCAATAATAACCTTTATCTATTCATCCATTCATTTTAAAACTTACTTAGTTTAATTATTAGATTGTGGGAGGCTGCAGAGTGCCCAAGGCAGAAACCAGTCTTGGTCAGAATGCCACTTCTTTCCAAAGCATAATTCATGTACATCCCAACCCTACCCAGAACTAGAACTATTTAGAGTGACCAGTTAACCTAATGAACTGGTCTTTAGGATATGGAAGGAGAAGCACTGAACTTAGGGATTGTGTAAACATGGAGAGAACAGACATTAACTGGCCATGATACAAACCCAGTATAGGCCACTGTACCATAAGAGCCATAAAAATTGAATTGCATGGGAAAGGAATGCACAAATGAAATGGCCTGTACAGTCATACTTGTGCATACCTGATATTTCAAGGTTTCCCAACTTATCGAGATACTGACACCCCAAAGTGCCCTATAAAACCACTAAAAACAAAAAAGAACATTATGAACATACAGAGGTGTTCTGTCAATATTTCTACTTTAAAGGTGTCATACTTGTATGCTAATTTAATCAAAGCTTCATTAATCTTCTTTAAAAGGAGTAGTGTGTAACAATGGGGCATAGAAGCTTTTTGCTGAATCATTTTGATTATGAATAAACCTACATAGTTTTAAGGAAGACAGCCCAAAATATGACAACCTGATCACAATCACATTTTTTTTATCAATAGTACAAAAGGGAAACAAAAATAAATGTGCAAGTTCTGTTTATTTATTTATTTATTGTAACTTACACAAAAAATAATAGTGAAATTTTGTTGGATTATTCAAAACAATGGAAATAAGAGTTGTACAGGATATATATGAGGGAAGTGTGACAGTGGTAAGGTCTGTGGTAGGAGTGACGGATGCATTCAAGGTGGAGGTGGGATTACATCAGGCATCCGCTCTGAGCCCTTTCTTATTTGCAATGGTGATGGACAGGTTGACAGACGAGATTGTGATCTGCAGTGAGAGTAGGGAGCAGGTTGAGGAGACCCTAGAGAGGTGGTGGTTTGCTGTAGAGAGGAGAGGAGTGAAGGTCAGTAGGAACAAGACAGAATACTTGTGTGTAAATGAGAGGGAGGTCAGTGAAATGGTGAGGATGCAAGGAGTAGATTTGGCAAAGATCAATGATTTTAAATACTTGGGATCAACAGTACAGAGTGATGGGGATTGTGGGAGAGAGGTGAAAAAGAGAGTGCAGGCAGAGTAGAATGGGTGGAGAAGAGTGTCAGTAGTAATTTGTGACAGACAGGTATCAGCAAGAGAAAGGGAAGATCTACAGGATGGTAGTGAGACCAGCTATGATATATGGGTTGGAGACGGTGGCACTGACCAGAAAGCAGGAGACAGAGCTGGAGGTGGCAGAGTTAAAGATGGTAAGATTTGCACAGGATGTGATGAGGATGGATAGGATTAGAAATGAGTACATTAGAGGGTCAGCTCAAGTTGGACGGCTGGGAAACAAGTCAGAGAGGCAAGATTGCACTGGTTTGGACATGTGCAGAGGAGAGATGCTGGGTATATTGGGAAAAGGATGCTAAGGATAGAGCTGCCAGGCAAGAGAAAAAGGGGAAGGCCTAAAAGAAGGTTTACGGATGTGGAGAGAGAGAACATGCAGGTAATGGGTGTAACAGAGCAAGATGCAGAGGACAGAAAGATATGGAAGAAGATGATGATACGCTGTGGCAACCCCTAACAGGATCAGCCAAAAGAGGAAGAAGAATTCAAAACAATATACCCATGAATTATGATGGGTTTGTTCCATTAACATCATTTAAATTGAAGTATTTCAGTTCTGTTGATGGGTATGACATATTCAAAATGTGTATAAATACAGAAAAGATTTATTTTATTTCATTTTGAACATCTGCGTGCATCAATATGTTGCATAGGCTTTCTGCATTGGCACTTATTAAAAATAGGAACACACTGCTAATAAAAGCAGATCAATTCTACTGTACAATATGGGTGCCCCAAAACTGTATCAGGGCACTAGATGTGCTTCAAGTCATCAACAAGTGAAGCACTGTTTTCAAAAACCCCATGCTGTCATGGAGCTCAGTCCATCGCAAACATCTGTCATCACTAATGTGCCTCCTGTTGCCAAGATTATGCGTAATACAGCTGACATTACTCAGCACAAATCACAGGCTCAAAATAGCCAACACCTGTTTAAAGTGGGTGCCATCCTTGCAAGTTAATATAGAATGTTGTCTTCTTAAGGTTTTCTTTAAAGGATAGATCAGCAGATTATAATAGGTCGATTCATTAATTGAAATCAGACTTTAAGTCTGCTTGAGCAATCTATGTAATATATAATGTATTTGTGTAATATACTATTACATTATTATGAGGAAATAAATATATTTTCTTATTAAAAGGTTTCATTTCCATACTAGCAATCTCATCAGAGAGTCATTGACAATGAGGATCTGGCTGCCATGGTGACATTTGGAGATTTCACTGTACAGGTTCTCTTTATAGTGCCTTTTTGATATCCCCTTTCATTTTAATGGTGTGAGTAAGCCCTGCAATGAATTTATACCATTTCCAAGATTATTTCCTGCCTTGTCCTTGATGTAGTGATAATTGATTTTAGATTCCCATGTTTTCCTACATTTCATTTTTCTTTGCTTTGTCCAGTAGCTTTCATTGTTATGGCATGGAGATCCAAACTCATGTGCTGTGTTTACCCATAGCTGTATACAATATGGTGTATTGGCTAAAGGACTGAACTTTAAACACCAAAACTAACAATTCAGTTCCTGCCTGTGCCTCACTGCATGTGTATACTTTACCTCCTACCGGATTGTATTAATTCTAACATGCACTAAAAGAGAAAGCTCGTTGCATTTTCTTGCTGCCAAGCTGTGAATGACTCTTGGCAGAGCCACAGAACTGTAACTTATCTGAAACCTTTTAAAGACCCAGCTATTCACATAACACCTCAGGAATGTTGATTTTTTTTTTCATTTATTCAGGTGTACATCAATTTCTAATTGCTGTTACTTCTGAGCTTGTCTGTTGTTCATTTATTGTGCTCCAGTTTATATGTTGCTCCTCTTCCATCTAATTATTGTGTTGCCTGCAGTACTAATGTCAACTTCTTTTGTTCTGATAAAGACTGCTGAACTCAGCTGAACCTTAACTTTGTTCAGTACTAAAATGTATTATATGGGTTCTTATTTTGTTAGTTGCTTTGATCAAACCTGTCTAATCACTTCATTTATTAAAAGGGTGTTGGAGGCCAGAGCCAATCCTGGCAGCATCAGGCTCAGGGTTCCAGTCCATCACAGTGCACACCCATGCCCACTGACCCACACTTACTTTAAATTCAGCAATTAACCAGACAAGAATGTCTTTGGATGCAAAGCAGGAGTACAGACAGACACATGATGAACTGTACACATAAAATGACTAGGCCAGGGTGCAAATTCAGTCTGTTTTGGAGCTGTGAGGCAGCAGGAGTATCCACTGAGCTTCATGCTTTCCAATAAAAACAACAACAGCAATTATAATTATCATTGTTATTATTGCTGTTGTTGTTATTATTATTACTATTGTTATTATCAGCACAAACATGTAAAAGTGTTAATGGGCAGGCAACCCGGCATTATTGGGAATGCTTGGTCTTCCTCACAGAAAGAGTGAGGCCCTCATTCCCTGGGAAAATGTCAAAAGACCTCTAAGCCAACAGAGAGCAGCAAAAATTGAAGAGCAAGGATTGGGCTATCATTTTATATGTCCCCAGGGCGACTAAGACTGCTATTGAGAGCTATAGGCTGGAGTCCTTGCTGCAGAAGTTGAGCCACCCCTGACTCATGAAGTAATTCCAGGACAGGATTTAAGCCTTCTTCCATCTGATAGGCTCATAAACTGCAAAGTCTGGTGATGACTGGGGCAAAGGATCAGCTGGTTTAAAAGAAGAGAGATCAAAATGGGAAGAGGGAGAGAAAGAGAAATAGAGGGGTATGTTTTGAGCGTGTTATTGAGTAACTGGAGGGAGTCAAGTGGCAAGTTGGATGGTTTCAATACCTGTAGAAGAAGGCTGTGAGGAGATACAATTTTTTTGTTTATTACTTTATTGCTACCTCTTGTGCTACCCTTTTAACCTTTCTTTGTTTTTTTTTGTTAATAAATCATTACTTTTTTATAAGATGACCTTCTTGGCTTCATTCTTGTTAAGTGTATACTTTTATCATGTTATCAGATTACCTGTGACATACACCTAAAGTAAAAGGTTTCAACTAAACTCTTAGGTTCTTTTATTAATGGGGAATTGGAAGAAATATCTAAACCAGCTCTGCAACCGTTATCTGTAACTTCTTACCTATTTTGCTCTCCATATTGTGCCCTAGGTGCCACTATTAGCAGGTTGCTCACTGACTTGAACTTTCTTTTATTTTTACATCTTCACCCTTTTTTGCCACCAATAACATACTCCATAAAGCATCCTTTTTGGTGCCCTTTAAGGACTGCAGCTAGACAGTGAATGGTCAGTCCTTGCACTTGGCTCACTAATAAAATTGAACAGAGAGACTGACTTCAAACTTTTATTTAAAAGTTATATTTTTGTGCATAATAACCAATAATAATAATACATTTTATTTATAATGCACTGTATATCTGAAACAAATCTCAAAGTGCTACAAAATTAATTCAACCCGAAAGCTCTGATAAAAAGATAAGTTTTAAGACCAGATTTAAAAACATCAACAGTCTTTGGCGTCCTCAGATACTCAAGGAGAGCATAACACAGTCTGGGTGCAGCTGAGCAAAAAGTTCGATCTCCCATGGTATGAAGTCTAGTCTTAGGAGTTTTCAAAAGATGTACTGATGCAGAGTGAAGGTTGCGTGTGGACGTATGTAAGGAAATAAGTTCTTTGAGGTAGGGAGGGGAATCCCCATAAATACACTGGTGGGTAAGAAGGGCAACCTGGTAATCAATTCTAAATGAAACAGGGAGCCAGTGAAGAGATTTAAGAATGGGCGTAATATGATCGTATTTACGCCCTCTCATCAGGATCCTAGCAGCACTGTTCTGAATATACTGCAGCTTTTGAAGGGTTTTTCCAGTGGTCCCAATGAGAAGTGCATTGCAGAAGTCCAGCCTGGAGGAGACAAATGAATGGGCTAACTTTTCTGCATCGGCAAACGTGAGTGCTGGACGCAGTTTTGCTATATTCCTGAGGTGAAAATAAGACGTTTTACACAGATGTTTGACATGAGCCTGTTACGTCAAATGAGAGTCCATTTTAACCCCAACGTTTATAACGGATGTTGACAATAGGATATCCTGACCAGAAAAGGTAATACTGGTGATGTTAGATGACCTAACCTGGTGTGGGGTGCCTACTAAAATAGCTTCAGTCTTAAAGCTGTTCAGCTGCAGGAAATTTTGCTTCATCCATGACTTTATCTCCTCCAAACAGATGGTCAAAATGGATGATGGCAGAGTAGACGAGGAGGTTGAATTTATCTTGAGGTAGAGCTGAGTATCATCTGCATAGCAATGAAATAAAATACCATGCTGGCTGATGATACAGCCCAGGGGAAGCATATACAATATAAACAAAATGGGACCAAGCACAGAGCCCTGAGGAACACCACAGGTGACATTGTGTATAGCGGATTTAGCCTCTCCAAGGGCAACATGCTCCGTTCTTTCAGTAAGATAAGATGAGAACCAGTTGTAAACAGAGTCAGAGAGTCCAACAGTGTGTCGTAATCTGTGAAGCAGAATGTTGTGATCAACAGTATCAAAGGCCGATGACAAGTCCAACAGGATGAGAAGCGACGGAAAACCAGCATCAGCTGACATCAGCAGGTCATTCGTGACTCTAACCAGAGCTGTTTCCACGCTGTGGCAGGGGCGGAAACCAGACTGGAATTTCTCAAACAAATTATTTTGTTTTAGATGAGACTGAACCTGTGCAGCAATTACTTTTTCCAGTACTTTTGAAAGGAACGGGAGGTTAGAAATGGGCCTGTAGTTTGCAAGTACTTCTGGATCCAAGGTGGATTTTTTTAAAAGTGGTCTGATGATAGCAGATTTCAATGTAGCGGGAACATATCCAGTCTGGAGAGAGTGATTTATTATCCTGGTAATCAGGGGACTTATACTGCAAAGGTTGGATTTAATCAAAACTGTAGGAAAAGGGTCCAGAGCACAATTTGATGGTTTCATCTTTCTGACAATGACCTCAACCTCTTGCTGTGTAACTTTAGAGAAGCAGCTGAAAGGTTGCAAATTCCCTGGCTGTGGGTCATCCATCAAGACAGGTAGTGCAGAGGAACTCGATAGAGACGAGCGGATGGTATCCACTTTTTTCCTGAAGAAAGTAATGATGTTATTGCATTTCTCCTCTGTAGCTTCCAGATGAGATTGAAATTGTGGTTTCAATAGGCGATTAATGGTGGAGAATAGTTGCTTTGAATTTCCAGAGCTATTGTTAATGATATTCGAATAAAACTGTGATCTAGCAGCTCTCAATGCTCTTGCATATGCCTTCTGATGTTCTCTGTAAACTTGCTTATGAACAGTGAGTCCTGAGGCCTGTAGACGTCGCTCAAGAACACGCCCAGTTGTCTTCATCTTCCACAGCTTACATGTATACCAGGGTGCTGAACTTGAGAAGCAGACAGTTCTATATCTGACAGGGGCATGGAAGTCAAGTAGACTATTGAGGGATTGGTTGTAAAAGTCAACTGACTCAGTGACTGAGGAACATTCAACAGAGGAGAGATTCTGAAGATCTTTGCTCATAGTATCTGGGTTGATCTTTTTCAAATTTCTGTAACATATTTGTCGCTTTGCTTTTGTGGGGGAACAAGGGAGTGACAGCTCCATCGAAATGACCTTGTGGTCAGACACCCCCAGATTATACACAAAAAGGTTGCTAATGGGTACAGAGTTTGTAATAACCAGATCCAAGATATGCCCTCTGGAATGTGTGGGAACATCAACATGCTGTTGAAGATTAAGGCAGTCCAGTAGTTGTAAAAACTCAACTGCCAAATGGCAGGAAGGAGTGTCTACATGAACATTAAAGTCACCGAGTATAATAATGTTGGCAGAAATGGTACAGATGGATGTAAGAAAATCATGCATCTCAGAGATAAACATTGAGTTTGGTTTAGGGGGTCGATAAATAAGCAACATCGTCATGGGGAAAGGGACTTTACACATAAATGCAAGGCATTCAAATGAAGACAGTATAGGCACAGTGAGGGGAGACAGATTCAGTTGCTGTTGGAATAATACAGCTAAGCCACCACCACGTCCAGTACTGCGGGCTTTTTCCAGGTAGCTATAACCAGAGGGACAAGCTTCATTTAGTGCTAAAAAAACCTCTGGCTGATGCCATGTTTCCGTTATGCACATAAAATCCAAGCCTTTGTCCATAATATGATCTTGTATAAGGACTGATTTATTTGTGAGAGATTGTGAATTAAAAAGTTCTATTTTGAGCATTTTTGGTGTAGTAAATTTCTGTAATGGCCGTAACACAGTGAGATCCACTCTGCGTTTTCTGTCCTGCTTGGTGGATAGCGTCCTCGGAAAATTTCCGAAGCTGACCGACACAAATCTCGTGGTGTTTCCCATGCTACAAACACCTGGAGTGACATCACTCTGATGACCTGATGATAATAGCAGTAATATAAGCAATAGAAAAAAATATGCAGCCCGGGTGGCATCATGCATTCTTCATTTGGTCCTAGATGATATTTCACAGATGCTAGAGTTCCCTGGTTGAAGATTTTACATCCTTAAGTGAAAAATGAAAAGAAATATTTCTTGCCAGAGAGAGAACTATTTTTCAAGTGTCTACTAGATAAGCAAGCTGCATTTAAATGTGTATGACTCCTCTTAAAGGGTCTGAAAGGCAGCAACTGAACCAAACATTCAGTTTTTGCAACAAAGCATAAATTGAACTACACTAAACTAAGAGCACGGTTTTTAAAAAAAAAAAATCTAGTAAAGGGAAGCATCTGACTCTGGCATTTTCTCATGGCAATCAAAATCTACACTAAGCTCCAAACAGTCTAGCTATACAAACCATTCTGAGGTCCTGCTTTCTCTTTCAGCTTTCCCAGAATACAACACATTCCTGTTTAGCTTTACAATTCATTCAAGCTTAAAACCTGTTCCTTAAAATCTGTCAGTTGAAAAGGTTAAAGCATCCTTCAAACAAGAATTGCACTTTCTTTCTGATGCATGAGAAAAACCAGAACTTGAACATCAGTGCAAACCATTGTGCCATCCTGGAACTCTTTTTTATTTACATTTACAAAAATGTAAACACTTATAAAGATGGTGCTGATAAGGTATACAGTTGAAGTAATCGGGTTTTATCCTTTCTTAGTTTGGAAGCAAAAATGAACAGCCATTTGTTTTTTGGATGGAGTATTTTCTTCATGCATTCACTCTCTGAATTCATTTTTACATTATGGAGTCACTGAGCGCTCAGTCCCATCCCAACAGCTATGGGCACACAGTGGGGTTCCCACTCCCTAAATCCAACACAGACAGATACTGGGTACAAGTTTAAACACAAAGAGCCATTTATTACATGGGAAACTCTTTTAACCAGCGTTTCCCGCCACCACAGACACAGTACAAAAACAGCACAAAATGACTGTTCTTTCTTCCTTTCTCTCATGGTCACTGCCTCCTCCGCTCCTTCCAGCAAGCTCTGTCCACCTTCCACCCAACTCTGGCTCTCCTTTGTGAAGCAATCAACTCCTTTTATGTTGGCCATCCCAGAAGTGCTTCTGGTCTTCCGCCAACATCTTCTGTAAGCACTTCCGGGTGAGGTGGAAACCCCATGCCATAGGGCTTTTCAGTCCTTGCAGAACCGCCTGGCAACACCCACGGCATTCCAGCAGTACTGAGGTAAAGAACTCCAAATCCCATGATGCCCTGTGGGAATCCGGGACACTGCTGCAACCCAGGGGAGCTGCCATCTAGTGTTCTGGGGAGGCAGTGCCCTAAAGAAGCTGCCTTACCCCTTCCTTCTGTTTCTTTGGCATCCTGGCCAGGTTGGACTGCTGGCCATCCTTTACACAGCATTGGGCATAAATCAAGAATCTTAACTTGTTAGGCCACCAATTGTTCACAAAATAACATTCACTCATACAAGGGCAGTTTAGAGTCACCGATAGAGTCACCTTAGATTGTTCTATTACAATCATGTATTTTAGTAACAAAAATAGTTTGGTATGTGATTTTTCACAAGAGATAACAAGTCCAACCCTATCAGCATTAGTCAATTTTTTGACTTTTTCTCAGTCTCAATTCTCTATCTCTTGACTTTGTCTATTTCTCGTTTCCTTAATTTTTTGATTATTTACCCACATTCAGCAGTGTTCAAACAGCACTTTAAACTTTCTTAGTAAAAAGTAAACAGTAACTTTTGAGGTATTGATCCTACTAGGAGTTTAATCTACATTAAGAGCTATAATGTAACTCTTTAGTACTATATAAAGAATTAAAATTGCTAAGAAGTAAACATGGTAGTCAGCTGGCTTTAAGCAAAAGAGTGTGTGAATGCCCTTCATTGTTTATGCTTCTGTGTAGAGGTTGGCTGCACCTTACAGCTGTATCCTGATTTGGCATTGATTACTCATGAAATAGAACAATGGGAATGACTACTGCCCAGGAGGCAAGGAGACAAAACAAACAGAAAAGACATTAATTGTGCAAGTTAAGAATGGTAGCATCTTTCAGCAGCACCAGTTTGTCAGTTTGATCAAACAAAATATCAGACACCTCTGTTTTTATTAGCCTAATAAAAGATACAGTATGTAAAAAGGAAATATCAGGAAAGAACATTCACTCTGTTTCAAAGATTATGATTAATGTCACATTTTTAACATTTTAAAATCACATTTTCATCCACATCTTCTTAATATATAAATGCTCTGCCTGAAAGAATAGTTAACAACTGTTTGTAATAATTTTTTTTGTAATTAAACACCATTAAACAGTTTTCCTGAATGGTACATTCAGTAACAGGTTACACATATCTAGCTGTATCTATGAACCGGTTAGTCCATTACAGAGATGTTATATACCAGAGCAAAGAATCTTATGGATAGAACCCTAAATCAGACACAATAACACATACAAACGCCTGTAGTGACCAGTCCAGTTGAGTATCATCAGTCGAAATAATATTCACATCATTGGAGCATTGGAAGAATTTGGTGTATCTAGAGAAGACCAACATAGACATTTGGATAATTTGAAGAATTCACATAAACAGTGAATGGGCTGAAAGATAATTCTGCATCACTGGAATGGTTAGGTGGCAGCACCAACCACTGAGCATACATGCCCTCATCAGTAATTGCAAGCACACACCACAGATCAGGTTAAGATACAAAGAATATATGACATTGATTTCAAATGATTCCTTCTTTATGTTGTTTGTTTTTTTATTTTGAGCAGTGCTGTTTTTCGCAGGAAAATGCTGGTAGAGTCATATGAGAATTTTTAAATGCTTAAACGCTAACTAATAATATGTGTCCCTGTTTTGGTAATGGCTAGCGTGACATGCAAATTCATGAACTTTACACATCACAATAAATCAGTCTCATAATCGGATGCTAGTGCCTGGGTTGTTTCAGTTCATATGAGATCATTGGGATGTCTTTTTACATCATCATCATCATCTGATAAAATACAGGACTATAGATTTGAATGTTAAGCAAAATGAGACTTTTGCATCTACTCACTGCCAAGAAAAATATGTGAGCTGTAAACTTCTTAAATTGAAACAGCAATAACTCCAGTTTAGAATCGAAAGGCTTTGAGGAATGTATTGGTATGCATATTATGGGTCTATACCATTCTGTTGTCAGCTTTAACACAGGTGTTGCCATTTTGTCAATTTTTTCTTATGAGGGTAATGTCTATTCCTAGTCACGTGACATGATATGGTCAAAACATATGCCATTATTATAAAAGATGCTTTGGATTTGATTAATGAAAACAAATGATTACAGATTAGTGCAGGGGTTGACACAACCAACGGCACACTTGCCAAGCGTGGCATATGGAATGATTTTCAATGGCACTCGGATTAAATTGAAATATAGGAAAAAATATATTTTAATTACAACGTACACGTTTGTGCCCTCACCTTTGTTTTGTTTATGCGACTCAAATGTAAATGGAAACCATGTGTTCAGTGCAGTCCATGGTATTTTAAAACAAACTACTTGTTATTATATTTTAATTACAGCGCACACATTCGCTCTCTTACCTTCATTTGGCATATGCGACTCACATGTGAAGGGAAACCATGTGTTCTGTGGTACGTTAAAACAAACCTCTTGTTATTGTTAATTAATATACTGCCCTAAAAAGACTCTTTGATGAATGAATATGGATTTGCACAACAAAAGCATAGTGCTGTGTGTGCGTTATGCTGTGAAAGTGTCGTGTGTCGTACGTCAAGTGTACAAAGACGTTATCAAACTAAACATCAGTCCACATTTAAAAACTCTGATGAGATAAGTGAAGCTATAAAAAGGGCTGTTTCTGGCTTTAAGAAACAAACTGCTTATTTTAGTCAAATAATTGGAACCAAAATTAAAGCCACCGAATGTAGTTATAGAAAAATTTGACAAAACATTCTTTTCACATATGATCCTATGTATTTAAAAATATTGAATAACCAATAATATATGATCCAGTTATAACGGGCTACAAAAGTATATATTTTTGAAGCTCATTATAACTGGACCAATTTTGTTACTATATATAACAAAATTGGAAGAAAAATAGAAAAATAGAATTATGTCGGCACGTGGAATAACACCGTAACATAGGGTTGGATTAGTGTTATGATTTTTTTGGCTTTGTTTTTCTTCTTTTGAGTTTTGATTGCGGTTTAGAATTTTGGCACTCAGCTCATTTGTGGTTCCTTTATGGTTTGACCCTGGCCTGGGTAATATATTATTCTGTTTGTTTCCCTTTAAGAAAGCCTGTCATTTCCTATGCAACTAATTAAAACAAAATAAGGTCTTTTTCACTTGCCCTTTAACAACTCACCCATAACAACTGCAAGCACTAATGTGTTCTATAGTGTTAAAAGTGTCTAAAACATGTACATCTTTATATGTGTAAAGGAGGATTTTAAATTGGCTCTAAACTTAATTGGAAGCCAGTGAAGTGATTTAATAACTGGAGTTACGTGATCATACTTATTATTTGTAGTTATTATCCTTGCTGCCATGTAACAATTCAGTGATTAGATTGAACATTGCAGTCATAAAGCATTGTACAAGCCAGTTCTAGACAAAGAACATGGAAGCTTTTTAAGTGGTTAATTGATAACCTCTGGTTACTGCTTCTTGGATTTTGAAATCTGCAGAATGCATTCTTAACCATCCCATACCCTAAAAAGTGCAGTGAGATCAGAAAAAAACATAAAAGATGGTTTTATAACAAAATACAAAACACTCAATGGAGATTAAATATAAGGAGAACACAACATACAAGAAAGCCTGAATGAAGCAACAAACAGGTTGTCCCTAAAGGCCTCAATGGTAGAGTCTTGAGTCAGTGTCTATAAAGTAGGTTGCCTAAAATGCTTGCCCACAATATCACGTGGCAAAGCTGTCCTCTAACACATTTCCTGTACTTCTATACTCCAGCCTGAGTTCCTCAGTGTCCACCTTCCATCCAACTCTAAATTTACTGGAGTGAGACCCTTAGGGAGCTTTTAAATTCCACCCAAGATACATTAATGGGTAGAATTTCTGAATCACTTCTGGAGTCAGTAATGCTCTGTGAAACTCATTGGACTATCCTCACAGAACCCACCTTGATGGTCTCGAGTGTTCTTGAAATCCTGTGATCTCTACTATATAACACGAGTTGTCACAGAGAATAATGAGGTTTAATGAGGAAAAACTTCACAAAATATGTCTACAGCTTATTCATAATCTCCTCAACTAGTAATATGCTCATATTTGTAACAATCAAATGTTAGTATATGCTAACATAATTAGCAATAGTGTGAGTTCTTTTGGGTGTGTAGTATACCCTGTGATACAACCCACTGAGAGCTGCTTTCGGCCTATTGCCCAGTGATGCTAGGATATTTTCTGGCCCTCGATGCACTTGCAGTGCTTGAAATGAGGTAAGGGTGGGTGGATGATTGGTTGGCATACGCAACAGTTAAAAAATGCTGACCCTTCTCTACTTAGAATGAATTAACTTTGATCATTGAATAGAAATATATAAGGAGTGTGGCAGTAGGGGGCGCTAGTGCTCCCTTGAACCCTCACGTATAACTCCAGACACCAGGTAAAAGTCCAAGACTTTTTATTTTCTTTCACAGTGCACCAACACTACTCATATATTAAATACAATAAACAATACTCTTTTAAACCCTCCTCCTCGCCCAGACACTTGCTCCTCTACCTCCCAGCTCAGCTCAGTGTCTGGACTGAGGCACCGTCCTTTTATAGCCCCTGACCCGGAGGTGTTTCTGTCCCAACAGTCCATAGTTCCTTATTCCTTCCGGGTCAGGGCAACCAGTCCTTTTCTTCAACCCTTTTCTTCCTTCCTGTCACGTGACCGTGACGTACTCCCGGGTCATAGGGCACAAAAGAGCCCATAAGCCCCCCCACAACAACTCCTGGTGGCCCCCAAGGTATCCAGCAGGGCTGTGTATAAACACTACAAGGTCCATAAGGCCCTGCTGGACCTCGGGGCACGATCCTGCTGTCGGGAGAGCTCCTCCTGGCGGCCTGGGGGTGCGGACTGGCATGGGAAGCCGGCAGTCCTCCACAGGAGTAATAACCTACATGTTTTGTGTGGGTATTTGAATAATAGTGGACATTTAACAATACTCTAGTAATCTGAAAAATTAGTTAAATAAGTAATAATCACAGAAACTTTTCCTGCAAAAATAAATATTTCTTCATGTGATGTGATTGACTATGAGATGTTGTCTACAGTTGGGATGTATTTAATTTAATTAGTGAAGGATACACAAGGCACAAAAACTGAGTTGTGTCTGATTACTCTTATGGTTTATTTGAAGTGGTTTTCACATGGAGACAACATGGTGCCCAGCAGGTTGCACTGCTGTCCTACAGCACTTACACTCTGGCAGCCTTTAACACTAAAATGTTTAAGTGAGTATGAAAATGAATGGATGGCAATTTGGCATGCTTAAAATATCTGCCTTCTTAGTAAGTCCAGAAGACAAGCAACTGACGATATTAAATGAAGAAGATGGAAAATACTGTATTGATTTGGCAACTGTATAATTTCCATCAGTAACAGTAAAACAGACCTGACAGCATGTACTGGCAAACATTTTTATTTGTAGTTACTTGCAAAACTGACTTATTTTTAAGCTGACAGCTTTATTATTACATTTTGTTTCATGTCAGTTGACTCTCAAGTGCAGTTCGCAAGAAAAGATTAGAAGCAGGTAATGTTAGCTTGGTTCTGTTGATATTAGTAATATCTTAAGGCACTGATGGGGAATATCAGGGCTAGGGTCAGTATTGTTTATTGATTTTTATTTCAGCCTTTTTTATTATCTGTTACAAAATCATACTTACAAATTATGTTCTTGCTTATTTTAATTTGTTATTGTTTAACTGATTAATTTGATTGTTTTGATTTGATGTTTCCTTCTTTTATGGGGCTAATGATTTTTTGTGTTTTTTATAGATATGGAGTGAGGAATAAACATAAGTTTGTTTAACTCATTTAACTATAAGTTTATCCGATAATACAGAAGTTTGTGTAGTTAAATTTAGTACTGAGCATCTTCTCAGTGCAGACCAGTCTTAATAAAAGCATCCCCTTTACTGATAAATAAATAATATTACACAGCCGTAATTGCATCAAGAGTGGAGAAATTGATTAATATAAGAAAGGTATTAGACTAATAATTTGGATGGTACATTGCCTTGGTGAATGGATAGCTTTTCCTGTCCATGTACGTAGATAAAGATCAACATTTTGATCTAAGACAAATATTGTGTTTCTTTTTATAGTTATAGATGTGGAAACAAGACATTTAGCCTTTCAAAACAGCTTACAGGTGATTCATAAAACCCAAGTATCTTTATCCATTTAATAAATCAGGCCAGTAAAACACAAAGTGGACGTACAGCTGTGCACAATGAAACTGATATCATGCATTCTACACTATATGTCAAGTGTCTTTTCAATCATTTAGCCCTGATTTTAAATCTTATCAACAAGTACTCAATGTCACCAGTGCACAGATTGAACACAAATGTAGTAAAAAACTGAATATAGAAGATAGTAGTAGCACTACTAAGGGAATGACAGAAGGAGGAAACTAAATAACAAAATAAGCAAGCAGGAAAATAACTCCTAACTGCCTGGCTCTACCTGACTGACATATTGTTATACTGAATAGCAGAGTGCCATGTATAATGTATCTGGCTTCCCTGCTACCACCTATTGCACTAGGACAGGGGTCCTCAATCCCAGTTCTGGAGAGCCGCAGTGGCTGCAGGTTTTTGTTCTGACCTGGTTGCTTAATTAGAAAGCAATTCTTGCCAATAAAGCACTAACAAGCTATGAAATTAAATTAACTCTGCTATGTCAGGTCATTCTCATATCCTAGATTTTCTTTCCCTTTCTATCATGCAAATGATTTGAAGGCTAAAATGGACGAGTAATTCTCAGTCCTTCACTTTTTTCTCTTCATTTTTCTTCCAAGTATTTAATTAAACCCAATAGTGCAGATAAATACATACAGGTGTAAATGTAAATAAGCTAAATGGAGAAATGCTGCTCTTTCTTGTCATTTGCATGTTATTGATAATAAGGAGCAATTAAAATAGCTGTTTAAGACAAAATTAAGCAATAAGGGCTTAAAATCACTAAAGTGAAACAGAAGTGTTACTTTAGCAATAAGTGCTTTTTATTAAGCAACTGGGTTGGAGCAAAAACCTGCAGCCACTGTGGCTCTCCAGGACCGTGATTGAGGACCCCTGCACTAGGAGGGTTGTAATACAGTCCACCCACATTCCTTCAGTTATATTCAGTGTCAGTGTTGTCTTTAGATGAGCATTTTATGATCTAACTCTTCTGTGATACCATGCATAAAAACACTTTCACAGATATCTTTCCACTATGTATCTGTAGCTTAATATGTTTATAAGTTACATGTGCAGTATCATTTTTTGCTAGCTTGAATATACCCTTCTGGACAGGTTATCCTGTCAAATGCAACTGTAGTTTTAAGTGTTTGTGGTAATTGTATTGTTTTATTTATCTACATACTATGGTTAAAAATGTTTTAAGGAAAATGGGAAAAAAAAAAATTTACCCACACATATAGAGTATGTTACTGAAATGGTTTGTTGATCAGGTTTTTGAAACTGAATAATTCTTCTTTGTGCTCTGTTCATTGTTTACAATTCACCCTGGTGGTAAACTTAACACTGGTGAGTCACTAATATGCCACTGAATTGCATTTCTTAATTTCCTTCCACATACTATGCCATTGATTTCAGACAATTTAGCTATAAGAGAGACTAATAATACATCGATATTATAAATCTAAATCAGAAAAGCAAGTCGCTTACGTATGGTGTGTAAGTTCACTATTGGGATTCTGTAGTTCATTTGACAAAACCTTTGCAGTTTTATTGATATTACAGCATGCTTTGTTTACAAAAGCTTACCTAATAATAATAATAATGTTTTATTTATTTCATATACTCAAGGACACTTGACAATTCAATAAACACATTAAAAAGACAATAGAAATTACATACAGGAAAATGAATAATACTCATCGAAGAGATGTGTTTTTAACAGGATTTTGAAATGAGTAACAGATTTTTCCTCACGAAGGCTGAGAGGAAGAGCATTCTTACCTACTGTTCCTGTGCTCTCAGTTTGAATAACGTGCTTCTTCATTACCTATGTGGAATTCTTCCTGTGTCTACATAAGTTACACTTAAGTTTTCCACTCACATCCTCATGTGCATGTTACGTTAATTAGCCATAGTAAATTGACCCTGGTGTGAGTTTATGTGAGTGGGTCCTGTGATGGAATGGTTCCCTGTCCAAGGCTCATTCCTGTGTTGTTGCTGATGCTTCCAGGATAAGATCCAGACCCTGGACACTGAACTGGAGTAAGCAGGTTGTACAATTTGTCTGTTGCATTATGAAACTGAAATCGGTGGTGGTTGTTACAATATCACATAAGAATAACAAATACTTTTTATAACACATCATTATTTTTACATTTGATTAGAATAGAAACTGTATTAATCCCATGTGGAAATTCAAATACATACAGCTGCGGAAATATAAAATACAAGGACACAGACTCACAGGACAGATAATACAGCCAATCAATCAATTGATAAATTAATAAACTTAACAAGTACATTGGGTGGAGACATTGAATTGCCTGATCACAGTAAGCAGAAAAGACCCCAAAAGGTGCTTCTTAGCACATCTGTCCTATAATGAGACTGTGACTAATAGAGAAAGCCTCCTGAAGGGAATGAAGAGGATTTTTCGTGATGGCATCCAATTTTGCCATCATCCTCTTTAAACGTAAGGAAAGCTGTTTCTAACAGAATATACTTATTTAATGGAAAGTTATAATACAGCACATCTCCTAATCTTGTATTATTAATTAACTTACTCTTGTATCTTTATATATAATACACTACTGTGGCTGTCCGTTTGTATGTCCAGGATTTCAAATCACCTGTAGCTTGCAAACCATTAGACCTATTTACCTGAAATTTGTTACACATATATTTCGTGACGTCTATTATCCGCTTTTGGGGTGATGATTGACCTCTAAGGTTATTCCTCTTTTTACAGTGGAACCTCGGTTCATGAACGTCTTGGAATACGTACAAATCGGTTTACGACCAGAAAGTTCGCCAAACTTTTGCATCTGTTCACGACCACAGATTCAGTATACGAACAAGCCAGTTTCCCTTTTGGTTTATACACGCCGATGATTTCCGCACATGTTCAGTCTCTCCCTGTGCATTCCCTATGCAGCGAGAGAGAGAGAGAGAGAGAGAGACACATACACACGCGCGAGAGAGAGAAACACACACACACGTGCGAGAGAGAGAGAAACACACACACATGCGCGAGAGAGGGAAACACACACACATACACGAGAGAGAGACACACACACAAACACATGCACGAGAGAGAGAGACACACACACACACACACATGCACGAGAGAGAGAGAGAGACAGACAGAGAGAGAGAGAACACACACAGCAGAGAGAGACACACACTGCAGAGAGAGAGAGACATACACACGCTGAGAGACACACACACGCGAGAAGAGAGACACACACACACACGCAGACAGACACACACACAGCGAGAGAGAGACACACGCACATGCGAGAGAGAGAGAGACATATGCGCACGCAGACACACACATGCGCAGAGAGAGAGAGACACACACACACACATGAGAGAGACGGCTGGATGCGTAAGGCTTGTTTTTAAAGAGACAAATCCTAGGATTGTTTAAACCTTGTTTCATTTAATGAAGACTTTTTTCTATTGGATTTTAACCTCCACTTCTGTTTACAGCGATTGGTGCGTAGCGTGCATTGTTGCAATGTTACTTTTCTTGGTGGTTTATTAAATTAAGGATTTTTCAAATGTTCATTTTTTCCCTGTGCTTAAAACTCATTTAAAAAAAAGTGTTTTTAGAGAGCGGTTCGTAGCACTACAGCTTGAACTCTTGCAGTGTTAGTTTTCTCTGTTGTTCAAGGTTTTCTCAGTGTTATTCAATGTTTTTACATTTAGTTTGCTATTACGCTGTGCATTCTATGGTATTATTAACTATATTTGTGCTTAAAAATCTTTTAAAAAAATATATTTACATACAGTTCGTATAGTCTGAAATGGATTAATTGTATTTACATACAATCCTATGGGGGAAATTACTTTGGTTCACGACCAAATTGGTTTACGACCAGAGTTTTGGAATGAATTATGGTGTGAACCGAGGTTCCACTGTATTTTTATTTTATGTAGAATCAACTATCAGCAGTGGCCAGCAGGGCAACCATGTGGTGCATGCGTACGGGCGTAGTTATCATTCCTACCACCTTTGCTGTCACTTCCCCTACCTCTTCGTATCTTAAATCGTTCTTGAGGCAGATTGAAGACCTAAGTGCCAGCTTAAGTAAAAAATTAAAGAAAACATACTAAGTAATTACAAAACTAACACTGACTTAATCAGTTTTAAGGTGAAAAGATGCTGACGAAAGAAGAGAAGAGAAGAAGCGGGCCACTAGGGTGGAGAAAAGAAGAGCTGCTCAGGAAGCAGCAAGCGCATCAACCTCTGATCAAATGAATGGTAAACTTACAGAGAAAGAATATGAAAACTATGAATGCTTAAGTCAAGTGTATTCACTGTACGTTATTTTGCAGTGCGCCATTACTGGTAGAGGATAAAACTGCTAAAAATGATATTTAAAGTATGACAGAACTTCCATCCTACGTTTTAAAGCAGCAATATTTTACAGCATTTAAATGGTGTATTCTTGTCCTTTGGAATTTCTTTAATTAAACACGTTACACATTCTCCAGTTTTATTGTAATAGGTGGGTTTGTCAAAGAATTAAAATATGATGACTTGTTGACTTTTACTGTTTAATATATAAATCCATCAAAATACAATCTAGGAACATTATATCGTCATGCATCCTTAGAACAGTTGATAAAATCAAACTTTTTTGTTACTCTTCATTTGAAAGAGTTGTAATTAAAAGCAGACGTGCTTATATTCAATTTGTGCTTAAAGTGTGCATGGTAGCTTTTTCATTACTCTAGAGTGTGATCAAATCATTGTAGATGTCATTTGTCAGATCTTATGACATGTTGTTATTTGACTATACAGTTACATAACTTAACATAACATGAAGTTTTAAAACTTGCTTCAACCAAAACACAGTCATAGGAGGCTGAAACGATACCAGCAGCACTAGCTGAAAGGCAGGATTGTTCCTTGGATGGAACTCCAGTTAGTTCATCACAGGGCCCACTCTTTCTCTGTCACACACACACACACACACACACACGCACACATACACTCTAACACACACACAGGCCAGGCATGACATATGAACAGAGGATACTGGATCCATGAGTCAGAAGCACTAACTATGGTATCACTGTGCCCACTCTATAGTTGTGATCCTTGAAATATGTAATACAGTACATTCTTTATTGTTGGAAAATAATGTAAAAGTACTAATACTACTACTACTAGAGCTACTATACTGAATTTGAAAAAAAAAATGAATTGGACTTGGCTATTAATTTTATTAAAGAGATTTTTCCATTTCATTGCCAGGGAGAGTCAGAAGCTAACCCAGGGTCATTCAACACAATATAAGAAACAACCACTGATGACCAGTATAGCAATGCGAACTCCAATACATGCCTATTCTCACTCATTATAATTTACTTGCTATATTTGGCTGACATCTTTATCCAAGGCAACTTTATATATAACATTTGAGATTCAATTAGTTACATTTCTTTCATTTATCCTAATGGAGCTCAGTCAAGTGAAGTGACTTGCTGATGGTCACACAGTGTCAGTGGACTTGAACACACACACTCAGGGTTTAAAGTCAAAATCCATAATAACTATGCCAGTTTAGATTTAACAGGTATGTTAATGAACATCTTTTATCTGTAAAGTCAGAGTACATGAAGAAAACAAAAAGAGATATTACACATTCTACACATATAGTAATGAGGGATGATGTCAGTCCCTGATCCAGACACAAATTAAGTATTCAATTTAGGTCATTAATTATAATGAATCAATATATGTTTGGTATTACAGTGAGCATCATTAGAATTTACACATTTAGCATTATTTTAGTTTAAGCAAGTAACACTGTATTCAAATTTGTCAGCTTCATAAAAAAGTCAATATTTAAAATTTGCATTACCCTAATGTAGTGAAGTTTGGAAAGAAGACAAGGCCATAATGTCTTTGAATAGTAACCTGCAAGGCCAACATTTTCGACATCTGAGACTGCCAATCTTATGCATACATGTGTAGCAGTAATTTTTCAATCAGTTAGGCACAGGATGTTGTTTTTGGATGTAATCCAGATTCTTCATTTTAATAGTTTGCCCAATGAATAATTCAGTGAAAATGTATGAGTAAGGTCCAGGTGCAACACTTATTTGCAAAATCAGTTTGACCTTGCTGGTTCAATCTAAAATCTGTCAGGTAATGACTAACGTTTGTCTCTTTGGTCATAAATGACTTCAGAAATGTAACCTTAGTGCAAATTATACATAATTTGCAAAGTTGGCAACCCCTGTTTTTTCCAGTGCTCAATTTTGATATATAAGGTTAGCATTCTATCTAGAGACTTCAATTCAAACTATGTCTTAATTGTGTCTGCAGTATGTTTGGAGATAATAATATGGCAAAAGATTTAAGTTTTTCCAACAAATTGACTTCCTAAAGGTATAGCATCATAGATCAAAATATTTTTATATTTATCATCAGTCAAAATTTTATAAATTTTTATGATATCCCATACACAGTTGACTGAAATGCAACCCCAGACCATGTCAGAGTAGCAACCATACCCCATGCAAGACTGCAGATAAACATAAATGCATTTCTCACCATCACGTATATCTTCTGATATACGACCATCTTTGTAAAACAAGAATTTCAGATTTGGGCTATCGTTTCATAAGCCTTTCTGAAACTTTCTGTTCTCACTCCATACTTTTTGGTCTTTACATACTATAATCTCTTCTGCTTGTTGTATTTCCTCAAGAATGGAGCTGCTGCACACCCTGTAATACCATTTCTTTTAAGACTGTTTTATTAAGAAGAAATGTAAACCTTTTTAAACTGATGGAAAATATACCAATAATTATTTTTTAAGGATCTCTTTGTATACCATGTTGTCAGTTCAGCCCTCCAGTTGTAATATGACCAAGCTGTGCACTGAGCTTACTTTTGAGCATGCAACATACAGTTGGCCATGTGAAAAGCAATCTTGCCTCAGATTTCACAGCTTGGATTGCTGCTGTCATAATTGGCTTGAGTTTCATGGTTTGTTTCAATTACGACAGTATTTGCAGGACTTGTTGTGGTGAAGTGACATTCGGCAACATCTGTCAAGCGTTGTAAGCATACAACCGGTTTCATCGGCAACTTCGCATCCAGCTTTTGAGAGTTTAAACATTCATAAACATCAAAGTGTCCACTACTGAAATCGTCACCTGTGAATCTAAGATGTTTAAGAGGTATTGGCAGTTTTCGAAAGCTGTAAAATATTTGGCTATTTCGGTACACTTGAAAGCGACAACCGAACAATTCAGCGGCAGCCATCAACTCACATGCAGAACCATAAGTGAAGGGCTTAAGCATTTCACTCTTATAGTGCCACTGTGTAGTATAATTATCTCCTGTACCGTCATCAGTCCATACCTTGAACCTGTCCCCGTCATTCAATACATAAGACACAATGTTCCTCCGGATATCAAGAGTGAGCCTGATATGGCCGTGCATTATGTAACACAGAGAATGGAAAAGGCAGCTGCCATCTCCGGGTGACAGTTCTTTGATTGATGGTGATCACCTCGATAGACATGTTAATGGGGGTACTGTTAGAACGATAAAGGAAATGGGAACCTGAACAATGTAAAGTAAGGCTAAAATACCTACACAATAACTATAATCATAATAAACGAACAAAAAAACAGCGGAGAAGCTGTGGATTAAATAAAAAGGCTGCAGTTATCAGCAGGGAGACGTGAATCCCGTGGCGAAGCAAGGAAGGGAATGAAGAGATCGTAGAGATGGACGGCCTTATATAGGCAGGCAGTCAACAACGTGGGAGCTGTTGGGGTGGGGGACCCAACGCTGCCTCACACGGCAACCGAGCTGCAGGCTATTGACGTATATATGTATATAAGTAGGATTCAGTTAGCGTTGGGAACCCCCGTACCAAATTTCTTGAAGATAGGCCCATAAGTAACAAAGACCGTTGGAAACTTCAATATGGCGGCCGACACGGGCGTCATACCACTGAAATAAGTACGTACATCGGTTTCGGTTAGCGCAGGGAAGCCTCCTACCAAATTTCGTGAAGATGGGGTCATAAATAAGAAAGTTCAACGTGGCGAACGTTGTCGACCGTTATGACCGTTACTCGTAGAATTTCAAAATGAAACCTGCTTAACTTTTGTAAGTAAGCAGTAAGGAATGAGTCTGCCAAATTTCAGCCTTCTACCTACACGGGGAGTTGGAGAATTAGTGATGAGTGAGACAGTGAGTCAGTGAGTGAGAGCTTTGCCTTTTATTAGTATAGATGTAGGAACATAAAGGCCACACTGGTTGGAGGAGAACCTTTCAAGAAACCAGATTAGGAAACACTGCATTATGGTGCAGAAATCTAAGTTTGTGTTTTAGTGCCAATAACATGATTTAGACTGGGTGAATATTAATGAAGAAGTTTCAACCCTTCTTCATGCATGAGTAGAACAGGTTTAGTTAGGTGATATATGTCCTGGTCACAGTTGTCTTAAGATGGGGGGAAAAAGAATGGTAAAATTGTTATGCTATGGAATCGCAAACCCTTTCAACATGTTCTGTTCATGTTATTGCCTTTACTCAAATATGTTAATTCTGTTTTACATTTTTTATCTTTATCTATACTAATAAAAGTCAAAGCCCTCACTGACTCACTCATCACTAATTCTCCAATTTCCTGTGTAGGTAGAAGGCTGAAATTTGGCAGGCTCATTCCTTACAGGTTACTTACAAAAGTTAAGCATGTTTCATTTCGAAATTCTACGAGTAACGGTCATAACTGAATCCTACTTATGTACATATATAAGTCCATAGCCTGCAGCTAGGTCACCGTGTGAGGCGGCGTTGGGTCTCCCATCCCCATGCCTCCCACGTAATTGGCTGCCTGCCCATATAAGGCCGCCCGTCGCTCCGGTCTCTTCATTCCCTTCCCTGCTTTGCCACAGTATTCATGTCTCCTTGCTGATAACTGCAGCCTTTTTATTTAATCCACAGCTTCTCCGCTGTTTTATTGTGCTGATAACTACAACCTTTTTATTTAATCTATGACTTCTCCGCTGTTTTATTGTTCATTTAATATGCTTATAGTTATTGTGTAGGTATTTTAGACTTAGTTTACATTGTTCAGGTACCCGTTTCTTTTACCGTTCCAACCGTTCCCCCATTAACATGTCTATAGAGGTGATCACCATCGATCAAAGAACTGTCACTTACCGATTCTCTGTGCTACATATTGCACGGCCATATCAGGCTCAATCTTGATATCCGGAGGAACATTGTGTCTTATGTATTGAATGACTTGGACAGGTTCAAGGTGTGGATTGATGATGGTACAGGAGATAATTATACTAAACAGGAGCACTATAAGAGTGAAATGCTTAAGCCCTTCACCTATGCTTCTGCATGTGAATTGATGGCTGCCACTGAACTGTTCGGTTGTCGCTTTCAAGTGTACCGAAATGGCCAAACATTTTACACCTTTGGAGAACCGCCAATGCCTCTTAAACATCTTAGATTCGCAGGTGATGATTTGAGTAGTGGACACTTTGATGTTTATGAATGTTTCAACTCTCAAAAGCTGGATGCGACATTATCGATGAAGCCGGTCGTATGCTTACAATGCTTGAGAGATGCCGAATGTCACTTCAACACAAGTCCTGCAAATACTAACATAATTGAAACAAACCATAAAACTCAAACCGACTATGACAGCAGCAATCCAAGCTGTGAGAAAACAGTAAAAAGGAGGCGTGTCAGACGCCGTGGTACATTTTCTGATGCAGCAAGACAGAAACAACTTTGTGACGCTGCCACCAAATACTCACAGAAAAATCCACAAGTTAATAGACACGCTATCGCTAAATACTTACAGGTAAATCCACAAGTTAATAGACACGCTGACGCTAAATACTCGCAGGCAAATCCACATGTTCATAGAGATGCTGCCGCTAAATACTCACAGGCAAATCCACAAGTTAATACTGGGAATGCCTGTTAAACATCTTAGATTAACGAGTAGCAATTTGGGTATTGAACACTTTGATGAATGAAACCTGTTATCTTTACAACGGTTGACAAACATGGAATAATCAAATCCTTGATGACAGCAACACTCATGACAATGACAAAACAATTACATTGACAATCATGTTACATTATTTTTAAAATGTTTCCTTTTCTTTTTCATAACTTCTTTAACACACTACTTCTCCGCTGCGAAGCGCAGGTATTTTGCTAGTTACATAATAATAGAACAAAATAGCATTTGCACATTATGTAAAACAATCTAGATAGTATTTAAATCACATATGTTAAAAATAACCAACTAGCTGTCTTTTGCTTAACCTAAGGACTGAAGCAAAAAAATATGCAAACCGATCCTGGCTATTTATGTCTTTATTACTTAAATTTAGTGGGCTAGAAATACATATAAAGCAGATCCACCCAGCATCACTGATGCTTTATTGTTGTCCAAGGTACCTTAAATTAAGTTCAGTTTATTCTAAACTAGCTGTCCCCTGCAGCTGTGCCCATGTAGTAGTGAAACAGGACAAAACCATTTAAAAAAAAATGTCATTCTGGCCAAGCGTAAGGTAGGTACGCTCCAACGTCAACGTTGCCACTGTATCTGATCGTGTTCAGCTCTGATGGGAGAGCATTCGCCGCATGGGGAGAAGAGCATATGGCTGTGATATCTCTGCCAATGAGTAGGTACCCTCTAAAACACATGTAGCTGTGATCTCTCTCTCAAAAAAGTCAAATATTACTCTTTAATAATCTCTAGATAATAATGTCTGCTGAACAAACAAGTTTTGCTAGCTAAGCGGAGGCACGGTACGTTTGAACATGTGGCAAGTGGTAGAGCGACTTGAACGGAGTGAGGAGGGCCCTGCCCGGCTCCCTACTCCTGAGGTCCCGCCTCCCCCTCTGCTAAACCCGCAGCCTATCTCTCGGGTTCGCGCAAATAAGTCTGTGCCACAACCGAACTATAATACTTAGCATGATGAGAGAAGTTCAACCGGAATGTTCAAGAAAAAAAACCAATCTAGATAAGTTAAGTAGTTCTCTTGTGAAAACCAGACAAACAGATATTTTATACATATAGTGATCTAGATAGGTGCACTTCCACTTATGAGACTCATTATACAATAATTACAAATAAACTGTGAAAAAAATATTTTGACATACACACAAAACATAATGTGGAAACATTAACAGAGAAACATCATGCTATAAATACAAGATATACCTATATATGCAGTAATTATAGGTTAGGTGGGTTTCAGTTCAAATTCCAGCTGTTTAAAATCAGCTTAATAATGGAAAATATAATTCTTTATGAAAATTATTACCTCTTCACTTGGATAAAAGGGATCAACACTTCGCTGACAATATGGAGGCCTGCATGGCCACTATATAAATATATATTAGGCCTGGAAAAATGAATGCATTAATTTTTGCAATAAATGTGGCCTGTTTAACGCATTTGTTCGTGATTAATTTGTTGATTTTTTTAATCATTTCCCAACCCTAATATATACCATTTCTATCCATTTCTGTTATAAAGTGGTTTTTGGCAGTTATTTATTGCTAGTTTTACTTATATGGATCTTGAGTCGATTTAAGCAGTAACAGGAGCAAAATTATTAGGAACTGTCATTTGACAAATGGACAATCCAGATCACTTAGATATATATAACCTTCATGTTCAGAACAAAAAAAAAACTTTAAAATGTGCAAACTAAGGCTTTTCAGTCATTTACTTCAAATTTCAATTTCACTAACTATGGAGTACATGGCAAGTAATTGGGTGTTTTGCAGAGTGCTCCATGGGAATCTCCTTGCCACCTCTTTGGTATTACAGATCATACTGAGACAGTGTTTTTTATATAGTAAAAGGTACAGATAATGAGACAAAAGCAAAAGCTTTTGACTTTAAACCAACGGATGGTGGTTTAATCTGTGATTCATTGAGTAACTCTAAAACCACCAAATGTTTTATTATCTGCAGCATCCTAAAGATGAGTAAAAAGCAAAAAAATGGAAAGAGAGACAGCAATGTTTTTTCAAGTGTCAGTATACTTGAACTGCTGAATGAGGGTAATATGCCCTGTAGGTGTGCTGGATACCCATTATGGGGGAGGTGTTGGCACATATAAGAGAGAGTGACCCCAGAGC